>NC_087530.1:7683037-8031140 GCF_963921805.1 Phalacrocorax carbo
CCTTTGGAGGAGGCCCCTGGTACCCTCAGAGCGACCCACTGGGGCCTGATGAAAGGGGGGACTCGTATTTACAAAGGGAAGGGACCTCAGCTCCTGGCAATGGTACAGCAGGAGGTCTCAAGTGTTGCAAAGGAGCTTTGCTTTCCTAAAAGCCTGCCTATCAGCCAGGCACAATGACATATAAAGGGCCTGGTGTTTGCTCCCCCAGCACCTATAGCTCCTTTTAGGTTTTCTCCGGGAGGAAAATGCAGACCTGCAGTACACAGAATGTGGAAATGAAGCATCGGTGTAGCCAATTCTCCTTCCTGCAGACACCTCACACCTCATCCTTTCAAGGGTTGCTGATATCTGCAGATGGAGGGCTGATGGGTTTCAAACCACTGGTCCTTGTCCTCCTAATTGGGAACTAGAGCTTGTGCATTCACTGCACAAAGCTGGCCCAGAGCTAACCAGCTCTGAGCTCCTGCCAGTGACAACCTGCTTCCTCACCTGCCAGATGCAATGCTGACTGACGAGGCTGTGGCGGCTCAGACACCCCCCCAGATACCTCCCAGCAACTTCCTACAATGGGGGATCTTTCCTGACAACCCGTTGCTTGCTCTCCTCTTTGCTCACCGCCCCCGTCTGTCTGGGTTATTGACTTTGCTGCTGTGTGAAGCGACAACACTCACTACTGGCCCTTGCCTTTGTGTTCTCAGTTAGTAACTGGAGCCCTCGACAAACAGAAGTGCTAAGCATGATCTGTCATCTAACTCCTTTTTTGTCCTTCCAACAAACGCCTTTGCATTCCTTCATTTTGTGAATGGGGTTTGGCAGAGCCGTGTAGAATTCCCCATTGTTTCCATGTGCACTTCAGTAAGTGTCCGTCATTTCTACTTATGCCCCCGACAAATTGGCAAAGAAAGAGAGAGGGGAAAACACCCCACATGCTCTGTGTCTGTCTCTGGTCAGAGATTTCCTACCACCCCCTCACCACAAGACCTGGGCAACCCTTGGTCAATAACGTAACCTCCACAAACACTGTTTTCAAGCAGGGCAGATTTTGTTCCCTCAACCCACTGCAGAAAGGGGATGAAGCTCGAGCTTTCTCAAAAGGACCTGCTCAGAGTGGCATGTCGAGGCAGCAGGAGAGGGGGGACCCGGACACTGGACTTCAGCTTGTAACCCTGGTTGTGACACTGCCCTTCCCTCCTGGGACACAGCTGCAGGAGGCTGTGTGTGTAACTGTCTCCTCTCTACCCCAAGGCACCCAGCACACACACATCATTCACCTGCTTGTTCCCTTTGCTGAATTTGCCTGGCAGTGCCACAATTTGTCCCCAGATCACCTGCCTGCCTTGCATACAATGACCTTTTCCTCTTAAAACAGGACCTGTGCCTTCCTGCAGCCCTTCCAGGCCTTCCTAGAGGCTGGCCCGTCTTGGTGGTGCCAGGTGGGTGCAGCACCTCCATGTATGCAGCTTTCTCATCCAGCACGTGGGCCAGGCAGGCCCCAGAGCAGCATTACGCCAACAAGGCAGGGCTGTGACAACAAGCAAGCACCCACCAGAGGCCTCCAGGAGCATCACGGCAAGCCTCCTCCATGGCCAGCACACAGCACTGGGGCTGGAAGGGGCCAAGGTGGCACAACCACAGCTGAGCAGCACAAGTGCTACGGTCTGGATGTGCACTCAGTGCACAGCTGAATGCAAAACCTTCTTCTGTGGTTTAGTGAGCGGGTGCTCACTGAAAATGCACCAATAGAAATGATCAAGAGAGGCATTTTAAGCTTGAGGAGCCTGTCAAACTTTGTGTTCTTCTGGTTTTACAAGCTTTGGCTGCTCGAGCCAGGACAGGGCTTCAGCACGCTCTGCAACTGCTTCTCCTTCCCTGGTGAGCCAGCCCTCCCACTTTTCCACCCTTGGGTCTCCTGCACCTCCGGCAGCTCCCCAGCCACTAGTCCCGCTCCGGAGGATGCTGCAGCAGTGCTGGGACAAGCGGAACCCCCAGTGCCGCATGGGAACAACCAGAAGGTTCCCATTATGAGCAGCCTTCAGGCAGCACTCACCCCGAGGAAGACTTGGCAGCACAAGGGTGGCCTGGCAAGCCCAGGCACAAGCCAGCTCTGGGCTCAGAGGACCCTCTCCAAGACTAACAGCCTCAACAGGAACATCCAGCTGTGGGGTTGGTAGGATGCACAGCACTCAACTCTGCCAAGCAAATCAAAACCCAGCACCAAAAAGCCCATCGAGAGATAATGCGAAGGGTAGCAAGCGACCTCTGCTGAGGAGGGAACGGATCAGCAGCACGCTGGTGAGGTACTTAACCCAGAGGAAAACCTGGGAACAAAAGGCACACACATTCAGAGTCACCAGGAAAGAGCAAAGCACAGATTTCCCATGGCACTTCAACACTCAAACCCCTTGCACCCATGCACAGCGCTAGCTTGGGACACAGAGATGCAAGAACACAGACCGCCGGCAAGCAGGCAGCCACACTGCCTTCTCCTGGGTCCCTGTTTCCTAACCCTGGCCTCAGCAGGGTGCGACTTGCCCTGGGACTCAAGCAGGATCTCCCTATCCTCATCTGCAGCACAACTGTGGTCACCTTCTCCATCCTGCTCAGAAGCTGGTGCTCTGCGAAATGACCGCGCCTCGTGCCAAGTATCCCCCCAGCATCGGGGCCCGTCCCCTCGCTGTGACGCCGCGCTGCTCTCGGTCTTTCAAAGGAATCTTTATTTGCCTGTTCCCCTTTCAGCTCCTCCATTTTTGACACACAGCCACCCTCACAGGGTCCCAAGCAGGCATTTTGCTCCGGACCATATCCAACATCAAAGAGATGCAACTGGGAGATGCTACGGTCAGCAGCATCTCCAGGCATGCCACAGCCACGTCTGGGCAGAAAAAAAACCAAAACAACCCTAAAGCACTGAAATTCGGTCCTTGTGAGTATATAAACAGAGGCAAATCTTCTCAAGGAGAGCAAAACTTCTCAAGGAGAGCTGGCGGCAGCCCTTGGGAGCGGTTCTGATCTCTCCACATAACTTTACGCACAGACACACGCAGGGAGAGCGTGCGCTGAGCCTACAAAGGAAACTGCACATTCATCCACGTCCAGGCTCTGCGCCGCGCTAATGGGGCTGCTGCCAGGAGCGGGGTGACCCTCGGGGAGAAGGAGGGGGGTGCCCCCAAATCCCCTTGCCCCGGTTCCACCCTTTCACCCCATCTCACAGCCCAGCCGAGCCTGGCTGAAGCAGAGGGATCCTGTACACAACTTTTTCAAACTGCCAGGCAGAAGAATCCCAGTCTTTCCAAGGGAGTGTCGGTAAATCATCATTACATCCGACAACGCAACCAGCGGGATTAACCCTTTGCTAGTCCCCAGGAAAATAATAACATCAACAACAACAACAAATTTAACAATGAAAATAGTAAAAGCTGGCCCCAGCTGTGTAAGGAAGACGGCGGGCAGGGTGTGCGCTGCAATTTTGTATAGATACATCTATAGATAGCTGGAAAGAAGTATTTGTGCTCGCGTGTGTTATCTTGAGCGCGTGAAGAACATGCCACCACGCACCCGCCTGCCCCTCGGCCGTGCCTCAGCCCTGCCCGTGGCTCTCCCACTCCCCGCGGGACTGCGGCGGCCGCCTCCAGGTGCTCCTGCCCCCACGGCCCCGCGGGACAGGGTCAGGGAGCAGCGCTCCCCCCGCTCCCCGCTCCCAGGAGGGGCTGGGGGACCTGCCCCCCGCCCGCGGAGGGGGTAGCTGTGCCACGGGGAGCCGGGAGGTGGAATTGCCCGTTGCTGCATCTCGCGTGGGTGCACCATCGGCGCCCACCCCCCGGAGCAGTTCCCGGGCTGGGAGCTCCTTTTCCTGGGTACGTGGGAATGGGGGGTGTGTGTGGGGGGGGCTCCTCCTGCCCGTCCCGGCCCCGAGCCCCCCGCTCTCACCCCCTTTCCGCACACCCCAGCCCCATTCCCACCCTCCCGCTCCAGCGTGGCCTCCCTTCTCCCAGCCCATTCTCCTTCTCCAGCCCGGGAGTTTTCACATCATCCCCTAGCAGAAGGAATGTCTTCCCCCACCCCATCCCCGGCCGCCCGGGAGCGGAGCTCCCCTCCCGGCCGGCGCTCCCCTCCCGGGATCCCCCGGCTCCCCGGGCACCCCATCCCCGCCCGGGATGCCCTTCCCCAGCGCCGGGACAAGTCGGACTTTGTACTCACCCCCTGCCTGCTGCTGTAGCTCTGAGTCTGGAGACCGGCTCTGATTCCGGCTCCATCACGTTTAGTGCATTGTCTCTTTCGGGCAATTTTTGCGGCAATCCATCAGAAAAAGGGGGACAGGCCGGTTTGTGGGTACATCCTTCCCAGGAGCTCAGCTCTCTGCCTCTCTAAGGGGCTCGGCTGTGTCAAAGACACCCCCTGGCCCGGACGGCTCACTCCTTCCTCCTTCTCTTCTGGGTCCTTTTGCTTACACAGATCTTTTAATCCCATTTAACTCCCTCTCGGCAGACTGCAATTACCTTGGGAAAAAGGAGAGAGAACAGAAAGTACACGCTAGGAAGCCAGGCTGGCCCATGGTCGCTGGATTTCTTGCCTCTCTTTTTTTTTTTTCCCCTCCTTATTAATAGTACAATTTCTGTGATCTCTGATTTCCAAAGTCCTTGATTGAAAGTGTTTTTTCTTAGCTGTTACTTTTTTTTTGGTTGGTTGGTGGTTGTAATTATTATTTTTATTTGCAGTGCAGATGTGCCTCCCTACCCCCCCAAGGATCTCTCCTCTGGACTTAGAGAGAAGAGGAAAAGGCAGATTTTGAGAAATGAAAATGATTTAAGGATGTCCCTGCCGCCTCTCTCTGCTGCCCTCCTCTGTAATACCGAAGCACTTGCAAAAAAAGAATACAAAGTAAATAAATAATAAAAGAAAGAAACGCTTTCGTCCAGAGGAGCTGCCGAGAAGCAATCGAAGCCCCCTTCCAGGCTCCGCGGAGGCATCGCACAGGCCCCTGGTCGGGGGGAGGCCGCTAACGGAGATGCCCGCTAGCCCTCTGCCCAAAGGGGCTGCCACCCACCTCCCCGCGGGCTGGCAGGGGACCCGCCTTGTAAGGTACCTGACACGGCTTTTCTCTTGGGCTCGGTGCTTGGTGGAGGTGGCTGGGAGCCTGTGGAGGGGGCTCAGGCTCGCAGGAGAAAAGCACACCCCCCCACCCCCGCTCCCCTCCTCGCCCTGCCCTGCTTCTGCGAGGAGTGGGGACAGGGGACTGGGTGGGGGGCATCCCCAGACCCCCCTCTCCTGCCAGCACCAAGTGATGGAAGCTGCAGCCCGGAGGGCAGGGAGAGGGGAATGAATTTATGCACGGTCCATCAGAGTAAATCAGACCCCAAGGCCCCTCAGCCAGCTCTGCCAGCATGGGTAAAGCCTGCGTCCCTGCGTCCCCTCCTCTTCCAGCTCTTGCGAAGTGCCACCGGGCTGGCACCCAGCCGCTGCGCGCAGCCCAGGGCGTGCACCCTCTTGTCCACGCCAGGACACAGCACCCCTCAGCTCTGTGGGATTCCCTCAGGCGGGTGAGGGCAGCCGGCTGCACCGAGCCCCCCCACCTGCACCCCTGGGTGCCCCCTTGGCCCCGCTCCCCTTCCCCCTTGCACAGCATCTCTGCCTTGGGCACTTACTTTGCAGCGAGGCAAGAGGCCATGCACCGTCTCCTCACAGCCCCCCGTTCATTGGCATTCATTTGTCCCAGCAGCTTACAGCAATTTCTACTTCTTATAAAATAATAATTTTTAAAAAAGCAAAAGAAGGGGGGGAAAAAAACCCAAAACAAACCACGAAACAACCCCGAGGTCCTTCCTCCCTCCTTCCCCTTCAGTCTCAAGGTGTCTCCTGCGCTGGGAGCCAGCAAGTGCCTGCCAGGCTCACGGGCCCGAGCGAGCCAAGGCTTTCTGGCAAGCCTGAGGTTCCCCCAAGTTCAACAGATAATCCTTCCCCAGGACTGGCGCGGGCAGGTCCCCCTCGGGCCGTCGCTCCACTGGTGGGTCATGGATGCTGCAGGGATCCAGGAGAGAAGAGAGGTTGGGACCAGGCGCTGGGAGGGACATGGATGTGAAAGAGGTGGAAATTATAAGGCTGCCCTTGTCCTTTTAAATAGCTGCAGCCAGGGGACTCCGCTGCTGGCTGGGGTGCCCCAGGTATCCGGTTTCAGCAAACATCAGCTAATGAGCAGAGATCCAGCCTCCGAGGGGCAGGTTCAGCGCTGCTCTGCAGCCTTGGGCAGGCAGGGGGGCACCCCGGGCACCCCACCAGCGAGGGATGGGGCTGGAGGAGGGACAGGAGGGCGGTGGGTGAAGAGCTACATGGCCACTGCTGCTCCAGGATGGAGGGCAGGCTGCAGGGCTCCTTGGGCTGCAAGGTGTACAGGGCAAGGGACAAGTCCTGAGAGGTGCCGAGCATCCAGCACGGGTCTGGGCATCAAAGCTGAGCCACCCCAGGGTCTCGCTCCACAAAGGGGGGCTGCATCGTCCCCCGAGACAGGGGGAAGGACCAGGCAGAACTAAAGCACCTCAAACCTGGATACAGGCACTAGACACTCCCCATGAAACATATACAGCCACAAACAGGATCGACATCGGCCCACTGAGTACTTGAACTTGAAGCTAGAGGGGAATGGTGTTATGCTCAGAGGAGAAAATTCAGGGACCCACTGGCCTGACTCAGCAATGGAGGTTTTATGTAAAAAACTGACCTCAGAATGTGGCCAAAAATTCAGGTTTCCACCATAAATCAGATCTCCTATATGTATGACGTCTTCTGTTACCATGCGTACCGAGGACTTTTCTTTAATATATATTTTTGACTTAGTTGTGGTTGCTTGCCAGGACTGTGGGTTTGTACCTCCCAATTTCTATAGGCATAAGATTTTATTCATACCTTTGCTCTGAAGCATCTGCGTTTTTCTTCCTTGCTTGCTATAGCAGACAAAGCTTTAAGTAACAATAACAAAAAATTTGAAACAAGCCGTGTTATGACTGGGGTCGGGAACTGACACCTTCACAGTCCACTGTCCTCAAGAAAACCTTTTCAGAAAAGTGCAGCTAAGTAATACATCAAGATACTTGTAAGAAACTCCTATACACATACGAACCTGTCTCAAAACCCTCTAAAGGCCCAGGAGCTCAGACAACCCACCCAGACCAGCTTTGAGGATTAGGACTTTAGGGACAGAAAACAGCCACATAGCTTGTCAGAAATCACATGAAATCTTTATTTTCCTTAGCTATTTTTTCCCCCAGCTGTTTTTTCCATGTTTCTCAGTCACGCATTCCTCACTGAGAAACATATTCAGGCCAAGCCTAAGTGTTTAAGATAAAGCTTTAATCTATTAAAAAAATACTTGCCAAAGAAGCGTGTGAAAATTCCTACGCTCTTGAATGCACCTTGTATCCTCCTGCTCTTTTCTACCTTTTCTCTCTTCCAAAACCAGCAAGTATCTAGTAACCTTGTTTCCCCTCAAGAAACCCCCCATGCTACCCAGGAAAGGACAAGGCCCTGGCTTCGCAGAGCAAGGGACAGAGAAGAAAGCAAAAAGACGTGCAGCATCTTTTTGCAAAGACGTATGCAAATAGGGTGATACGGGTAGTTGCTAAGGACAGGCAATGCTTCTGGTCCACAGCACTGCACCAAGGACCACCATAAAACACACTTAAAGCCCCATCCTCAAACATTCTGCACATACTTTACTTGGCTCAGATGAAGACTTTCAAACCAAACACATGCATAAAAGCTTTACCAGCATGGAGACATAAATGTAGCTCAGCAGTAGGAAAAAGGGTATTAGTTTAAAACAAAAGGAAACCCAACATTGCTGAAGCCAAGGCTAGTGCCAAGTGAATTCAGGTTCAAAAATTAGACCTCTTTCTTCAAAAAGAGAAAAGCCACAACATATGATCTGAATAGAAATATATTTAGCAGATTTATTTTTCTTCCCTTCCAAATTTAAATAGAAGCCATTTTAAAAAGACTAAACAAACTGAAGTAAACCAGCACAGCAGTGAAGTGAAAAAAAAAAAAAAAGAAAAAGAAAGAAGGAAGGAATTGGAATTGACCGTTCTGGTTTAATTAGCCAAAATAAGAAAAGTACAGGGGAGGAGGAAATGCCACCACACACCACACAACATGGGAACGGGGAACAGAACACTTGCTTTTGACAAAATGCACCTCTCAAAAAAAGCAGCATGTCATTACTGCCTGAATAAATACAGCATGTAAAAATATTCATCTGTATTTAGCCAGTTTCCAGAAGAATCAGTACCCACCTCTCCTCAGGATCCGTAGCTTGGTTAAGCATCAAGGCTCTTATTAATGTAATTTTGTACCTTTGCTCCTCTCGGAAAACCAAGCGTGAAGGCATCTAGGAGCCATGGCGGGCACGCGTTACAGCTGCGCTACGTGACTCACAGTGTCCAGCTTCAAGGTCCAGAGGAATCCCAGACACTAACCTGGGCTTGCCCTCCCAGTTTGGCTCGGCCTGAAGGACAACACTGAATTACAGTTCAATCATTTTTACCTTTGCACAAGTCAGAAAAGTATCCTGAATCACTCGCCGCCCCCAGAACTCACCAGGAATTATAGGGATACATTTGGCTATATTTAGATAAATACCCTATTCAGATTTAAAACTGTGGCATGACCAGGCAGAAGGCACAGGCAGTGTGAAACCCAAGGCACCAGAAAAACTTGTGGGAGGGATCAAACAAACATGTGAAGGAGAGGTGGGATAAAAGAGCCTTTCACTCCCCTCTGGGCCGAGGATCAGCACCCTGCCCGGATCACAGGAGGTACCTAACCTCGGTACCTGGTTAAGAGCTGCTGGAGCCGCAGTGACAAGGGAAGCCACCCTGTGGGAAGTGCCACTGCCATGGAGGGGTGACAGTCCCTGCCTTCACGGAGGGACACAGCTGCGTGGCTGTGTGGTATGGCCCAGGAACACGTAGCCCGTGGAGCAGGGCTGCTGGGGAGGGCTGAATCCACGCC
Organism: Phalacrocorax carbo; assembly: GCF_963921805.1. Taxonomy (NCBI): domain Eukaryota; kingdom Metazoa; phylum Chordata; class Aves; order Suliformes; family Phalacrocoracidae; genus Phalacrocorax; species Phalacrocorax carbo. The sequence continues at coordinate 7,692,038 of NC_087530.1, forward strand.
TGCAAACCCAGCAGAAGCAGCAGATTAGCCATCCACAGAAATGGGACTCATCCCCCAGCCCATGCACCGTCATGACAATCCAGCTAGCGACAGAGGAGGGACCGGCTGTGCCAGTCCCCAGCTCCTGGGGACGTCTTGTTGAGGGCTGACCTAGCACCTACACGGCAAGCAGCGGCAGCCTTGGCAGCAAGAAGGCCCTGGAGAGCTGTAGGCAGGGGTCTGGTACCGACCCTGGCTGTTAGGGTGGCACCGAAACCATTGCTATCCCTTCTCGCTCCCTTTGAGAGCAGCCCAGACCATCTGCCCTTATGTGCCCCAACGCTTTGCTGCAATGGCCTCCCAGATATGCAATTCTCTGCGTGACTAATCCCTCCATGACTTTTTCTGTTCCAATTCTGTATTTAACGTGACCATACAGGCACCTCTCACGCTCATGAATGCTATTTGAATGACTGGCACTAGGTCAAGCCCTGGACTAAACTAGGGATACCCTACAGGGACCTGGCCATGAGCAGAAACCTGCTGCTGAACTTCATTTGGCTGCTGAGAAGTCTCTCCACCCATGGCAGAGTCAAGATCTCCATGAAGGTAGAAGCTGGCCCAGCTGGGATCCAGTGAGCTGATGCTCCAGTTCGTTTTCTCTTTCTGGCTTCAGCCATGACTGCAAGAATACGAGGTTACAGCTGAGGAGCAGAACAAGAAGCACTTCTGATTTTAGGCACTGCTGTTTGACAGCTATTTTACGATGCAAAAGCTGTTGTGGGTTACGTTTCTTGTTCCCAGTGCACTACGGAGAGTATTAATTATACAGGAAGAGATGTACAGAAGGCTCAAAAATCATGTACATAACCAAGTTACTGTCAAGTGCTATTTCCCTGCCCACAGCCTTTCTGACAAACCCATCCCATCCTGTGCCACAGGCTAGCGGTGACACGTTTGAACTTCTGCAGCCGTTTGATGAAAAATGTTTTAAATTCTTTTCAGGAACACTGAAGTCTTTTGTCTCTCGACTGGTGCCGTGGGGATGCCACGTCTGGCAAAGACTGATCTTTCTGTGCTTTCCGGCTATACCATATCACATCGGGCTGCCCAGCTGGCCGAGAGGTAGGAATGGCTGTTAATTATTAAGCGGAGCCTTTTTCCGTCGGAATGAAAGGAAACACAATGCAGTGACACAAGTCCAACCCCACCCTTCCCAAGGAGATGCTGCCTGCTGGTTACAACTCTGTCGTACGCTTCTATTTAGATATTTAGAGAACTAGAGTTTTACAGGATGGCTGCAAAGCAAATTGCTCAACTGATGTGCAAGAAGCAGTGCTGAACTGACAGGTAGGCCACAATGGATGGAGTAAAGCATTGGCGTGCTTCGACAGGAAGATGTTATAGCTCAAAGAACCTGATCATCTTCAAGATATCAGGCAAAGGCTGCCTGGTTTTGGTAACATCCCATTATTTTCCTTTTTTGTCTATCTGTTCCTAAGCTGGATTCAGTCACTGGTACTACCAGAAAATACAAGAGTCAGCAATATTTGGCAGCTTTGAGCAGTATCCTCAAATCTAAACACCAGACCAGGCTGTTCTGCTGTCTTTGGCATAGCGTGGCGATTCTGTGCTACATTTTGAACTGCACAGTGGATAACTGAGGCCAGTTTCCCACCTTTACCATGGAGAAAAAATAATTGGCCATCAAAATTCACACTGGGCTGCTGCACATGGAGCAGTAATGCTTCCAGTCTGGAGGTTTGCTAGTTAAGTGCAGCGATGCATCAGCAAGCACAAGTGCTTTTCCCACTGGCGTGCCAAAGGACCCTGTTTGTTTGGCGGAGATGGAGATGTGCTCCCCCAGGTGAGTGCAGGTAACGTGATCTTTCTCTAAAGAAACAGCACATCTTTTCTTCATGAAACAGAACCACCCTGAGAGCGCCTTCTCCCAAGGCAAAGATGGACATTACACCAGTACGTAAAAGCGCCTGGTGATCTAAATATTTTCCTGCATATTAAGGACAACTGCCACTGTGCTTGCTACAACAGCAGCACATAATGACAGCAGGAATCATAAACCAGTGTGTAAAATTTAAATCTCAATTCTGCAAGTCACACATGCACAACACTTATGAATTTCAGGCAGCGCTGCCCGCGTTAGCGTGGTCTGTCAGCTTTCTGGGTATCCTGGCAGCACTGACGCAGGTGTGGATCAGTGCTTGTGCCAGAGTCCTTGCACAGGCAACGCAGACTGATGTAGGCAGGAGCAGCGAGCCTGACCTGTTCTGAACACATCGGACACCGCTAGGTAGCTGCAGGCAGCAAACATCGGAAGGTACCGACTACCGAGTCGCACTACGTCCTTTCAGAGAAGAAATGCCGTTTGTTGTGTGGATGCACGTGCCTCAGCGTGAGAACATGGTGCTTATGGCAGCTGGAGCCCATCTGCATGCCCAGCAAGCCCCAAGGGCGAGTTCAAAAGGGAGACAGGAGTCAGTGCAAGATCTTGGCCTTCAGGAGACGGTCTGTTACAATGCAAATGCCTGGCACAAAGATTTTGCGCAAGACAGAAACTAAGCCTGGGTAGTTTCAGTGGGGAGGGGAAAGGAAGAGCAGCTTACAAATCATCAAAACAACTTTGTTACGACCAATGTTTAAGATAATACTATTTAAAACAAAAAAATATATATTTTTACAAGGAAAACAAAATGTATTTGTTGTTTCTGATTTTGAAAGTGGAAAGTTGTCAGTTCCAGCTGCTGTAGGAAAGATAACGCCTGTGTACTGGTGCTGGGCAGGCCTGGGGGAGCAGTTCGCTGGTAAAAGGGAAATCATACCTGCCTTGTGTCAGGAAGAAACTGAAGTGGAAGTGGTAAGTCCAGGGCAAAAATGAAGGAAGGGTAAGACTAGACAGAGTTGAGGTGAGCATCTCCTGGGCTCCACCCTGCACCGGGCTTACTAATGACACCAAAAAAGGCTTCTTTAGCAGAGACAAGGATGAGAGGCCCCTTGCATGCACACACACATTAAGCAAAAGCTTGTACTCCACTAATTGCTTTTTCTGGTTTTTCTGGGTCCAAATTAGTGTATTTTCTGGCAGTCACCTTCAGTCTTTCTATAGAGGCTGAAGGGGACTCATTTAATTCTTATCGTGCTTCATAAATTTTGACCAATTTATTGCTTTTGGCATTGCATGACTTACTCCAAATAAAATCTATCTCTGATACCTAGTCAACATTCCCCTGGGTCCTGGCTGATTAGGGTCCCACTCGGGGTTTGTAGATGGAAAATTCTTATCTACTGTCCTCTGTAAATTCCCATTAGCGTGTGCTCCCTGCACCTGCCTTCTGGCTGGATTCAATACTATTTTCTTGTCAGTTCCATCAAGCGAAGTATCCAGTATCACAAGTAGAGCAACACTTTTTCAAGTTCTCACCACATTTTCCTCTTTTTAAAAACATTGCCATAGAATCCTGTGGACATATCTCACACTGTTTCTGCCGCTCTGGATGATTCCACAGTGTAAAGAATAAATCAACATATGCCACTTCTTCCCATTTGCCTTCCCTTTTTACAAAACAACATTAATTGCAAGATGGTATGATATTGCAATGTCTCATTTTCTGGCCATTTGCGCCCACCTTCCAATTGATACGTTGGCCACCAATGATTGCAATATTCTATTAATTTTTTCTGAGTCAACGGATCACCACCCCCAATATCTTTCTAATGTTCTAAAATACATCCCAAAGGTGGTTTTGTTGTAGGACAGGTTTCTTGCTGGAAAATGCTCCCATTTCTCAATCGACTAGTAGTTGTGATTGTGCACTATCACAAGTTCTAGTCAGAGGGACTCCAGTTCTCGTTAGAGCTCCCTCCGGGTAGCCCCCTGCTAGATCTCCCTGGAGACTTCAACCCCCTGTTGAAGACTCCCCTACCCTCGGGTCCCGCTCCACAGGCTTTCGCCTAGCAGAGACTTACCAACCAAGGTACCTCTTGGCCCCAACCCTGCGTGGCTTTCGCCGCGCCTTATGGGCAGGCCTGTGGGACTCAAACCCACTATCCTATCCTATGTGGGAAGCTAACCCCACGTGTTATTCTTCCTAAGTTTCTTCTTAAAAGAATGCCTTGTTTACCTCAATCCAGGGGATCTTGCTCAGAATTGTCCGGCCCGGGGATCGGAAGCTCTCCCCAAGAATTCCTCGGGGCCGGCTGCAGGTCCCACGATCCCGCGGATCCGTCGAGATTCAAAAGCATGTTCCCATCTGGGCTGCCAAAACTGTTACCGAAAAACGCGGTAAAATTGGAAACAACTCTTTAACACCAATTTAGTATTAAAGAGCAGGCATTCTTTATTCACGGCGCCGGATGCACGGGGGATCGCTCCTCCTTCGGTAACAGTATCAACACCAAAACAACTGCAATTTGATTTGTGTAGTCTGAGAGTAACCAAACATAACAGACAATTGCTTAACTTAAACTTCAATATGCTATAACATAGTTTCCTTTAGTAGTTGTATTCAGCTATTTCTGCAAGCAGTTGCTCATCCCTGTTCTGATGAAAAGTGATGTGGCTGGTTAGTGAGAAAGGGCTGTCACCTCATTTCTTAACAGCTGCTTGGTCCTGGATGTCTCAGACTGAACCAGTCAGCTCTTTGCTTGGAGTCAGTAGTGTCCAAAGCATCACAGGCTAACGTAGATCTCAGCAGAGTTTGGTTCTGGTTTTCACTATTCCAGTGACCTGCAGGGTGACCTGAAGCAACTTAAACCATTGCTTTCGTGCCATTATTTTCTTTTCTCTAGAGTGAAGCTTGTGATATAGATCATCTTATGTGTAAAGAGGTTTAAGACCTTCAGACATAAAGCGCTGCCAGTGAACTGTTATTACTTTACTATGCGGTTGGCAGCAGCCTCTCCTGCAGGAGAAAGTGTAAATCTATTTCCCAACCAGCTTTTATATTCCCCATAACCTGCCATCAGCCAGATGCACAGTTCATTACAGATCGTTCAGTTTTATCTGGCTGTAAAGTTCCGTGTAAAAAAAAAAACCCTGCTGATTAAACATGCAATTCAAATACATCTTCTGGAGTACAGTAGACAATTCCTAGCACTTTATCTGCACTGACTGAAATGCAATCTGTGCCACTTAGAGCAGAACAATGCTCGATTTCTTCATACTTCTCTTGAATTGTTAACACATAAGGATGACACAGAGCCCATTTCCACAGAGAAGTTCTCTTCTGACACACTCAGTATGTTAACCAAGAGTATACAAATCTGCTTCAAAGCTAATAGGCTCTTTTCTTCCAGCAAACACACTTCTTCACATCTGCACGCTCTCGCTCTTTCTCCACTTCAATAGCAATAGTATTTGGTAAAGCTCTCCAAGCTGGAGCCACTGCAGAAAGGCTGTATTTACTGATGTTTGGGTAAGAACTAATAAGAGACCTGGTTGTGTCTCTGTTCCTCCGAGGTAAAAAAAAAAAAAATTCAAGTCAATATTTATACACCCACTGGTGAAATAACTCCCCTCCTCCCTGAAGAAGAGGGAAATAAAATGAAGTGATTGAAATGGGTTTCGTGGAAGGGGACTGTGTTTGTTTGCTTGCTTGCTTTCAGAGCTTGGGAGGTGGGGTTTTTTTACATTTTGTTGTAGTTTAAATGCAACCGTACTGTACAGAGTGCATCAAAGCAGCTTCACAGTGGGACCTTCCATTAAGGACCAAAAGCTCAGGAGCCCTTGCATGCTGCTAGACTCACCACTGGATCGGGTGGACACAAGGCTCAGGTATGTCAAGGGCTGGACCATCTCCATTCCCACTGACCGGCCTCTTGGGGTTCACTCAGCTCAGGCCTGATGGGGCCGAACTTGCCAAGCAAGAAGCAGTTAATGTTCCAGCAAGTTAGATACAGTATAAACAACTTAATCAGCATTGTTCTAGCTCTCCCAGCACAGAGATCCCGTCCAAAGCCTGTCAGGGCCAACCGAAAGACTCATGTTGACGTCTCAGGCCTCCAGAACACGCTCTGGTTTCACCAGAACTTTCTGCTTGTATAGACCCACAGCTAACTCCAGCCTTTCTGGCACACAGTTCCTTTGGCAATGAAAGATCTACCAGTAACAGATTTGCTCTTTGCCTCTGTGACAAAATGCTTTCTGGTCTTCTCCCTCCACCCACGTTAAGGCTCTTGGGCTTGTTTGTTCCAAGTGATTCATAAATCCCTTTATTAAAGCAATAATCAGAGCATTAGGGACTCTGATCCCATCAGAGTGTCTGTTGAAGGTAGTTTCTCTCGCCAAAGGCAAACCCCCCTGAACTATGCACCGGGACCAAATCCCACACAGCTCTGCAACGCATGAATTTCCAGTGTGAGCTACCCCATGGCAACCAACGAGAGCGTTATGTGCGCAGCATGACTGGCATCTGGGCACCGTTAATCAGGGTGGAACAAGAAGCCTTCATTTTAGTTTGGGTTTTCCTGTCAAAAGTATCTATTGTTCAATCCTACATAATGAAGTCACTATTCTTATTGGTATTGTTTTGAAAAAGGAATTCCAAATCCTTTTGCACAAGATACCTGAATTTTTTAGAGAAGAGAGAGTCACTGGGATGTATTACACTAAACTGTCAGAAAACTGTTGCCTGGACTAGCTACTCTATAGCAGGCAGCGTATCAGCCTTCCTAACACGGTTTAGGATGATTTAAGCTGCCAAACTTGTTCTTGATATAAACTGACAGACTGACTGCAGCTGGGCATCCCCAATTCACCACATAGAGATCTGGGAACAGATTTGTATATACTTGCAAACAGAAATAAATACATAAATACTGCCAACACCCAATAGCAACCTCTCCACACCTTCAAAAAAAACCAGCAGGGAGTAAATGTTAGGAAAGCTAGCATCCTGCAATTCCACTGCTCACAGTTACAGCAATAGAATTGCAATTAATTTCTGTGCTGTCAGCTGAAATTTTTATATGTGGAACAGCACGGAGAGTTTGGCCCTTATGCATTTCAGAAATGTAGCCAAGGAGGTAAGTCCTCATTTGCAGCAGCCAGTGGCATCACTATAGAGGAGCCATTGTACAGACCAGATCAAGATATTTTTAAGCCTGCTTCCCATTTCCCATTCCCCCAAAGTCTGTGGGAGTGAAGAAGAGCCTTGTCACTGATGAGGGTTAGTTCAGGGTCAGGTTTTACACTCCAAAAACCAAGGAAGAAACACTGTTTACTCTCCAGTTTCTCAGAAAACATTCAAATACCTCTTCATATGGAACATCTCATTTGTGTGTCATCAGCAAACTTTTCCACTGGCAAACTCGCCATACTTCGACATTTGCTTCAGATGTAAACGAAACTCATGCTTTATCAGTACCATCTCGCCTCACAGCCAGCCTGAACACCTGCCTCCCTTCTCTCATATTTTCTCTGGCATTTCTTTATTACAAGCTGACATTAAACTGTTTCTTTTTTAGATTAAAAGGGCAGCTTCTAATCTCATTCCATTGGTCAGTGTATCTTGAGGTGTTCTTCTCCAAACGGCTCCGACTGTGGCTCTTCTCCCACCAAATCCCACATTTAGTGCACAAGCCAGACCAAAACTCACTGCGTGACTCGCGTTAAGCAGCAGAATGGAATAAATGAGGCTATTTAATATTTTACACCTTCAAAGTCTGGAATAAGCAACAATACTTTGTTAATATTCTAGTCAGCGGATACGCCGGAGGCAGGGAGCAGGTAGAGTGTTTTCTCTGTAATGCAGATGTGGCGCGCCTGACAGCCGCTGTCGCATGGCTAACGCCACCCCAGTCATTAACTGAGGCGGGTAACGTGGCTCTCACCTTTGCGTTCCTCAAAATAACACACACACAACACCCAAGCCAGCCCTCCCATCAAACACATGATGAACGGGTTGTTGGTACAAAACCCGCTTTGATGCCCCTAACGTGCCTTTCATCATAGCATCCTAAAAGCACTTCGCAGTTATTAATGTGATCCCCAGTTCATCACCCACCCAGGCAAATTTTCCCTGATTCACCAGCTGGATATACAGAAAGCCCCAGATTCAGAATTACACCTTTATGTAAGAGATGTCTGAGCACTCGCACATTCCCCAGCCGTCTCTGGGAGCTGTGCTTATCACCCCAACCTCAGAAAATCAGACCATTGGTAACTTGTCCATCCTGGTTACAGAGCGTAGCAAGGCAAGGAGGAGAACCCAGGAATCTGAGCGCACCGTGCCGCGAGTCCCCAGAGCCTCCCCTCAGCACCCCCGCACTTGGTAAGCACTGCAAAACCCGCCAGTCCTACGGACAGGGCCAGCAAAGGGGCCTTGTGGAGAAAATGAAGTTTCTCTGTACTCTTCACCCCTTCATCCTGAGCTGGGTTTTGTTTTTTTTTTTTGACATGCCGTTACTAAACAACGGGAACAAACTAGATTCTGGGTAAAACTTTTCCCAAAGTAGTTGGAGGAGAGCAAAAAATGCCAAGCTTTCTACTTTCCCCCTCCTTTAAAGGGGAAATAACATTGAAGTAAAATATTTGTAAACAGCACTGATCAGCATTTTATTTTATAGCTTTGATTTTAAATTTATTTATTTTAGTCCAACAAAGACCACCCTCTCCCCCTAGCAATACTAGGAGGGGACTATACTGAAAATTATAGATTCCAGAGTTTGCAGGGGAACCACAAAAGCTTAATTATAGTTATTGACATACCAAAAACCCACCGAAGGCTTAATCTTCCCTTGGCCAGAAATAACCACACAAAGCGAAGGTAGCAAACTGACGTCAGCCAGCCTCAGCTAGGAACAGCTTGTTAACGCACCGGGGCACGAAGGCGTGCCTTGCTCGCCTCCTGCCACAACCTGAAGGAGACACAGGCGGGCGCGGTTGCTGCTCTCATCCCACCAGCAGTGGCGACCCGGTGTGTTTGGGGTGGGTTTTATCCCCGTAGAGCAGGGTTGCACCAGGTACCCCTTCCAGCTGCCTTTCTCCCAGAACAGGCCTGAGCGCGCTTCTGCCTCTGCTGCGGGATCGCACGCGTTCTGCACCATCAACGCGCGGTGCCTCTGTGCTGCTCCCAGCCTGGGCGCGCGCTGCATCCTCCCTGGGTACCGGTGCCAGCGGCGTTGGAGGGGAGCAGCCTGCAGCTGCGGGAAAGCTTTGCAGATAGAGGTGCGACGCTCCTGGGAATTAGCAAATGTCTGGACTGGTCTGCCCCAGCCCAACCCTGTTTGCTCTCAGGCTGTGCTGGCAGATCCTGAAGGAATGGTGCTTGTGGGCAGCTCGCTGCCCTCCAGGCAGACTCCGCGCTGCCAACAGCTGCACTCGCATCAAAGGCCGTATGTCTAACGCGATGCTAAAAGGGTTAGAGAAGGTGAAGCATCAGCTGGGGTGTTCCCAGGGAGCCCAAGGAGGCTCCTGAGCACCAGTCCCTCTGGAGGGATCCCGGACTGAGAGCACTGCCACGTGGCTGAGCACGCTGGTCACGGGGCCCAGCAGCCCCACGGCCTGTCCTGCTGCACTGCTCACGCAGAGCCCCTCAGACTGTGAGCAGTGTTGTGACAGCCTTGGAAAGGCAGGGAGGAGCCTGATTAACCCGGGAGATGGGCTGGAGGCAACAGCAAGGACTTTGGTCGTTGTCACAAGCAAAGACTGATACAGAGCTGGGGAGAGAAAGCACAGAGTCTACCAGAAACAACCCAGCCAAGCAGTCTCTTTCATTTCATCACCATGGGAAGTCCCCATCTTTGCCCCCACAAATCACAAGACGTCTTTCTGAGGGGTGGGAAGGGCTGTTCCAGCCTGGGCTGCGTGTGCCCCAAGGCCGTGCACGCCTGTCACCTTCCACCGCAGCCGTGTAGCCGTGTTTGTGCAGCGGTTCCCAGCGCTCTCTGCAAATAACAACAGGCTGGACCACAAAGCCCTCTTTTAGGCTGGAACAAGCGTATTCATGCAAAAACCCACAACGAAGTTTTTAGGACCTGTAGGAGTAAACAGCTGGCTGCGGGAACATGTTTCACACTCAGACCCAGCACCTTGCACCTCTCCCGTGGGGCTGGTAAAGCCCGTGTACAGACAGACGGCAGGTGGTTGCACTCCACTGCAGGCCTGGGCTCTGTGGTCCTCGAGCAATGTGGCTATAATGAAACCACGTTCAGGTAGGCTTTAACATCAACTTGGGGGCTCCCAGCCCCCAGAAAGTGCCCACACTTGCATTTTTTCCATCAAAAGACATCGCCTTTGCCTTGTGCACTGTACAGCACAGATGCTACCTACGCCGCTTCGGCACCGGTGCCCTCCCGGCCGCCTGCGGGTTTCCACACCGTATCTGTTTTATGCAGTGTTCACACGACAAGTTATTGCCCAGCCAATGCACACGGTAGACAAAGCATTTTTGTAAGAAGGGGGAGGTCAGAATTAACCCTTTTCTGTAGTGAAATTCATGGCATGTACCTCCAGGAAATTTGCCACCGAACAGCATGGCCCGGTGCCCAGCATACCCCCTCGCTGACACGCTATTTGATTCACAGGGGATATCTGTAACCCCAGACACGACCAAGAGGCTGCAGTAAAACTTCTGAAGAAAGGCGACTGCCAGCATCAGGCAAAGCAGAGACCTTCTTGGAAGTGTGGTACCAACACCTAGATATGAGGTTACAGCAATACTTGGTACTCTCATTTACAAGAGTGATTAAAGAAGTCTCCTTAAATCTGGAACAGAGAAAATAAATGGAATAAAAGCTATAACTGAATGGGCTGATTATTGAAAACAGCAATATTATACTTATTTGTTTCTCATCTCCTGCTTTGGTCCACTGAATAGCTACAGAATTCACTGGCGTTATTCCTAATTTTACAATGATTTGGGAGAAGAGGGGACAAAGGCAAGCAAACAAAGCTAATTGCCTTCAGAGTTTTGTTTATCTGGTTTTTGTTCAGCCAAACAAAGAGGACCTTCAGGTCCAAGCTGACTGTGGAGCCACAGAACTCTTTTGCTCGGCTGGTCTGTTTGAAAACAGTTTGCAGTTTTGGCATCCAGCATCTTCAGCATCTACCTCTAGCAAGTATTTTCTTATCTCCATCTGGTGACTACAGAAACTCTGGTGACTTCAGCCACTATTACTACAGATTAATCAACCTTGCAAAGCCCCTCCAAAAAAGCAGGAAGACCTCCAAGAGCCAATCCCTTGGTCATAAATAGAACAAAGCCAGGAGGAGATTAATCACTGGATGCTATTTCCAATGCAAAAGTCCAAGCAGGAAAAGTTCCAATTTTAATAACAGAGCTATGCGTTCTTACCCATCCATACCAACATGCTTTTGTTCTTTGTGCCAGAGAACACACTGAGCAGAAATGTAAATAACATGGCATGCTACACAGGGAGATCATGCTGCTGGCAATAAGCAGAATATGGACTACACAAACCACAACCAACCAGTTCTGCCAGCTTTGGTTGCCTTCCCCACATCAGCCAGCATCTAAGACTCCCCAGCACAGTCTGAGTGAGGCAGCAGGATTTCTAGGCATCAAACAGAGGAGCAAAGCAAGGAAGAGGGAGTCTGGCAGGGCAAATCCAACCTGCTGTGATTTCTAGTCTGGAGCAAAACACCTGGTTGAACACACATGTGCCAAGGTGCCAAGAACTGAGGTCACCTATACCTGTAAGTCCCTAAGACAGTCTCTAGCAAAACAAGATCAACACATGTTGAATAATCTGGTGAGAAACAGGCATGGCTGTCTCCACATGTCTGTGAGAAGACCCCAAGTCTGCCTCAGCGCTGCAAGGTGGGATTGGACAGACTTCAAGAAGCCACCCGAAAGAGAAAGATGAATCTTAACAGTGTTACCTGTCCTAAAGTGCAAAAGGCAGCAGAGCAGCTGCTGCAGTGCTGTGGGAGGCAGCCTACGGGTGACGCTGACGCAAAGCATCAACGCTTTGGTTTAGCCCTTGTATCTTCTCAAACAGGGAGCAGTGGTTGCAGGGCAGGTGTTAAGGATCAAAAGTGCTCTGCTACTACCTCTTAGAGGTGTGAAACAGTAGAGGTTTCCTAAGGCCCTGGGACTGAGAGTATCCTTTTCTCAAAGAAAACAACAAAATGTGTTGGTAGTAATTTGTATTTCTAGAAGAAAAAATGAAAAAGTCAGGTTTGAAAAGACAACTATTAAAGAAGTTGCAAGCCAGAAGGCAAAGAAAAGCATCCTCAAATCTATTACCTTTATTATGACATTGTGAGCATGACCTTAGGCCATCTGGAAACTGGCATTGCCAAGTATCTCCCCACTGCGCAGAGAGCAGCTGGGAGGCTCGGGGAAGCCTCCCCTGTACCTGCACGGAGCAGCCAGGACGGCCTGGTGGAGCGTGTCCTGCCCTACCTCACCCACGCCTTGCTGCGGGCAGCAGCTCACCGAGCCGCTGCTCAGTCAGTGGCTCGTGTCCCGACACCACCTGCTCCCGTTCTGGGACATAAAGCCAACCCTGAAAACCGGTCTTTGATTCAGGGACTGGGCTGGGGTTTTAGCACACTCCCCCACCCCTTGCCGCGCCCACTGGCGTGAGCAGCTTTCTCAAATAAGATTTTACAATAATGGTTTAATGTTTCAAGTTAGAAAGCTTGGGAGTTTGGGAATAATTCTTAAAGTTAGGTTCCTGGATGCTTTTGTGTTTCTAGAGTACAATAGGCTGCCCTGTGGCACTAACTGGAGGATGGATTTGGATGAGTCTTTTCCAGTGTCCAGGGCAGACAAGCAAAAGGGTGCCTACCAGCTCAGGGCTTGTTGCTCAGTAACCATAGCTGTCACAGTGCCTACTCTACAAGCATTTGCCATTAATCCTTCCAGTTCAACTACAATAAAAAGACTCTTTCTCTTTATTTATATTATTATTTTCTATTTACACAGTCCTTTTTCAGAGTAGACCCACAAGGAGCAAGGGAAGGTAAGAAACAAGAGGAAGCCAAAGCAAACAGTTTGGGAGGGACCCTTTGAAAATCAGGCAAGTTTCAAAGATTTTGTTTTCAAGTGTCCTTCACTCTGCTCACATCAGGGGAGCAGGAACTAGGTCACTGAACATGGGGAAAAGTCAAACAAGCAAATCTCAGCTGAAGCCCCTGAGGTTAGTACGTCATGATCCTGCTCCAAAGGGGAGAGTTTCTTCTGAGCTTGGCTGAAATGTGAGCAAGATGGGCTTTAAATAAACTAAGGGGGTGGAAGACAGTAATGTCCTGCCCAATTTGCTTTTAAATATTAAGGAAAATGAGAAAGAAAAATTGGGTGGTGCAAGGCATTGGAGGACTAAACCGCCATTTTACATTGGGATGAAACCAGGAGGGGAAAGGAGAGCAACAACCTACTCTAAAGTCATATTGGATGCAGACCTGCATTTAACAAAGGGCTTTTGGGTCTTTTGTTATTTGTAAGGCTATTAAAAACCAGCTTTCATTAACATAATGGAAATAAAACTCTTAATCTCAGTTTGTAAACACAGATGGAGGCTAACACGCTAACGCCAAAGATTTTGAAAGTTACTGGTTCAAGGTTCTTCCAACTTTTCTAACCCTACTTGTGATCCCAGAACAAAACCCGTTGTTTCAACATCCGCACCCAGAACCACCCAGAAATTCTCCTATACATATAGGAAAGGGTTTCGTACACCCCAAAATATTCATTTGATATCTTAACACTTTCCCCATCTTTTCTATTAATCACCAATTTCTTCTTCTGATTGTAACGCACTGATTGACAACAACTCAGCATTATTTTAACACTCTTATGATTCGAGATTCCTCATTTTTCTCCTACATGCAATAGGCACAAAAGCTTAGTGATCAGGCACAAGCTAAGATGACTGTCTTTTCCAAGGTTGTTGCCAAGGTGCTGCTCTCCCCACTCCTTACAAATTGCGGCCCAAACAACTGGATGCTCCCCCTGGTTTGACTGAAGACAACTGCCCCGATAAATGCCTTGGCTGCGCTCAGAAGATCCCTGCTCCCTCCTGGCTTTCTGCCCTTCCTTTAGCCATCAGACAAACACAGGCTCTGGAATGAAAGAGACTTTCACACAAAGCAGCAAATCCAGCTCAATTTTCCGCATTCTGTGCCTTGGGCTGCCAGCCCGTGGTGCTACCACAGGACCTCACATGCTGGATGCGCTCTTCTTCCCCGGGCTGTCTGATCTTCCCTCTCACCAAACACAGCGTGAAGGTAAAACTAACAACATTACACACTGTTCAGTTCTGGGACTGTCCTGGGACATCAAACCACCTAAGAGTATCAGCTGGTCTCACTTTCTGCATTTCAGCCTGACGCAACCCAGATGTTTCCTCAGTACAAGGCTTGGCAGTTGCAGGATCTGCAAGTTTCTTCCTGGTTAGAGCATCCCGGAACAAGCACTGACAAGGATTTACTGGAGTTCAGAGATCATACCAGATGGAAAGAAACATTCACAATCAATTTGGGAGGCTCAAAATAGAACTTACACCTTCTTCCTGGACTTGCAATAACTATGGTTGCTTTAACACGTGCCTCTTCCTCACTTCTGCATCCTTGTGTTAACTCTTTTTCTACTACATACATCTTCTCCCCACATCCTTTGAATGGCAATAGATTTTTTTTTTTTTTTAACATCCTCTTATACCATACACGTCAACAGAAGCTATCAGTTTCCTTAGGAGGTGTGTGTGCATAGAGCAAAGTATATCCCCTCTACATCATACCAGAAGAAGCCTGGTCATGTCCAACCTCCTTCTATTATTCAACATGTTACAGAAACTCCAGGCACCCAACAGGGCCCTCGTGCTCAGGCTGGACAAGTGCAAAGAAAACGTTCGCAGCACTGAAGACGCCACAGTCAAAATTTTCAAGAAAAAAGGGGGAAAAAAGAGCCCCAAGGGGACACTAACCCCAAATCACAGAAGCCACACGTTTCACGTCCTACCTCACTTGCCTTGCTTATGGGCAAAGCAAGCTTCAAAACAACCTATGACTTGGACAAGCTGAGCAAGTCCTGCCCAGCACATTTTCTCTTCAGTGCACTGAGCTGAAAGAAACACACATTATAACTTTCTCAGGCCACTCAGGAGTATCATATCACAGTGTCTATTCCCTGTTTTAACATCATTAGGCTGCATGCATGCAAGTCTGGCGGGCTTTACACACATCAGCCATGTGCTGAAGATAATGAGTTACCACGAATTTGCCAATTTATTTTTGGAAAGTGTCTGATAGAAGCTGATAGTTCTAGCTTTGACCTACTGTCCCGGGGAAAACCTTATTCACAGTAGCCAGAATATTTAAAGAATACCACCCAAAAAAAAAGAAAAAAGAGGCACTAAAATATAAACCCAGAATTAATTCCACCACCACGAAAGTCAAAGCTGCTGTGGATGTGAGAGGGAGAAGCTCTGGTGCTGTGGACAGCAAGCATGCCATAAAGCTGCAGATATTAACTGCACCTTCCTCCAGAGCTTGTGATGGGGCTTTTGGCTTCACCGTAGGTTCATTTACTGTGGAGACAAACATGGAGTTCATCCATGCTTCCTTGCCCATTACGCATTCCTCCCTCCCTGTTCCAAATTAATGAGAGTTTCTGCTCAACTCAGCAGAAATTAGACTGGTCTGCTTTAAAAAAAGGGCAATTAGGAACCTCTGCTTTTGCTGGGCTTTTTTGTGCCAGGTGAGAACAATAGTGAGAAAGCAGAGAGGTAGGGTTGTGGGGTTACAGGAATCTCCAGGCATCCAACTTCTGCAGCTAGCAAAGTTCTCACTGGCAAGTGCCAGGATTTCTTCCCCGCATGATACTTTCTCCAGGCTCCTCGTCATGCAGACACCCACCAGCAGCAGTGTGAGAGCAGCAGCCTCTAGCCTGGGATAAAGAGGAGCGGGGAGGGTCCCTGCATGGAAGCCCCCAGTGCAAGGCTCCCGTGCCTGCCTCCTGCTCCGTGACCCTGGGGCATGCTGCAGAGCCCATCTGTTTGCTCAGGCTTTTCCTGACCAAAGTGGGAAAAGCTCTTTCCATTCTTGGTGCAGGGGAGGAAAGAACTACCGGTGCTGTCGGCGTTGCTCGCCAATACAATTCATCTTTTGTGTATGGAGTTTCTAAAGCTGCAGTTGTAAGGACACACAGGGGTGTGTAACATCGCTGGAAGGACACGCTAATACAGGTGTGGAAACAGCACAGTCCAGAGAAGAGAAAGGGGAGAAGGTGGGGAAAGACAGCCAGGATCTCCATTCAACTTGCCATTTTAGAAGCCATTTTAGAAATGCAGAACACTATATTTCTTATTGAAGGACAAAGGTGTATAAAGCTGTTCGTCAATTTTGAGAGTTAATCAGCAATTTTGAAAATAAACAGAAAACTTAAGACGATAACTCAATCCACAGGGAAGTACTGGCTTACTGATGGGTACTCTGAAGTCCTTATGTGACTGTAAAGGCTCTCTAAAATCCTAGGTTGCTACACATGAAGAAAATCACAAGAAAGCTTCAATATTACCACAGAAATCTAATTCCATCCCTAAAGTGCAAAAAATATAAACCCGTCCTTAATTATAAAGGACTGTCTCTTGTTAGTGTAACTGCTGGTGCTGAACTTGTCATGAACTAAAAAAGATTCAAACATTGTCTGGAAAAAAAAATAAAGCAAAATGCCCAAAAGGTTTGTTTTAATGGTCCTACCTTAATATTTCGTTACTTTAGCAGACTTTAGCTAACCCTCCAGGCAAAGGGAAGTCTCTTAGGATTCCTCCTCTATTCCCTACGAAAAGGAAGTGGAAACTTTCTCACCAAGACCCGATTGCTGATTCCTTGCCTTTCCTCCCAGCTGCAGCCCCCAGCCCTGAAAGAGGGCAGACACAGCCCCGCTGGGGGGGCGAGAGGAAACCCTGCAGGGCATAAAGGCTCTCAGGTCTTAATGGATAATTAAAGCTTTAGCCATGGGTGCCCCCTTGTGACTTGGTGAGTAATTAAGCACAACCGATGGAGTCTGACATGGCACATCGCAAACCAATGGGGGCTTATCCGAGACCCCCAGCTGACGCACGTGTGCTTTCTGATGAGCAAAACCTGAGTATCCATTGCTTTGCTGCCGGATTTAGAGGAGCAGCTGTCTGTGACATTGCTTGGCACGTGGCGGGGCCAGGGAGCAAAGGAGGCTGCTGTGTGCAAGAAGGACCCTGCTGGGTGGCCTGAGGGACAACAGCATGGTGCAAATCCCACTGCCCCACAGCATTAAGTATTTTTTAAGAAGTGTTCCCCCTCAAAGCATAGCACTCATTCTCAAGCTGATGCAAAAGAGGTTTTGGAAAGCACTTGTGCTCAGGTTGCCATGGGTTTGGGTGGAGGTGGGCACGTCCAGGGACCTCATCCCAAAGACCTCATGCCAAAGACCTTGGGGAAGTCTCTGAGCTGCCAGCCGCTGGATGGGGACAGGACACCAGGCTCTCCTGGTGCCGGTCCTGCCTCATTCACACAGCTCCATGCACTTCTATACGCAGACGTGCCCTCCTTGTCCTTCCCTTCTTTCCACACCCACCCCAACACCACCGGTCCTTGGGCAGGGGACTGCAGCAAGGGCAGCAGAGCGGCAGTCCATGGCCCGCTCCTCGGCCCTGTGGGGTAACGCTGCTCATCCCAGCTGCCACAAAACCCACCTGGAAAAGCAGATGTCCACCTCAGCTGGCCGCCAGCCCGGTACCATGGTCCTGGCAAGTGGAGATCCACCAGACCTTGACTGAGCACCTCAGCTGAGCTCTGCCAGTAGACAGACCAAAGCCTTCCCCTTCAGATAGTTTCTGTGAAATGAGAATTGGAACGTTGTCATATGTTGGTTTTGCTTCCAGCAGAGGAATCAGAGAAGCCTGTGGTTGAGTCCCCTCCTCAGGCAGCCCGAGAGCCAGAGCAGAAGGGGCACAGGGCTGGCGAGCCTGCAGGCGCCCCAGGCTGGTCCCGGTGGCTGCATGGGCACGGGTTTTCAAACCAGGCTTTGTTGCACATGTCCAGCCCAATGCAACGCCCACCTGAATTCAACAAGGCGCGGTGACATTCAGAGCCAGAGCAGGGTGTTGTTCCTCTGAAGATCAGTCACGTTCAAAGCAGCAGCAGCACATATTCGGCTGAGGTCTGGCCTTGTGGGATGAGTGCTGCGGACGGCAGCTGGTGGAAATAGTGCCAGCAGGCAGCCTCCCACCGCAGAGCACCTCGGCTCCCACAGCTACACCACAGCATTTCCCTTCCATCCGCTCGCTTCCTTCGCTCTACCCAAGGCCATGGCCATGGCTAGCAGCTGGTTAGTTGATCCTCCCACTTAATTCCCCCACAGACAAGTCTGTCTCCGAGAAGCAACCCACACGTCCACGTGCTTCTACGCACAAACCCCTGCTCCTGATGTAATGCAGAAGGGACCTGGCACCACGAGGCATCTCTCTGACCGAGACGATGGCCTGCCAAATGCCCCTCTGCGTGTATGTTTCCCAAATTTCAACTCCCTTTCCTAAACTCATCTGCTTACTTTGTTTTCACCTATTATCCCCTCTCCAGAGGGAAAGTCTAGCGTCCAGCTGTAACACGATGATGCGACACGGCTCATCTTCACCCAGACGTGTCCCCCCTCAGCCTGTTGTGGGACTACGCAAAGGATGAGCTGAACGCCTGCCTTTCTTGCAGCAGCGTCATTGAAAGTCTCCAGCATTTTGGCACAACTAAAGATGGATTTTTCCATTTCCACTATTTGGCAGCTCATTGCCTGGGGCTATTTGTATCTCTTCTGATATTTCTGCTGCAGAAGGGCCAGTACTAGCACTCCTGATTTGCTCTGCTTTGAATATTACAGCAGAAAGGGGCAGAGTCACATTGTGCCTCTAAATCCAACAACAGTCACTTCAGTACTGAGCCTCAGTCAATACTTTAATGGGCCTAATTTTCTAGCTTTTGATCAAAATGTCTTTAGAGCAGTACATCTTCAGATATTGCCGCTGGCCTTTGAAAATAAGCAGAAAGAACAAGATAACCTTTGTGAGACACTGCTGCCTACAATCTATAGACAAACCTCATTTTAGTATCTCCTTAACCCAGTCTGGTGCATGAGAGTTGAGCAAAGCTGAATGTGAAACGGCTCCCTAACACTGTAAACCCGACCTCTCAATCTGCTTATTATCATTTCGGGAAGGCATGGCAGCTCCTTCATCTCAGAAACTATAAATGAATATTTTGTCTCTGGAAACCCCACACAGTGTGCAAGTTCAACATCTGAGATCTGAAGTCCAATCTGAATTTAGCTGTGACCAATTACACAAGTCAAGTGGCCTAGCTTTGGTACTTCTATGAAGGCAACTGTTCAGGATGGCACCAAAAATATAAAACCACTTTAAAAACCCCAAAATATTGCTCTGCTGTTTAAATCCCTCAGTACAGACAAATTAGAGAAACTGTGTTAGGGGATTTTAGACTGCCTTTACAATTCATTCAGTATTAACCAAACAGTCTTCCTTTAAGTCATTGCTAGAAAAATCAGGGTTGCTTTAAGAGTAACTTGCAAATACCAGGTCTATTGAATGCTGAGTTTAAAACGTAGTTAGTTCTCAGTCTCTCATGACCAAAGTTATTGCATGTGTGCATGGTTTTATGTGCTGTAGGACTTGGCAGAACATCACCAGGCTTCGTTGCTTTGGTGCCAAAGGTGCAATGAGAAGTTTTGGGAAATTAGTGTCAAGATCATATCAGTCAGCACTGCCATCCTACAAGACGTCTGCTTTCCATAAGCATTTGTACGAGTAAAACCGCCTTAGTCACATCAAATCAATGCAAAGTTGGAAAACTGCTTCTCCTTTGGAAATGTGGAAATGCCAGCGGAAGAGATTTCTAGTGGCTTGCTCGAGGTCTATAGCTCAGTCAGGCTGTTCTTGTAGCCAACACTGGTGCTGAGACCAGACAATACTCCAGGTACCATAAAGCCCCAAGTATTTCATGAGGAGCCAAAACTGTCTGATCGCTTTTCAAAGTTTGTTTCAGAAAAGTTCTGAAATGAAAGAAGGTAACGTTTCAGTGTGCAAACGCTGGAGAAAACGTCTGGATTTGTTTCAAGTTTTCGTTCTCCAGCAGAGAAGTACTTAGAGTTGGGCAAGATTCACAAATACCTTTGGTTGACCTAAAGTGAACAACTTTTAGCATGTAAATGATTCATCTAGAACTATTTGCCCAGTTCTGAAGTTACACATCTTCGGAGTTATTTTTCACAGTGCAGGTGGACCTGCAGCTAGGAAGAAATGTCTGCGGTGGGGATATTTACTACTTATGCACAAAACTCTAGACCTGCATTAGCAGCAAGGTCATTTCTCTGGTGCTTTGGCATCAGCTTAGAGTCAATTCCTGAGGCAAAGCTGTGCCTGAAGCCTAAGAAATGCTGTTGGGCTGAAGTGCCCAGAAGTCATGTTTGCATCTCTCTCCTGTTTGGTGGGGACATCAAAGCCACTAAGTCCACATCACAGCTTCCTCTTCCTCAAAGGAAGCAAACCTTGCTTTGACATTTGCCATTAGTCTCCAGAAGAGCAGCACCAGCTCAAGGAGACTCTGGTATCAGAGGGGTGACGGGATTGTTCACACAAAGTATTTTGAAGCAATTTAGGAGATGTACACGCAGATTTCTGGTCTGCATTAAAATTAATGAAAGGTTTGTATTTGAATGCCTATGCTGCCTCAGAAACCTCAGTCGTTATGGTTCAGAAGTTGTCTCTGTCACACAAACCCTCCCAAGATGATTTACAAAGTCGTACATGAACTAGCTACTCTATTTAAAGTCACAATTATTATTTAAGGTTAAATTACATACAGGGGGCGGTGGGGGAAGAGGGGAAGAAAAGGCTTCGGGACAGACTGATGGAACAGAGCCAATAAAAGGCAGCACAGTATTTTAGGGGCTGAAGCACCAATAGCATGTGGGTATAAAAAGCAAAGAGATCGAAAGCAGCTGGACTGAGCATGGAAGCAGACAGAGACAGCAGAGACTCTTCAGATCCGAGCGTTCAGATTTTACCATTCACAAAGCCAAGAAAGAAATGAAAGAATAGCAGCAGGAATAGTGCAGCAAGTCCCTCTTACACTCAGGGACAGAAAGCACATCTCCAAAGATTTCTATTAACCTTTTTAACACAAACAAGCCCCATTTCTCTCCCTCAAATGACCACATTTTCATAGTAATCGTTTCACTGGCTCGGTTGCCAGAAGCTTCTGCTTCGCACCAAGCTTCTGCTTTCAGAGGCGCTGCAGAGTGGAATATGAGTGAAATAAATATTAAGCAGAGTCAGGCTCCAAAGGTTGCCATTACCTAATCCTGTACCATTACACAAATTTATTTGTTAGGAATATTCCAAGGTTTTGGGAAAAGGCTTACAAGAGCTCCCAGTGTTCCTGCTGCCCACCACGAACACTGTATCCGTCGTGGAACCACACTTGCACTCCTACATGGAAAAGACAGGGAATTACAGCGAACCTCAGAAATGTTGAGGAAAGATTCCTTCAACCTCTGAAAAGACTGGCTTATTATGTTATTACAATTCCCTGGAAATTGCTCTGTAGTCATCATTAGAGCATAAAATGTCATCGGAAGCCTCCGAAACATACGTGCGTATACATTCCAGGAGAAGTTTGAAAAAGCCTTATATGCACAGAGGATTACAGAAAATGTATTACTGACCTACAGCACCACAGTATCGATCCGGCAACACAGAACTTTTTGGGGAGTATTGTAGCCACCCACTAAATGGATTTTTGATTAGCCACGCTGTTTAAAATGACCGCAAACTTTTTTAGCAAACATCGGGCTGCCAGGCAAAGGGTCAGTCCCAAGGCTCAGTCCAGCTTCACAAAATTCTTCCACTGGTTCTGGGCTGAAGTTCAAGTGAACCTCTAGATGGGGAGATGGGTTTAAGTTTAAAATTGGCAACCCTGCCTGATTTTATCAAGTCTCATGATGCTTGGCATGTTGCTTAAAACCCCAGCTCTTGGAATCTTGTGCAATAAATTCAACTTCTGCTTAAAAACCCCAAAACCTCTGTTTCATGTAAGCACTCTGCAAACCTGAGGCATGAGTTCTACAGACCTTCAGAAGTCAGAAGGAAAGAACTATACATGACGTATCATTTCAGTCTCCTTATTTTTGGGAAACGTATTTGTGACTTTTTAAACATCTGGTATTAATAGTGCATTTCTGGAATCATGACATGAAAATTTTCTTTCAAAACTGTGACTTTAACTTGCTTGCTTTGAAATTTTGGATATATTAATTCAAAGAAAAACGCAAAAGGAGAGAAAAGGAAATGAAATAGCGGCAAACATTCAAATCTCTTTTAAACCAGAACGAACTATTTCCTTTCTAAAACAAACCACTGCACTTATTCTGCTGTGGTTTTTGCCCCACAAATCACTATGGGTTAGTCAAGATAATCCTGACTGACCTACAGCCTCTAGAACCTGGTAAGTCGTGCAGGGCATAGAGCAGGACCTCAGAGTAAATCCATCTCGAAGTCCTGGTCAATGATCTGCTTTAAAACTGGAGATTGACTCCAAATAATCCCACAAAATCTGCACCAGCAACCGTACCTGAAGCCAGTTTACAAATAACGACTGCAATTTAGGGTCCAACAGAGCTGTACCTGTGATCTCTTTCTGGCTTCTCTAACACCGTTTACTTCCCAGTGCTGGTATTATCCTTCTCTTTTCATCCTTCACATCTCCCCCTCCCTCCTCCCTCTCACACAGTAGCTCTTTCATCTGCTCTCAATAGATGCTGCTCTACCTAATTAATTGAGGACTTAACAAGTGCACTTTCTAATTAAAGTAAATAAGCCCATGCTTGGAACAGTGGCTCACAGTGTTACCCAGCACTCCTTCCTCAGGAACAGGATATTATGGGCTCCACCTCCTCCGTGCCAATAATACATTAAAGTAATAGAGCAGAAGCAAAAAAGGTCTCTTAAAGCATCATTTAGAAGAGCAATTCTAATCTATAAAGCAATTCCCACCTTGAACTTCTGAAGCCAATGAGATCCTCTATAATATTTAGTGGAAGATCAAAGTTGGGAGGGGGCAGAACTAATAGATCTAGATTTGAAACCCAAACTCCCATTTGGTGCTTCCAGCGCTCTTGTTGGAGACGACTGAGTACATGGCTTGGGAGGAGGCTGGAGGACGAGGCAAGGGAATAGAGTCACAGGGGGATATTTCCCTTACCTCATACAGTGTCTAAATGACTCTCAAAATCTGTCCCATAATAACACCCAGTATAACGACTGCCCTCCTTCTTCAGAGCCACTTCTCTGCCACGAACCCAAGATGAAGATTTAGAGGGGCTATTTGAAAAATTCTCATCTGTCTTCACCCTTCGTCCATACCTGAAATTGTATGTGGGTCTTCACCTCTGTTGTTAAAGTGATGATAATATCCTTAATGTACACAAATTACGTGTAACAAACACATGCAAAAAAATCCCGATTACTAGATTACACCACTTCCTCTCACTAGGTTAAGCGAGGGCATTCACTGTCACTCTTATGGAAGAGGTCAGACTGTGGAAGCGTTTGCAAAAGCTGTCCTCAGCTGAAGGAGAAAGTCTGCATTTGTGACTGTCCTATTTGGTGAGACACAGCAGGACTGGCTTGATACGCTGGAACAAGGCAGAATATAGAGGCCAAATACATCAGACAATGCTTGACAGGGAGGAAAACCACTTTTTTTTATTCCCCCCAGTGCAACTAGTTAAATGAAACAGCAGGGGTTCTGGGGAGGTGGTTGGCATCCAACTCGAAGGCCTCTTGCACAGAGGGAGCAGGGCACCGGCTGCACCATCTGCAAGGTCAGCTGGTGAAAATCCAGGCAAAAAGTGAATTCCCAAATCAAATCAACCACCATCTTCCTCTGTTACTGAGGATGCTTCTGTAGTGGTGAGGACGAAAACAAAATTCTGAGGGTCTCAGAGTATTCTATAAATGGTCAAAAGTGCTTCCAAACCAGCATTTGAATTTGAGTCTGAATTTTGTTTCCACAGATGGGCTGGGAGCAAGACTGTGTTAGTTTAGGCTTTATGTACCTTAAGTTCATTAAGTCAAAAGAAAGCTTTGTGTCTTTCAGTAGTTTTTGGATGAGCTTACAGGTTTCAATAGCCTGGACAGGGCTACGGGACGAGCTAACAGGAAAGAGGGAACAGAGGTGTATGGAGCAACGGGGAGTGTGAAAACAGGGTGACAGAACCATATTTTGCTCCAGTGAGCCAGGAGCTTACAACAAGCTGAGAATAATTTGATGCAATTAGTCCAGAAATAAAGATTTGTTTGTATTTTCACAGTCTCTCACTGTCGTGGAGACCAGACAGAAAGCCAAAAAAAATTGTGCGCTTCCCACTGCATTTCCTTCAGCAATAAACACCTTCTTCATTTTTATACATATATATATAAGAAAAAACCAAACACACAAAAAAGCCAGGAAACTGGAGCTTAAATCTTATTTAGGTATATGCAAAATAAGCCCGTGTCCAGGCAGAACAGTTGGGCAGACCTGGGTTCAATCTCTAGTCTTTAACATCCATTTTACCTGAAATTCTTGCGTGCTTTTGTCTCACAAAACCGTATGAAAGAGATCCCTCAAAATTTAGTTGAAGTTTGGATTAGCATAGCTGTCAGAGCTTGTCGGTATGCCAGCCACCCAGCCCTTAATACAACTGCTTCTCCCTTATGCCATACATCCTGGATATTGTTTATTGACAGTTAGAAGCACAGATGTGTCCACTGAAGTAAATATGATTTTTAAAATATTATTTTTAAGAAATCAAATTATTTTCTGTGCATGAGGCTTTCAGTTATGCTCAATTTTCCAGAGGAAAGCTGCTGGTTTTCAGCAGGTCCGAAGCCTCAAGTTACCCCTTCAAATATGTATCCACTTGCCTTCTGTTGGCTAGAGTTAAAGCCAGTGGAGAAACGATAACTCTGCTCCAGCCTGACATCCTGAGCCACGAGAGGAAGAGAGAGGTGAAGCAGCTGAGCAGGGAATACAGTTACACTCAGACTAACGACTAGGAGCTCCAGAAAGTCACTGCGCTTTGTTTTTGTTAGCACTGGAAGCATTACATGAAAAGCAACATTTCAGTTGCATTATGTTATTAATTTGGCTAAAAGCCATTGCCTTTTCTAGATTGTCTTAAAATAACTGTTTCCTACTGAAATAGCTTCCTTTCTCCCCAGCCAAATAATAAAAGTAGTTGGGTTTGGGGATGCGGGGGAGAAAAGGACCCCAGGTTGTTTCCAGTTTATAGGCCTATGGAAACTTAACAGAACATACACAAAAGCGATGAAAGTCCAAAGGGCCGGAGCGTTTAGTGCTTGTTTTTGTTCCCTCCCTGCCAAAGCAGCAGCAGTTGCCCGTTCTTTCCTTTGTGCCTGGCAACCTGACCACTGGTAGGACAAGCCTCTAGTCTTGGTACCTACCGCGGGGCGTTGGCATCCGGTCACCGCTCCGCTGTCCTGAGCTGATCCTTTTATTCCATGGCATTCACCTCAGACGTATTTCAGCTGGCTTGGTGGCCCTGCTATTAAAATAAAAACCTGGATGAATCACCTTCAGTTTATGCGTGGAGGGAGTCACAAGTTTGCTGCTCCTGTTAGCCTCTGTTTGTCCCATATGCCAAAATATCCACCCTCTTTTGGGTGTCTCAGCCGCTAGAGTCACCAAAAAAACCTTTCTTCAACAGAGTGGGCATTTTCAAAGTTTACTTTAGCCTTATGAAAAAAAAAATACTGTCTTCTCCCTGTAGACTTGCTCCTGAGAGCAGCCTCCTCACTAATTTTATTATCTATTTCCAAGTTATGTTTTTTTGGAAATGCTTTCTGTTCATTTGATGCTGAAGCAAAAATCCTTGGGTTATTTTTGTTCTGTAAACACTGATATTTGGTCTTGCATTGACCTAAAGTGTAAGGAACTGCTCCTCAGTGAAAATAAGGTCAGGAAAGGATGGGAACTCAAGATATACTTCAGATCAGAAGAACAGGAGCCCCAATTTGTTGTTACTGTTTAAAGCCTACAAATTCTCCAAGTAAGTCTGATCCTGTTCTCCAGGTAGTTATTCCTGCGGCCCCTGAAAGAGTGTCTTGTGATCATATGGAAATACGGCACGGAGGTCACTCTGAAACCCCCAAGAGTTTTGTCATCAGCTTAAATAGAGCCAGAATTTTCCTGCAAATCCCACTGCAGTGGAAAGAGAGATTTGTTCTGCTAACAGTGAGGCTGTGGTAGAAGAAAAGAGGATTACCAGTAACACATCAACAAAGCCACTGCATTAAACAGTGATACCTGGCCAGGACCCAGCAAAGATAAAAACGTGACAGAATAAGTTGAATAGAGATACTACATGAAAGAAACCCTGGGAGCTCAATGCAGCCAGCATTCACAGGATCCTTCCCACCATATTAAACTGCTGTTGATGTACCTAAAGCGTCACATCCAGTATACAGACTAACCAGCTTGATGACATCAATACTGGTCTGCAAATCAGGCATAGCACTGGCAAAATGAATGCAGTCAGACAGAGCGTGCAGCAGCCCCACAGTGAAGCACAGCGCGTAATTGAACTGTGAAACTTGTTGTTACAGGACATCACAGAAAGCGATTGGAAAAATCTGTCAATGGATGTTAAATCCAAAAGGCAATATCAGCAGCTGAGAAAACCCCTAGACTGAAGTCACTGGAAAAATATACATGGGGAAAAATTATTACTATAAAGTGGTCTTTACCCTCTTCCCTAGCTGCTCCTGCTATTGCTAGGGACAGGAGCGTGGGGCTGGACAGATCGACACTACGAGTCCTCCTACATTCTCAGGGCCTCGGACCCAGAGACAGAAGCTTCCTTCACTCCAAATTAGCATTGCTGATTTTTCTAAACAAGGTTAAGGTCAATGCAAAGCTTTGTGCTCTTGCCGTTTGACTTTGAAACTACGCTACTTTGCCTGCACTAGGAGTCCAAAGCACAGGGGCGATACAGAAAGGGGATCATCACCAGGTAAGAGTAGAATCATCCTAACCAGTGCATTTGCACATTATTTGTTAGAGCTTTCTGGGCAGGGACCATCCTGCTGGCACAAGCACATCTGACATCTCACGTGCATTGCCTGCATGTCCGGAATACATGCGTATGCCCTTTATCGTAACCAGCCAAGTTTAAAAGTGATCTTTCACAGGCTTGCACTTGTTTGCTTCTTGTCCAGGCTAACAAGATCTGTCCCAAAGGAGTGAACAAGCACATCGCCTTTCATATGACACACACACGCACACAGACAGACCCCAAACCAGGACTTCTAGAGAGACTCCAAGAAAGCCACAGGTACACATTGCAAAGGAGGCATGAATATTGCATCCGTATGGTGTCTGAGCAAAGCGAACCACAGCTCCTGTTGAGCACAAGGGATAGGCAAGCAGGCCTCGGTCTCAGGTGACCATCCAGTGCAGATTAGGAAACACATTACTGTGCCCAGGAAAAAATAATAATAAAAAAAAGGGCTGGGAGGGAACAAACCCTCTTGAGCTGTGATCCTCCCAGACCATTAAAACATGCCACTTAATCCTGGGCAGGATGATCGGACACCTCTGTACTCCTGTCAGGGGACCAGTTTTCCCCAAATAATAAGCAAAAGACTGCTCAGATTGATTTGCCTCTCTTCAGAGTAAGGATTTACATACATCAGGGACTTCAGGGATGGAAAAGGCCTGTTAGAAATGCCAAGCCGCTGCCTCTGGCTGCCTCCTGCCTGGACATCCCATCTTCCCTTAGTGTACTCTTTCTAACTAGTTCACCTGACTGATGGATCCTCTTTCCTCCCAACCCCACAACAAGCAACCTTGGGAGCCTCACAGAAATAAGCCAAAACTATTTAACAGCATTTTTAAGGCAGCAAATGAGCCAATACAGCCATCTCCCACAAGGGAGAAAGAAGGAAGGGGTCTGAGCTAAAGGTCTTGCAAAAGCACGTGTCCATCAACTGAAAGAGGACTTTTGTATGTACTTCACCACTTTTACATGGCACAAGAGTTTAAGGTGGTGATTGGATCTGTACTGGTCACCTCCTATTCCTATTACTCTCCAGCCAAGAGAAGGATTGATTCTCTGATGGCTCGTGCACCCTACTGCAGAGCTCAGCCCCCAAAGGACCAGTCTCCTCTTCCACCAGTAATTTCCCATGTGCCCTTCCCAGGCTGCCCTGTCTTCTAATCTTCTACTTCTCAGAGACCTTTAAATATATATTTTAAATTCCAACCAGATTCTTGGACTTGGCAGATAAACTGTGGGTCCCATAAGAGTTATATTTTCTTTGAAAGCCTTGAATGAAGTCTTTATAAAAAACTTCATTAATATTGCTACCTATATGCCTGCTCCCCACTTCCTGTGCAAATCCAAACAGATTCTCCACACAGAAAGACTTTTGAAATTCGCATATTTACTTCCCCCAAACAGTGAGAGTGTTACTGAGGAGTTTGTGGTAGAGTCAGTCCACATGTGTGTTGTCCTGCTGGAGTTTAAAAAGATGAAGCCTTCTATTCATTGGAGATGAAAAAAGTAGACGCAAGAGGGGAGGATATAAAGCTGGGGAGATTAGGGCTCTGGAGTTCTGTGCTCTGGCTTCATGCCCTTGGCAGAATTTGGTCCATTTTTGCAATTAGATTATACAACAGTAAAGTGTCATTACAGCTAACACAGTACAGTGTGTACAAGGGTGTTAAAGCTGTTTCTGCCAGAATAGTCAAAATTAGTAAAGGAGTAGTTTCAAAAATATCATCATAGACTTTTTTTTTTTTAAATAAACAAAACTGTTCTGCTGAATTCTGCAGGCTGCAAATGTGTACCCCTGGATTTCAGCACAAGTCATCCACTGAGATCCAACCAGTACCTCAAAAAACTATGCCCACAAACCAAGCCCTGCTCCCACTGCAGTCAGAGGGTGAGCTCCCCTTCCTGAGAAAAGGGGTAGAACACAACTAGGGTGCAGAAGTAGGACTAAAACAGGCTACCAGAGGACAACATCTCATAATACTTCTGTTTTTAAAAGTCAGCTTCTTCCAAATTCACTACTCTCTCAAAGTTTGAGTAGCAACTACAATTAGCTACAGACAGAAAAGGGCAACATGCAGGCACCAGGCTGGACAGGAGGCAGACAGACAGACAGCAAGTGAAACAGAGTCATCTGGGACATAGTCCCAGCTCTGTCATTTACTATACTTTCAATTTGCCTTTTCCAATGCAAGGCCAAAAGATACATAAGTCTTCATGAAGAGCTCAGCAAGCTACAGCCTACATGCCATGACATGCAAGTAATCCCTCTGAAGACTACTTAAATGTTTAAAATTGTTCATGCTTTTAAATGTATCTCAGGGAAAGTGATCAGTACAAGAAGCAGCTCGTTAAATCTTTTGGACCTTCACACACACACTCACTATAAAGTGGTCCATAGGGCTAAGCAGCCAGGTGTGCACGCTTGTAGGAGATACAGCAGTTTAAGATTTCCTTTTGAATATTGCTAGAACCAGCACAATTCAAGGAGGACAACCCTGAGCAGGCACCAAGCCTCCTACACCTCTAAATGACTCGGTGTTCTCATTTCCTTTGACCAGGGACACTTTGCTGATGGCTTCAGACATTCTCGTTTGACCAAAACTGTCCCAACGATTGAACCCTTGGGTATACTGCAAGGCTCGTATATTTGGGGAGGTGCTTGGAAAGGACCACAAGACTTAATCTTTATTTAAAGAAAGTTAAAGATGGTGGATTTTTGGGTATGTCAAAAAGAATTCTTTGAAGAGTAGTTAAACTGAGCTATTTTAATTAAAAGGTGGCAAGCAAAAGAAAAAAAGTAGAAAAGAAAATCCATTCTAACTTCTTCAGTGGAAGATTAGATTTCTGCTTAAGAGTTGTGTGACCTTTCCTTCCAAAGGAACATCAAAAATGTCTCAACAAAACCCAAAACATAACATATCTCATGGGAAGCCGTAATCAGTTATTCGAAATCCCTCTGCTCCTCAACAGGCAGCATTCCCAGGCTCAAAGCATCCCTCACAACACTACTGCTCAGGGCTCCCACGGCACACGAGCCGAGGTAGGAGCGCATTCGGGAACACCCAGTGCAAGCGAGGAGGTCTGCTGAAGAACAGCAAGAGCACAAGACAAAGTAAAACAGAAGAACTGGAATATTCTGGATTTGAGTTTTACCTTACAAAAAAATTCCTATCAGAAGAATATTTTCCAGCCAGCTCATTTTTAGTTTATTTGTCAAGGATAGCTACAGGCCATTCCAGTTTGTTTGGTGTAAATAATCAAAGTTAAAATTGCATCAGCTTTTGGCTGCAGGAAGGAGATACGGAGTAGCTTTTTCAACACTGTGCTGGGAAAGCCGTCTCCCACCCTCTTATTCCAGTGCTTCAACCAACTTGCCATTCAGCTTGAACAGATTTCGCTTTTGCACCGTGCGGCTGCAGAAGGGTTACTGGGGAGAGCTGCAGGACAGCTCTGCTCGGCCTCAGGTTGCGGTGCAGACGCTGCACCCCCCGAGCATGGTTGTCATTTCACCACAAGTCCATAGGAAAGCCACATCCATCCCTGAGACTTCCCGGTTCTTAGTGGCACTTTTCTATGACCCGCTTCCCCAGGTGGGCACAAAAGTTTTGTCCTTGGTGCCTGGGAAGCAGTCCAACCTGCTTCGATAGCAAGCCCCGCAGAATTACAGACAGCTGACAGAGTTTGGAAATTGCCCTGAAAATCCTCTTTCTTCCATGAAGTCCCCTGTATTAGGGACTCCCTTGGAAGGTGCTGAGCACTCCACTTGTATCAGAAAGCCTTTCTGGGGGCAGCGGTTCCATCACGGGGAACCCCTGTACCACAACACCAACCTGCAGCACGTGCTGTGCCCCAGCACTTGCAATTGGAAATAACACTCTAAATTTGAACTACTGCAACTGTGGAAAAGTGTTCAGTGTTTAATGGGAACCCACTGTGATGGGACAGAAAACTCTAGCACTGGCTAATTCTTTGAAAGGAACAAAGGCCAGTAATATCTCAGCAGAGAGTATGGGAAGGGTAAATATCCATGTGCAGCATAGCCAGGGATCATTGTTTAAAAATCCTTTACAGAACAAATAGAAGGCTGAAATGTTAAGGGTGGTGGGGTTTTTTGTTTTTTTTGTTTTTTTTCCTTTTTAAGGAAGGAAGAAACATCTGTGGGAAGTATTTATGAGGCATATAATGCACCTCACATAGTACCCTAAGGGCCGTCTTTAGAGTGGAAATAAAGCTTCCACACTAGGAGTTTGTTAACATCGTGACAGGAATCAGATGCAAACACAAAAGCTCACTTGTTCTGTAATGACTTGCCGAGATAAGTGTCCCTTATCAGCAATACTGTTTTCTTTTGGAAAGGAAGGGACTCTGTGTGTACAAGCAGGGAATGGAAGTCAATGAAAACAGAAGGCTGGAGAGGTCTGAATGGGTATTTTGTACCGTAATTCTAGCTTGGGACTGCTTTTTTGGGTGTGGAAATATCAAACACTGACCTCCCACTGACAGTCCTTGGCAGTGGGATAAGTCGCTCATTTATTTTTGCTCAGCCACAAAGCTGCTGTGTAACGCGGCAAGGTCCTTGCAAAGTTACACAGGCCCGATACATCTCCCAGGCAAACAGCCTGCACCCCAGCATCCAGCCCTCACATGCCCCTGCTCAAAATATCACCGAGCTCATGCCCACAACCAGGTAATCCCCACAGCCCTCATCAGGCAGCTCTTTCAATTTGGGAAGAAAAGAGGATTTGTGCAGAAGAAGGGCGCGGCGGGAGGGGTAGAGGACATCTAAGGCATCCTTCTATTATAGCTGACAAAGCCCCCACTAACAGGGGTCTTTGGTGGTGATGCCCTTCTGCTTTTGACCTGGAAACCCGAAACAGGCCAGGCTGAAATGAACTGCACGAAAGCACCACACACACACAGGAGAAGTGAGCTGTGCAGGAACTTTTCTCTATCCAAAGCACTCACGATATTCCTTTAAACAGGGAGAAAGAGGGGTGGGAAAGGGTTTGCAGAGAGGTGGCCACCTCAGATCTGAGACTTGCTCAACCAGAAGGCAGTTATGGACTCTTCTGGGTCTTGACTGAGGCCCACTGGCATCTGCAAGGAGTTTTGTCTTGGTGCTGCTTTAATACCAGAGGATGCTCTGTTATAGGCTGATGAAACATTAATGAAGTGAGAACCTATAGGGGAGCACTGGGCTCTTCTCCTGAGCAGTGCAAACTCAGAAATTAACACATGGCATTAAGATTCAGGATAATTAAAGCAGAACCACAATGGCAGGGAGTTCTAGCTAAATCAAATCAGACCATGAATAGACTCACCATCTCTGCTCACAGGAGAGCATTTCAGATCTCCCTGCTCCATCAGGGGGTTCAGCCTAACTAAACAGCTCTCCCAAGTGATCACAACACCTGCAGCAGGCCATAGACTCTCTGACATTCCAGAGACCACCACCATTTCATCGCACACCCAAGAAGCAGCACAACTTTGGCTGTGTTGTCACCAGACGAGAAGAGGTTTCCCCTCCTCCCGCATTAGCCTGCCTCCCAGTTATTTTATTGACAGATCTGGACATAATGTGGAGCTGAACCACAGTCTGGATAGAAAATCATGGCATCCATCAGCAAGATACATCAGCAATACTGTGTCAACAGCCCATGGCAGATGATGCATAAACTCACTTGTTCCCAAGCATGTCATCTCTCTTGCAAGGCACAAGCTATGCGTGGTGACATGCTGTTCCATTAGACAGAGGGAGGCTGAAAGGTCTGGATTAAATAAAAGGAAAACATCTCTGATAACCATCAACACATCAGTTAACACTGCATTTCCCCACTGGCTTCACATACACAGAGGGGAAAGACTAGAGGAAACTTCCAGCATTATTTTATCAGATGGCAGAAGCCAACTTACTGAACAGCTGTGCCATCAGGTCCCACAGCCAAGTCAACATGGATAAACTGGCCACGATACCATAGCTAAAATTTTACTTTTCATATTTAAGGCTACCCAGCTCAGCCCCGCTCTGCTGAGGATGTTCCAGCCTGAATCACTCTGGAGGCAATCATGAGGACGTGATTTTTTTGATCTATGCCAAGTACTGCTGAAAATCCAGTCTGACACTGTGATACATTTCTGCTCCTCCATTGCTAATTCAGCCAGTAATATCTACACAGACTCTGTTCCATAAACAAGTCTGAAACTAGACAGGGGGGATCAAGGGATTTTGAGGGATTCTCATGCTACAGCCAAGGAATGCTCCAACACCATCCACCAGAGACAAAAAATTATAAAAGGCAGGTTCAAGAAAAGACATCCACCAGGAAAGCACTCATGGAAAGGAGTGGTTTGAACTTGAGGCAACTGTCATTTTAAAACCACATTATCTTCTTCTGACATGGATTAGGCACTTCTGCTCACCCTTAGCCAGCCATGGAAAGAACTGGGCTCCAACAAGCAAAGGCCAGCTCCCTGAGACAGAGATGCTCCTACTCAAGCCTAGAAGGTTCCTGTCAAAAGACTGGCAAGCAGGGAAAGAATCAGAACGAACCAGAGCCCCTGTGATCCCACCTAAGACAGCCAGCTGGACTCTCGCAGGGAGCAGTCATCTGCTACGGCAGAGGCAGGAGATGGGGAGATGCTTTCAGGCAAAACCGACGAGGTCTGCCGTGCAGCCGATATCGACTGGTGCACGGTAAAGTGCAAAGCGTTAGAAATCATTACATTTCTGGGCACCTTGTTTAACCGCTTTTTACAGGCAACTTTATGGAATTTGCTGGATAAACCCTCCCTGTGGAGACAAGTGGGCTGACAGGAGGTTTTCTGTCAGCTGCCTGGCATGCAGCAAGATGGCTTTTTGAGGCCTTCTGGCTACAAACCAGGAGCAACAAGGAGGTCATGTGTTTTGGTGCAAACTCCCTCCCCTCAGTATGAATCTGATGGTGAAAAATAAGGCTCCAGGCTTCAGAGGTGACAGGGTCTATGTTTGTGCACTTTGGGATGGGCAGTGGAGGAGCTGGAGGAAGATGTGCAGGTAACGTTACGTATATAGACAAGAAGATATATTGCTATCTTTGCTAGAAACCAGCCAGGGCACCTCTGGCTGTGCCATGAGTGCACTGGAACTTGAGGCACAGGACAAGGCAGGAATGCAGGAAGAAGCAAGCCTCTCTGTTTCCAAGTAGCTGGCATCTGCTTGGAGAGCTACCAAAGGCTGAAATAGTTCATCTATGTTAAAATATATGCTCCCTACGCTTGCTTGGTTTGCCCTGGCTCTGTAAAGCAAGGCTTCATGGGGGCTTCGAGAGGTTTGCTTAGTGTTTGACAACGTGCAAAAAACATTTCAGCAGATACATGTGGCACTAGCTTTTGTACATAATATTTTACTACGTAAGGCGCAGCATGTGTGTTTTGCAGCCAGCCTGCGGCCCAGGTGAGTTAACGCTGCAGCCTCAGGTAAAGGTACAAGACTCCAGGTGCTCCAGCATCACTAAAGACTTGCAGGAACATCACAAGAACCTACATCACTGCAAAGCTGGCTGCAAGCAGACCTTTGATGATGCTCTGCAGTGCCAGGATGGCATCTCTGCTCACGTTGTTAACAGACATGAAAATAAAGAGTACTATCTTCTCCTGTGCAAAGATATGCACAGCACCAGTGTGCCCCTAGCCTGGGCTCTACCAGAACAATCAGTTTCTAGAGGAGACATGATTTGGTTTTCCTTTTAATGGAGAACTGTTTTTTCTCCCTGACGGAATTGAAAAGGAGCGTTTCCCTGGAAAACCCATGGAGCTGTCTCAGAAGCAGAGCTTTCCAAGATCAGACTTTAATCTCCCTCTGCCCCCCAAAATGCTCAGAACAGATCTCACTAGCTGAGAAGCGCAGACACACCATGCTAACCTGTGGGTGAGGGAAGTGGTGTTATCCAACTCTTATTATACTTAATACAGCATGGGCTGCTTTGAACCAGGCTTTGTTTATGTAAGTCCTCAAAAAAAAAAAATTAAAAACCAACCCCAAAGAAAGAAGAAATGTAACCTAATCCATTTCAGGTTTCACAAGACAATAAAAACTGCTAGCACACAAAGAAAACACTCATCGAAGGAAAGAATTATTATTGTTCTGAAAATCCATCACTTAAACATTTACCCCTGCTTATCTCTGCCTAGAAGGGTACATTTGAGAAGCCTCACATGTGCAACTGAAACAGGGATTTTTACTTGTGATGCTTACCTGAAAACAATATCATGTCTTTCGCAACTCAGAACAAATATTTTAACCCATAGCTGTTTATTGGATTTGAGCTGAAAGGGATAAGTTTTGCAATGGAATTCAGCTTCGCAAAAAATCAAAGTGCTATCTAGATTTACATTGGAAAGAAGCTAATGCTATGGGATGAGCTGGTTTGCTTCCCTGAATTGCATTTGCCTTGGAATCCGTTCTTGTACTGTTAACGCTGCATGACAACCACTGACGTTACACAGACTAACTTGTCTCTCGGTGGATGTATATCTATTTCAAATTACCCTGTCTCTTGGAAAAGAGCAGGACAGAGCCACTTCATCACAACCTGGAAGGGTCTGGAGACATTCCCAAGCAACAGGTGCAGGGAATTACATCCTAGGCATTGCCAGCCATCCACTGGAGGAAAAGCAGGTGAAGACACCCACTGTCACCTCCCCTGGCCAAGCACCATGGTGAGCAGAAGCAGAGCAAGCCCTGGCTGCCAGATTATGGCTTCCTCCTGTCCTAACACTCCCACTAAGCAATGGCACGAGATCTGAAAAAGCCTGCTTGTCTAGAGATCTCCCATAAACTCTTCCCAATATTGAATGTGGTACCTCCCCTTCACCTCCCCTCCCATCTCTTGGCAGTTCCTGGGACCTTCTGGCAAAGCCAACACTCCTGGTCATTCTGTTTGCCCCAGAACTGACTTAGCTTGCCCCATTTTCCTTCAGCACAAGTTCAAAGTTGGGTTGGTCTTCTATGGAAGCCTTGCCCAAGCATGTAGAGCGGAAGGGTGCTTCACAGAAACAGCGCTCTGGTGTATGCATCCCATTACGGCGCTTAATCTACCCCCTCCCCTTTTTTTTACGATAGTACAATATTTTTTGACTTGTGCTCAGCTTGTGATTCACAGAAGTGTTGGATTATTCTCTGCAGGATTGCAGTGGCAGGTTCTTCCACCCTGAAGTCATGCAGTGGACTGTTCTCCCATATATTCACTCGTTTTAGAGAAACACATAGGGTTTCTTTCTCCTCTAGGAGATTCTCTCAAGATCAAGCTGAATCCCATCTTCCAGCATACTTGAAGCCTTTCTACACTTCGCTGTTACCTGCAACTTTAATAGGACCATGTCCTATTCTATCACGCAGTTTATTAATGCAGGACAAAACACCACTGCACTGTTCTTGACCTCTCTGGAACCTGGGAGGTTCTTCACACTTCCAGCCTGGCGATAGTCCCTGAGAGTAATTAATAACTTGGAAAAACAAAGTACTGATATACACCTTACCTCATTACAATCTACACCATGTCTTTTCTAGCTTGTATACAAGAACATCAAGAGCTAAAACATCAAAATCCTTATCTACATCATAATCGTCACCTACTGTTCCTCCCCATCTACAAGCCCTCTTGCTGTATCACTGAAGGAAACTTGCTTAATTTAATGGGTTGTATATTTGTTAAGGCCTTGTTATCCCCTAGGCAGTCACGAGCCACTGCCTTATTCCAGAAGTCAGCGGTAAGCTACTCTGCTCTGTAGTGCTGGGTTTCTTCCCATCCCCCCGCCACTTTTTAAAGCCAAGTACTAGGTTTGCCCTTTCAGTTCTGTGTAACCTCACTCATCCCCAGGAGTCCTTGAAGGGAGCCAAGAACAAACTGGTGCTCAGAAACCTCTTTGGCACTATTCTGGGTACTTCAGGGTGACTTTTATTCCAGCCAATTATTTAAGTACCTCTAGTGTGAGCCCATACCATCACCAATGCCTTTAGAGCATTGACTGAGTTAGCAAACTGCAATTGTGCAGGTTTGGATGGACATGCTGAAGTCATGAAATGTTCTGGCATCTTTTAACACTAGCTTCCCCCTGCAGTAGGCAGGGGACAGCTGCCTGGTTGGTCTCATTCACAATGATTTTTCCTTCTACTATTTTCTGGAGGCATGTCTATTCATTTGATCTAGTTTCTACTTTTTTTTCCCTCCTTTCCTTTTTGAGTCTCAGGGCACTGAGCAGCTCCCAGCTCAGCTGAGCTGATCTCTTATTATACTCCCTCTGTTTCCTTTGATCAGGATAGTTTGTGTTTGTGTCCTCCGTAAGCCAGTCTTCAACACATTACAGCAATCAACTGATCTGAGACAAACAAGACAAAAATTACTGTGTTCTGGGAGGTATGTGAAGATACTGGAGGCCATATGTTCCCATCCCCAAATGGTATGTAACTTATGCTTTCCATCTTAAGTTGCTGCTATAGAAGCCTCTTTTATCCAGCTTAAACGCAAGTAGTTTAAGCGTCTCTGCTCCCAACTAGAAGAATGAGGCCAGCATCCCTTAGCAGGAAAAAGGGTGTGGTCTGCGGTCAGGGAGGAGCAGCAGGACATGCCATACATACGGCCCACATATCCCGTTCAAACCACAACCATTCATGCAGAAGCAGCCTTGCAGAGTACAGCCTCCTCCTGGGCCACAAAGGTACTTTGGAGCCCTGGAGAAACGCCATGAAGCCACACTGTGCACATGACGCTCTCCGTGCATCTGCATTATATGGCCTCCCATACCTGCATTTATGCTTTCTTTTCCAGCTGTGTTTTCAAAACTCTGCTACCCACTGACAGTGGGCTTCTGGAGCACTGCTTTTAACACTGTGCACCAAATCCCCCGTTGATGGACGGGGAGGCTGCAGTATCAGCCTGGTCTATGCGTGCCTGGGTGAAGGCCAGCACTACCCCCACAGTTTCCCTAGTTCATCTTCTCACTCAGTGCAAAACCACTAGGAGCGGAAGAGCAGTTCATAATCACCTACACCAACATTTAATCCTTAGTATCTTCTTGCCCTGTGGAGCACATCAATTTTAGGCTACTTTGCCTGCCACTGACTTCCCACCTATGTCCTCTGGTATATACTTAGTCTTAAATCCAGGCTTATTCCAGTTAAGGTTCTTCATCTCTCTCCCCACCAGCCCCAGAAAGCTTCCCCAACATGTCTTTGCTGTGAACCACCACCTTCCCAGCCCTCCTGCCAATAACCCAGCCATTGCTTCGACTCGCTCAGCTTGCTCCCTGCTCCCAGACCAGACCCAAGCACAATTACTGTGCGGGGTTTACCACTCCAAGAACACGGCCTCCCCCACCCTGCCAAAATCCCCGTCCCCACCCTGCCGAAATCCCCATTCAGGTCCACCCGTTAGCTCACAGTCGGATTACTGCAACTGCCTTTCCTCTGGCCTTGGCAGACAGTCTCGCCTCAGCGCGTATCTGCCTGGAACAGTCCTGTAAAGATTTTTCTTAACCGGTTTGCCTTTACCCTGTGTAATTTCTCCTTTTGCATTTATCTTTTGATTTTCTCTACTCTACCAAAGCAGAGTCACTTCCCTGCTCTCTCAGGGACCCTTCAGAGCTCCACCATAAACAAGAGCAAAATGTACCCCTCTCCTCCCTCAAAGATTTTGCAGCTCTTTCCTCTGATACCTCAACTCCCCACTCCTCACCTCCAAAACAGCCAGGCTTCTGGTGTGCTAAGGCCATTACTACTTCTGAAAAATGCAGTTTGCTCTGTTGTTCTCGGTGCTCCCACGCTCAGTTTGCCCATGCCCTTACCATCGTACGCTTCGACGGCAGGCACCGTTGCTTTGTTCACACAACCCCTGTCTGTAAGTGAGGGCCCTCCTTATGGCACTAACGTAGCTGATGATAAACTATGGCTTAGGAAGACTTGTGCATCCAAACAAACTCAAATTTCTTCCATCTTCCTTGTAAAGGAAAAATTCATCTGCTGCAATTTCTTTTTATGAGGCCAGCTTTTACAGACCCTCCAGCTCTCGTTATGGAAAATAAGTGGAAACTCCTGGCAGGGGATTATATTTTTTGTTGTTTTTTTTTTTTTTTCTTTTTAATATATATGAGCAAAAGCGTATATTATGCTCTGCCTACATAGGCTTTGCCAACAAAATTTGCAGATGCTTGCAAAACCATGGGACAGTTGTCCAAATGCCTGCCACTTGCTACTCGTAGACAGTCATGAATTGTCCTTCTTGCTGACAAGTTAATGTTGCATCATAAACTGCCCGTATGAGGTTTAGTTGCTATAACACATGACTGAATTAAATATGTCAGAAAAATGATTAATTGCCCTAAAGATTTGGACCCTTAAAAATAGCAGAAATTCAAAACCCTGATGTTCTTTATTCTGATGCTGGTAGAATTTACATCACGGTTAATAAATAACAGGCCTCCTTCAGAAATTAGGTCATTAGATTATTCTATTTGCAAACACAAAAATGCAATCAGATGGAACCAGTAATGTCTAGGACACATAGACGAGACAACAGTGGCATCTCAAACGCTTATGGGGATTATTTCAGTGAAATCTTGGTCTGACTTTCAAGTGTTTGGAGTTTTAGGTGCTCCAGTATCAGGGGTAAGATTTAAAAAAAAAAAATATATATAAAAAGATTCTTTACAGCAACTTAGAACTTGCAGAAGACTTGTATCTTAGGATATCCCAAAACTGAATTTATCTCCTCAAAACAGAAAACATGTGGCTGGCCCAGGTGACTGAACTCCCCGCAAACCAGTGGCACCCACCCAGCCAAGCCACCTCTGGGGGGCAAATCTATCCCCATGCACCGCTCACTGGCCCGAGCCAAAGGGATCTATACGTTCAGCATTTGAGATTGTAACTCCAGGAGGTTCTTCCAACCCCCGTCTGCACTGTATGGTATCATTACTATAAATATGCTCTGAACTCACCTATTTTCCACACATTTTGCTGCTTTTTATATAGCTGTGAGGCATAAGAACACACTAATCAAAAAATCTAATTCCAGGCCTAAATGCATTATGTTGAACGCTCTTCTTTGGTGCTCCTCCGGCGAGCATGGGCATGCAGCACCGCCAGGAAACCCAGCCTCCCTCCACCTTCCCCAAAATAACCAAGCGTTTGCACAATAACTTTGTTATTGCACCATAACCAAATGATTGCACACTTGCCCACCCCAAACTTGATGCCCTTTCCCCGGTAAATCAAAAGTCACCCAGCCATAACGTAGCTGGCCTTTGCCGGTGCTTGACAGCGAGTCCGCGGAGGGAAATGCTTCTGGTGGGATGCTCAGGCAATCCTAGAGACAGGAAGGAAGGGGCCACGTTACCCTTTCTGAGCCAGTTCTGACCATTTCCACATACCTCTCATGCACAGAGCAGCCTTCCCAGACCCACCGCCCTGCTCGCAGCCTGGGAAGAGCTGCTGTTGCCAGGAGGCACACGGAAAAATAAAAGCCAATTATAAGTGATGGCTAGGCTGACAGCAAGTACTTAATACAACAACCACACACAAATGCCAATACGCTGGATTGAATCCCTTTCTCATCAACCCTTTGTATGCTGCAGACTGTCAAGGGGAGCATGGCCCCCAGCACCACAGAGCGTGACCTCAGGACTGCCTTGCTCAGGGTGGGGGAATTGGTGCTCTGAGGCTGCAAGAAGCAGATGCAAATATAGTCCACTGGGACGTTACCAGTTTGTTAAGCTGGTACCTTCTGTCTCGGTTTATTTCTCAAAAATCCTGGCAGCGGAAGGCAATCAAGTTCCCCAGTGATAGAAGATGCTTCGGCCACTCAGAAGAGACAGGCTGCTTTTGACAGTAGCACACCTATTCCCAAGAGCTGTGGGGAAATTTGGCACATAAATACAATTGACTGGACGGCTTTGTCACAATATAGACCCAGGCCCATGCTGAGGGGAAGAGCGGGAAGCCCTCTGGGGCCTGCACGAGATCTGTCTCCTGCAAAGGGGCATGGAGCATCCCTTGGGGATAGAGGGGACTTGCACAAAGGGCTCCATCACTGCTGCTCCTGTCCTGGGGCCACCGCTGGCTCCAATAGCAGCTGACACAGGAGCCTTGACGTTAAATAATATATCTGTCAGTCTGCAGTGTTGTGCCTGTGCTTTAACAGGCCTTTATAACCCAAGACACCAGAAAACAGGACACACCAGCTCTTGGGACAGAGGCCTCTCTCCTATTTTCTCTTTGAAACACCTCTCTGCTTCCCTACAGGCAGAGGAAGGTTGGGAAATAAACCCTGCGCTAGTACAGAAACACAAGCCTGGCCTGTACCTGGGTTGTTTTTTCAGAAAATGCTCTCCACTGAGGCTTTTCTGTTCCCTCCAGTCTCCACACCGGGACCCCAAGCTTTGGCCAAGCCTCTGCTCCTAACACTTTTTTGTTTTCTTAAATGGACTGAGAAGTCCTTTCATAAAGTTCATGTGGGGAAAACACATTCGTTCCAGGGTCCAAGCAGGTTTTCAGCTCAGCCCCTCGCTCACATCAGCGGCAGGCCCACCTCGTGACAATGCCCAGGCCTCGAAGAACCACCTACAAGCACAAACCCCCCTTTCTGTGAAGCTTTTTTGAATGCATAGGGCTGCTAGGAATTAAAGCAATTCTCTGACCACAGCTCTCCAGGTGACAGGACGCAAACGTGAGGCACTCCCTCTGCTGACTGCCGAGAGCCTCTGCCAGCCCACTGCTGATGCGGTCTTAGGAAAACACTGTATTTAAGATGCTCTCCCCCACTATCTTCAAGTCCAGGCACTTAAGTGTGAATGCAAGTATCTGTTTTTGCAAACGCCCTGTCGTTTTTCCAGCCTTGGAGAAGTGTTAAAGGCAATGTTTAAAATATGGATAAAAGCACTCCTGTATCAGATTATGTTTCAGACCTGGGTTATTCCACATTATAATGAATATCCTGCCATATGATTATTCCTTTTCAACATCCCTGCAAGTCCTTCTGCCCAAGGACCTCAAAGCATTGCGTAGTCATCCGCACGTGGCGCATCCAAGCGCCATCAGGTGAGCATCACCCACCCGCGTCGATGACTGGTAGGGGAAAAACAGGTAGAAGGGACATGGATAACTGGAATGAGAACTCAAACCTGCCAGCACCTCCGCTGCAGGTCTCCTCCAGGGCTAGGTACATCATCTTTTTTTACAGAGTTTGGTCTTTTGTACAGATGGGGAGAACCTTGGCAGAAAACCCAACCAATCCTCCCCTGCCCAAACCTTACATCAACACTTCTCCGACATCCAGATTGTCTTCTGGGCATCTAACACTTTAAGACTGCTTCATCTTCTTGGGCCCAGCTGAATACAGCAGCAGACTGACATTAAAAACAAAGCACCCTGTGCCCCATGGCTTTTTCCAGCTCAACATACCAGTAGAAGAGAGCTTGGGAAACACAGGAACTGCCAAACACTGGTGCATGCTGGAGCTCAACACCCTGCCTCCAGAAGCAGCCTCAGCTTTCAGTAGTGGGGCGACAAGGCCTGCTATGGAACATGGTTGCACAGTTAACAGTTTTCAGACTGTTTATGTGCTTTAAACTGTTCATTTCCATATCTGACACATGCATGCTGATCTTCTTCCCTTTCATCATGCTGATCCTAGGCGCTATACCTGGAAGGTTTTACTCATAAGGCAGAGACCTCTTCTGAACCCTCCTCAACACCCAAACTCGGGTCTCACCCTGGTGTCCTACCCAGTAATGCTGCTCCCTCCCACAGCTTCCTATTTTCTTGAGTATTTTTTGAAGAGTTAAGCTCTCACTGCTGCTGAAGGAGAGCACAGTAAAGTCCAACAACGCTCGCTTTACAGGGCAACACATCCTGGGTCAACAAACAGGTCGTAGGGCTAACTCTGACCCTGTTGCGTGGACCTGTGTGGGCAACTTCTCCATCTGATATGTTAGGTTTCCATCAGGAGCTGGGTGCTCAGGGATGTGACAGAAATGAGGAAGGAGGCAGCAAGGAAATACAGAAACACCTGGAGAACAAACTATTTGCTGCAAAATAATTCAGCAAAGTTACAAATAAGCCCAGTAGAATGAGTTGTCTTTCCTGGCTGTCTGGTCACAGCCACGTCCCAGGATGCACAAAACATCAGCATGGGATGGAGATGGGTTTCCCAGAAGCCCATGTCAAAAGGGACAGGGCGTGGAGGCAGCGGAGAGCATTTGGTGTCCCGGGGGAGCTGTCACAAATACTGCTCCAAAAGCTGACCTTACGGTCCTCCCCGCCAACGGGGAGGCTTTAACACCGCGCATGACAGTTGCTAAGAAAAGCAGGGAGATGGGGAGGGGTAGATTTAATAATTAGAGGGGGCTTCCCTCCTGCAAAGAGAAGGGGGGGGCACAGGAATGAGAAGTGAAGCTCAACACAGAGGTGGAGTCTGCCTGAAAACTGGCACGACGCATCGCTGGGCTGAAAGATTTCAGTTTTCACATGCTCCGTTTTTCCAACCCAAAAAGATGAAATTTTCCACAGAAGCAGATGCTTTTCTTGAAAGATTTCTTTGAGTAGAAATGCCAAATTCTCCATCAGGAAACTGTTCTGATGGAAGCATTTTCAACAAGCCCCATTCGAGGTCTATTTCAGGACTGGCCCTCGCTGGCCTGAGTCAGTTCTTTAACTCATCGTGGGTTGTTTTCCCTGCTGTTACGTACTTTTAAATTGAGATCGTCTCTGTTTTAATTGAGCCTCTGCTACTGTTTAGACAAGCCCTTGTTCTGAGTCAGGTTGTGAACGCAGCAG
This sequence comes from Phalacrocorax carbo, assembly GCF_963921805.1. Taxonomy (NCBI): domain Eukaryota; kingdom Metazoa; phylum Chordata; class Aves; order Suliformes; family Phalacrocoracidae; genus Phalacrocorax; species Phalacrocorax carbo. The sequence continues at coordinate 7,735,913 of NC_087530.1, forward strand.
CCCTGGCGTGGCCCCCTGGAGCAGCTCAGGCCGGCATGACCCGGGCTGCCGGGCAGCAATCGCCTCCTGGTAGGGAATCCGCTTCCCAGCAGGAGCGGGGCTGCTGGGCAGGGATCACTCATCCCTCTGCAAGCGGACACACTTTTTTTCCCCAAACCCCACTCTGAAAATCCAAGCATTTAAAACTAGTTTTAAGGCATTTTCAGCCTACTCCACCCATTTCCAGAGTGATGTTTCCAATGTCAGAGTTTAAAACCATTGTCTGGTTCCACAGGGTCATTTCCACTCACATTGCCAGTGGTGAGCTGGGAATTCTTTCTTTACTCTCAATTTCAGCTCAATATTCTGCTGTGTTCAAACCACATCACCTGCTCTCCAACTGCAGGACGAGGAGGGTACCATGAAGCAGCAGATGCCACCTGAACAGCAGAGTACGGCATCTGGCCCTGCACAGCATCAAACAGCCTGGGATGCTCCACCGTGTCCCCAGGCCTTGCTCTGGTGTTTGGCCACCCTTCGCAGAGAGGGCTTTTACCAAACACCTAATTGCATTTTCCGTTGCTCCGTGATTTGGGCAAGGTGGGCTGTAGGCTGGCCGGGGGGCCCGTTTCGCTGCTTATGGACTGGAGCCCGCGTGGTTACTCTACGGGGGATGGGGTAAGACGGCTCAGCCGTGCAGAAACCCCAAACCTCCTTTAAGACTTGCAACAACAGCACCTGGGTAAATTCTCCTAGGAAATGCCCGTCACGCCTTAATTTCAGCCACTTCGCTGCTGCGTATGTTGGCAGGCATTAACGAACAGGGCAGAGTCCCAGAGCACTAACCCAGACCGATAGCAGCAACCTCTGCCTTGATCCACAAGACGGAGAAGCATCTGGCACAAATATAGCCAATGCCAACAAATTGCTCCCCACTGAGAAAACCACCCGCAACTAGCGCTGCCGCATGCAGTCGTGTGGACCCCCGCAAAACACGCTGCCCCCCCTCCGGCAGGTCCTGCTCTGCACCAGGGAGGTGGTGGCTACGTTTCCCCGCGTGTCACCCTTTCTCAGTGCTCCCACCAGCTTCTCCCAGGCGTGAGCGGAGGATTTGTGGCCTGGGGTTGCCCTCTCGTGGTGCAGCTCGAGTGAGACCTTGCAGCAGATTTCAGGGTCGTCCCCCCCGCAGGCTGGCAGTGCGGATCTCCACATCATGCATTCAGACCTACTGACATCAATTCATTTCCTTAGCTACCTTCTCGCACCCCTTCGAAGCGGTGCACGGACCGATGGCTGAAGTCGGCTGTGCTGAGCTGCACACGTTCTGCAGCTGAGAACAACATTCTCCCGCTCAATACTGTTTTTCATAGAAACAATTAAAAATGTGTAAGGGGATTGGATTTCCAATAAAAACTCAAGCCAAAAACTATTTAAAAGTTTGTGTAAAAAAAAAAAAACCAACCAAATCAAAACAAACTCTGCTTTAGCCAAGACCTGAACCAAAAAGTTATTCTTGTCCTTCCACAAATAAGTCCTACAAAACAGTAGATCCTTTGAAACCAAAACCAAAAGCTGTACCACAAAGAAAGATTACCTGTTTTCACTTTATAATTTCAAGTTACAAAAAACACTTCATCTTTTATTAAACTGGATCTTGGTTTAAATTAAAATTTATTTTTTAAATAGAAATATCGTTCACTTCTCTCGGCAGCGTAAGTGTACTAGGGTGGGAGATCAATAACGTCTGCGGCTGTCAGATTCCCCCAGATCTGTTATTTAAGAAGGTAGTTTAATTCGCAGCACTACCTAGAAGTGAGTTAAATACTTCTCTACAGGAGATGGTAGACGCTGGGTCCACTGAGGCTTGGGCCTCCTGAGCTAAGCTCCTCACCTCCCAGGTGATACACCACTGCGATCAGGGCATGGTATTGAATGTCATCTCAAATGTACAGGTGCTTCCAGGGGATGTTTTCCCCAGCGTTGGGCCGGACAGGCTGCCAGCTTGCAGCTGCGATCGTTCACTGCGCACAGTCTCAAAAGCTAACGCGTGGACCGAAGAGGTCTCTGATTCAGCGTCCTATCTCCAGCAGCGGCCAAAGCAGACATTTAGAGAAACCATGTGAGAACAGGCACATTTGCAGCCATCCCTCTCCTGACACAACCTCGCGATGTCATGATGCTTTGCTACTCAAATACATGCATTTGTACCTCAGAACACTCGCTGAGGTAGGGCAAATCACACGGAGTCCACACCTTTAGAGCTTCACATCCTGCAATGCTCTTGTTTGCAAGGCTTTGAAGCAAGTCTGTGGATCTCTCTGCAGCTCACTGAACCTCTTCAACTTTCTCTAGAAACCTATAACCACTCTGGGAACCTAATGACCCATGCAGATGAAGCAGGACGTGTTTGGACTTGCAGTCACACCACCGAGCCGGACAACCTTCAGGGAGGTCCTGCACATCCCCGAGGACATCCCACACCTGACCCCTTCGTTCCTGCCCTTCACTGGTACCGTTAAGGGCCAGAAGATCCTAACCTGAGCATCTGCTGTGAGCTCCCACCAACCCAACCAAGAAACACAGGATTAAAACTAGCAAAGGCTGCACATTCCAGTTACAGTCACAATTTAGTGTGAGACACAAACACACAAACCCTATGAGGAAGTCACCAGGTAGCTTTCCATCCCCAAAATAACACAGCCTCTAGGCAAACTAAGAGAAATCTGCTTTAATCAAATGCCCCTTGGTACAGAGCCCAAAGGATGGAGCTGCATGGCACACATTGCATGGTAGGTCAGACCAGATGATTTAATAGCTGCCTCTGGCTTTGAGATCTTCTATTAGACTTAGAATTTCAGAAAAGCAACAATCCCAGGAAAATCGACGGAAATGCAATTTGATTAATGGTTAAGACATAACAGCCAATCTGTATTTTGACCAGTACATCACAAGCGCACCAAGCACTTTAAAAAAAAACCATCAACACTCCAACTTTCTAGTGGCCTCAGACACAAAGAGAGAAAAAGCGCATTTAAACACCTGAGATGAATGGGAGCCAGGAGTGCTCTGCTGCCATCTCCAGTGCACAGGGTAAAAACACACAGAGAAAACCTGTGTGCGCCTCATCTACTGGCGGATGCCACGTGCATTTTGCAAGTTAGAGATACGCACCAGCAGTTTGCTAAGGGAGAAGATCCAGTCACATGTGATTTCCTTAAAATGATCTCCCTAAACAGCATCTCCTGCTGTTACTGCTGAGGATTCTGGTCCAACCCCCTCGGGGAATTTCTTGCTCCAAGATTTGGGCATCGTCTCCTCTGATCATGCAGAAGCTGAGGTAACAGGTCTGAAGAGATAAATGTGATGTGCCCTAACAAACTAAACGGCAACAGGCAGCTACTGATGGAGGGAGACAGATCCACCCAGCAGCTCCTCTCTTGCATACACAGCACTGAGGAGGACACAGGTGGCTCTCTTCTGAGCTTCACCCATGGATCAGCCAAACAAGGCACCATGATAAATCATGCACATATTTAGACTGGACCTTCATTCTCTAAACCTCACCGAGTACATTAATGGGGCTTCAATGTGCCCCAGGCATCACCCAGGCTCAGCGCTCTCTTTACCTGCACAGGCAGGAAGCAGCGGGCAGAACCTCTTTACGCCCTTAGTTACCATCCACCGAGATGTTTATTTGTTCCCAGCTCTGGATAACAAAACCAGACCAACATTAATTGGCTCCTTGCATCCCCTGCCAGGGACGTGGCAGCTTTCAGGAGCCACCGTCACCCGCAGGCTGAGCTGATGCAGTTCCTGTAGGGACACATTTCTCCTGGGTCTGCAGAGACCTTCCTGAGATTTACACTCACTGCAGCTAAAAGGCCTCGCTAGAAAAACAGCAAACTGAAATTCTGCAAAGCAAAACAGACCAAGCCCACGAAGCAGGTATGCCTGCTGGGGACCAGCCAGCCCCAGGGAGCAGTGGCACGAGCTACTCACCAGCTGCCCGTGGCACTGCTCCTGGCTCTCCCCACATGCCACCCTCCAACAGGCAGGCTGGGTCCCGACTGGCTCAGCCCACCCATCAGCACCCCTTATTGCACTCCAAAATCCCCACTCGCTCCTCACCCACGTTCACACTGGAGTGGGGAGGAGGCTCGGCACTGCCAGCACGCACTCCCCCCTGGGGCGGGACCACCCAGCCGCAAGAGCTGCCCAGGGCCTGGATGCTTTAATTCCTGCCTTTGCTCTCAGCCCTGAGAGCAGATTGAGGCCAAGTTCTCATTACTGCAGATCATTAGCAGGACGGGAAGAGGGCCTCCCCTTATCACTTTCCCACGTTGACACTGAAGAATCTGCATCACTCTGCTCCCAGCAGGAAGATCTCCTGGTTTGGATTGAGGTGAGCAGCCTCAACTCAATCTCAGCCCCAAAGCATTAACCCTTTCTGCATTCATGCAATACCTTTTATTGCTGTTTCATACACTGAGGATATCCCTCAAGACCCAGCCAACTGCTGTCTTCAGAGGGCAACCAAACAACTCGAAAAGGCACGAGCTGGGCATCTTGCACTGCTATATGTTTTCAGCACTGACGTAGTTAAACCAGAACCAAAAACTCATCTGGAAGGTAATTTCTGTTAAACAGGAGCCATGTCAGGTGCTGCCCGGGACCCTGGCCATCCCCTCCATCCTCCTCCTCCATCAACAACCAGGTCAGGAGCCATAGGGGTTTGAAATAACTGGTGGAAAAGCATTGCTCAGCCCCCATCACTGGAACGCTTCAGGTTTGCTTCTTCACCACCAATTTGCTGTCAATTTAACTTAATGTCCAACAGCTCATTCAACAGCATGGATTTTTATAAATAAAGCAAACTAGGGAAATTCTACATGTTAGTAAGTTCAGACATACAGGTAACAGACTGGTGAAGGTGATAGAGAAGCCAACGCTACCCTTAGCGGCAGCAGCCACTGACCCAGTCTCAGAGATGTAAGGCAGGGATAGGCATCCCCACAGGGGAAGCAAACTCCCCACAGCGCTGTAGCAAACCCCTCAGCCAGGGCCGGAGGGTGCTCTAACCACCCGGCTGCACCTCTGCCCCCTTCCCCACCCAGGGCCCAATAGCCTGAACCCCTCGCTAGCCCCCTGCTTTGGGGGAGTGCCTATACTGGCATCAGTGCATGTCTCCCCAGTCAGGGCACCCCCATACCAGTTTACACAGCAAAAAAACACCCCCACGCTTACCCCCAGCAGTTCCACAGACAGCCCCACTGCAGGGAGGCGATGACTGGAGCAGAGCTGCCAGAGGAGCCAACCTCCCCAAGTCACATCTCACTCTGACTGCTCCAAAACAGGTGTTAAAACCCGCCTCCAGCTCAGCTCAGCTGGTGGCAATTCACCTCTAACTATCACACACAGCTACGGCTCTCCCCTGAAGAGCCCCCACCCCACCCTCTGCTGCAGCAGCCATGGGGGCTCTGCTTAATGTCCCCTTGGGAAATTTGATCCTCACCGGAGGATTCAGGATGCCAATGACAGAGGCTTTGATCCCCTTCCTGACTGCTCTCATCCACCCGAAGGGCACCGTGTCACCCCCTCGCTCCCAGCACCATCTGTTCTCCCTTCGGCCTCCCAGAGCTCTTTCTTCTCTCAGGTATTTCCCATTGCTGCAGGCACAGGGACTCTGCAGCGCCCACCAGGCAGACCCCGCACGCGGGACACCGCTCCCCAACAGTCTCTGCAGGAACTGCTTAGCCTCTGGCCGTATCCTGTGAATAACCTACCAAATAATTAGTAATTATTTGCACATCTCTAACGCTTCCTTTCCAGGCTGGCAGAGCATTTTACAAGCGTAAAGGAACCAAAACTCCTCAAGGGCCGCCGAGAAGTACAACACACCCACGGATGCCACCCGCTGCTTTTGCTGCTCAGATCAGCTGCTGGGAAGCTGCAGTTTCACGGCCTGAGCCCCAACCCTCACGTGCACCATTCACATCCCAGGAGCTACAGGCAAATTTCCTACAGCTCCTCGCAGCTGGCCTGTTATGTGCCACCTCCATCCACTAAAAAGCCATGTGCGGCCATATCTACTAGAAAACAGCAGTAGTTCTTCTTTCCCCTCCACTTTTTCTGAACTGAAGTAAGCATTGCATCCTTTCTGTGCCACAACTTCAGCATTGAACACGATTTAGCAGTCCAAAAACCATTGAGAAGCCAATACAATTTTCACATATGCCAATGAAGACAGCAGCATGTCGCGAGGCTGAACTCCCCGCCTGCTGCAGAAGCCTCTCTCCTCTCCCAGCTACCGCTGCTGCAGAGGGGAGAAGCAGGACCCCCCCGCCACCAGCAGCAATTGCCAGCAACAACACTGGCATCCTAGCTGCAAATAACTGTTCCTCTGCAGCACTGCACTCCCTCGGCCCTCATAAATAAGGGGAAAAAAAAAAAAAATTGCTTTGCCAGATGACTGTACATCATAAGCGAGCTGTCAGAAAAATAAACTTCTCACTGCTTTCCCCCTGTGGGATTGAAACGTATCTGGGTTTCCACTTTAACACCAGGAACCTCACCCATGAGCAGAGGAGCAATGTTAACTTTGCAGGAGCTTGAGCCGCAGGCCCATCGCCGTCACTCTCTCTGTTTCTTGCCCCCTCCTTTTATCTCTTTTTAAGTCAACAAGGCTTTTCCCAGCAAATCTGAGTCCCATTCGCAGCAGACAGTCCCGTGATACTACACGAGGTCCCCAGCGTGGATATTTGCTCCTGGGTCAGCCGGCCCCAGGAACCCCCACCACCTTCTTGTGGGCACTTAGGGCGGGCAGAAGCTTGGGACCACTCCCCAGAAGTCCATAAGCTGCCACTGTTGGGAACCCACTCCAGAAAGGCTGATTCTGACTTTACACAGAGATTAAGTTTCAGGCAGCAAAACACAGCTAACCCAGGCAGGTACCTGAAGCATCCAGGGTTATCTCTGCCTCGGCCCACCAGGCACTGGGATGAAACACTCAGGACCAGCCTGTTGTTTTACGTTGGTGGTTACCCCCTAAGCAGCCTATGCTCAGTGATGCCACCGAAGGAAATGTGTTACCACATCCCCCAGGGCAGGGACGGCAGCCCTTCCTCACGCCACCAGCCCCTGCATCGTGCTGCCCCGAGCACAACCATCTCCCACAACACACAGAGCGTGTTTCACCCCAGCTCCATAGGGCACTCTAGGCCAGCAACGACACCCTTTCCCTAGCACACACCTCAAAGGGGAGAGCAACCTGTGCTTGTGGCCGAGATGCATCCCTGCTCCTGCTGCCCCTCCCACCCCAGCCAGCAGAGCCCCTTTCCATCACACAGAGACATCCCAGCTGGGCCAGCCCCACTCATCAGCACCTCTGCCAGGTGGGGACATGGGGCACGGGTCCCTCTTACCATCTTGCATCCACTGGCTCGTGCTGGAGCTGATGCAGGAGCTTGCAGGCCATGCCTCCCTCCTGTCCCCTTCAGGTCAGGGCAGACCTTCCCCATAGTCATTTCATTATGTTTACACCGGCAAAGAAGTTTCCACAAATGACCAGAGCTTGTGCTGCCCTTCACAGAAAGCCACAGGGTTTCATCCAATGCTGTTGTTCCTCTATTGCTGTTCTTGAAGAGAACCAAACAGGAACAGAAATAGAGGATCCTGAAGCAGAACCTCTTCATACACGTGCAGAAAAGGAAAGTGGGACAGGAGACACCTCTACTGCTCCCTCTCCCCTTAAAAACCATCACCTCCAGCAGAGACCCTAGTGGGCCCAACATACCTTCCAGTTCCTCTTCTTCCAAGCTTTTTTGAGTCTTTACGGGCCACGCTGATGCAAGAGGCATCATCCGAAGCTCCTTGTCCCGAGATTCCCCTTTTTCTCTGGTTTCTGGCCTCAGCCCACCTTGCCCACATCAAGCAGATGGTGCTCTGAGCCTCGTGCTGGAAGTGCTGTTGGTCCAAATGAAGCGTAATGTGCCGAGTTGTCCCTAACAAAGGGGTCCTCTGTTTGGCTTTCCCATGAGGGTTATTATAGCCGACGTTTGTTTTGGACTGGGACCAACACATGCATTAGTGTTCCTCATCCTGTGGATTTCTGCGCACAGCATGAATGAGCGTAGGGGGCTTACAGACGCCATGCCAAGCTGGAGGAAAGTTTCTCAGGAGTTTGAAGCTTTCTTCCTATACACACACTGCTCAGGGAAATGGGCCCTGGGCTTCCCTGCGTACCAGGGAAGGTGCAGACTGGCCCCATACATGCCCACCCTTGCCCGGTTTGCTGTGGGGCAGTGGTTAGTGCAAGGGACAGGCTCAGGGCTCTGCCCCACAGTCCCAGCTGCGCTGCTGGGTTGTCCCATAAGTAACTTTGGTTTCTCATGTTGGGGTAATGATACTGAATTCCTGTCGTAAGTGTTTCAGGACGTAACGAGGAAAGCAATAGGTTCCGGCTGCGCTGGGAGGATGGGTCTGCCATGGTTGAAGAGGTGCTCCCATTCCCAATGCATGGAGTTGCTGGAGAAGTGTGTCCCTCCGCACCAGGTGCTGCGTGTGCCATCCCTCACTCTGTATATGAGCTGCTCCAAGGAAGGTGTTACCCCTTCCCTGCAAACCTCACCAGCACACCTCCTGACCTCACTCAGAAGCCCTTAAATTGCTTTCTGAGGCCTTGAAAGAAACACCAGTAGGGTGCTGGGCAGCAGCAGTAGGGGGTGACGTGAGCTGGACGCTCGGACGCCCACTCCCCCTCGCTGCACCGCCGCAGGTGCCGCTGCCATCTCCCTCCTGTTGGCAGTTTGCTTGCCGTGTTTTTGGCATGTCCTTTGTTGAGTTGTAAACGTCCAAGCAGACTGCATCTGCTCTCTGCGCCATGCTGTAATTAGGAAACAATATTATTAAAACCAATTCCCATCTCTACTTTCTTTTCATCTCATCTCCTCCTTGTTCCTCTATTTTCTTCCCTTTGCAGCCCGTGGCCTTTGAACTGAATGCTGATGAGCCGTTGTTTGGTCTAATCTGCAGCGCTTGTTAACAGGGTGGTTTAACGTAGTTTCTAACCACCTGCTCTGTGTTGGCTTCCCCCAAGTCCCTGCCTCAAAGCCGGTTCAGTTCCTCTGCATCAGAGCCTATTGCTGCAAAGGTGCTGGGGTTATTGCTCCTCTCCAATCCGGATGCTCACGGGCACAAGCTTCGCTGCCCTTGTTGAAACCTGCCCAAATTCACATGCTTTGCTGCGAGGTGCAGAGAGGGGCCAGCGCAGCTCCGTGGTGTGTCTCTGGTTTGGGGTAAATCACTGAGTGTAGGCACTGCATATAGTTTTGTACCCATCCATACACGGTTCTCCACAGTTATTTGTTTCCAACAGGAGTGTGGCCAGAGTTGGCAGCAAACCCTGTGATTTCTCCTGGCCCATCCGCTCCCACTCGAGACATCCAGCCACCGTGCTGGGTCCTTACTGTCACGCTTTGCACAGCAAGGATTTTAACTTCAATTCATACAGCTTACAGTCAGTTTTCAAATCTAAAGTGTAGGCACAACACCCACAAGTACAACTCCCTCTGTCAAATGAGTTGAGTGGGAAGAAGCAGATGGGAGCTGAGGAGGCGTGGGACTGCGGGAAGGGACAGGGAGAGGTGGGTGGCCCAAGAGTAGAGGTGCCTGTGGAGCTGAGATCTTGTGGAGTTACTGGACCAGGAAAATGGATTCTCCTCTCAGCAAGACAAAGTGTGACGCACACTTCTTTAATAAATGCTTTGAGCTTAATGGGTGACAGCAAGGCCGTAGGAGCTGAGCACTGTTCATACATGGCACTCCAGAGCATGCCAGGATGCCATTTCAACCCAAGTTCAAAGGCTCTGCCACATTGCACGCAGTCTGCAGTATAACAGCAGCACCCCAAGCTCTGCCCTACCCCACCGCGACGTCCTGCGAGGGGCTGGGAATGGAAAGCAGCTACAAGTCGCTGCTGGAGAAGCAGCTGGAAACGATCTACCACCTGTCCAAAGGAGCACCTCTGGGGTGTGAGATCACCCTTCCCCTTAAGTCGACAGCCACAGGCTTGGGTGGTTCAGACTGGCTCCTCCCGGGGCACCGAGCAGAGCTCTCTCTTTGCAGCAGATGATTTAGGTTATGTTTTGAAGGTCTCTCTCATTTTCATATCACTTTAGTGTAGGGGTAGAAGGAAAGATCTAGAAGCTGATGTTACTTTCAGAGGAAAAGTTAGTAGTAACTTAAAGGGATAACAAAAAGGTATTGGAGACATTTGTACAGTTTTCTTACCTAATTTACTCCTTCTGTTGAGCACTGCGCTTTTGGCTGGATGAGAACCTCTGTCTCCACATACTCTGTGCCGTCAGCTCCCGGAGCGGGGTAGTGGGAGATGAGCTTGCTGGGAGCTGCAGACAGCAATTTGCCAAGCACAATGCTGCCTTTGAACCTAGTAACTTGCAGACAATAATACTCTTTTACATGCTAATAGATAGTATTGTTCTTCAAATGTCTGACATTTATAGCAATATAATACCTCTGGCAAAAAGCATGCCAGTAATAGGCGCGACTTCCCAAGGCAAGTGCTGGGGAAGTAGGGGGATGGAACAGGAATTAATATAGAAGATTTGTGACTGAATTTCACTTTAGGTTTCCTCCAATTGCTGCTGTTTCCTTCCTATATTTCAAAACTGGTGACTGCCCTGAAAGGTAATTCACAAAAAAAAAAAAACCACCCAAAACAAAAAAACCCCCAACAGCCCATCCCAGTGTAAATCTAGTAGCAAACGTAGATGGGCTGTAAATCAGCATCATCCACCTGGAAGCTTTGCTGGCTGGTATCCAAATGAAAAATCAGGGACAGGCCTAAGTGGCCCTGCTTAATATCAAAGAGAGGCAGTAGGCAGGAATGGCTGCCTGGAGAACATGTTTGCTTGAAACAGATGAATTATTAATAAACTTATTGTTATTTATTATTGTTCTTAAACAGCCTGTCTCACTGCACATGTTAAAATATATTTCAGTCTTTCCTTATTATGCCTAACAAATATTTGTGTTCAGGTGTGAAGTGAGGAGACGTCTCTCTCGGGGACGGTACCTAAATCCCCAGTGAGAGAGACGAGAGGGGAATCTGTGCGTCTGGGGCAGTAGGGAAGGATCAGAAATCTGCATTTCTGTTTGCATCCCTACCCACCAAAGGATACTGCTCGTTCGCTTGAGTCGAGCATCTTTCTGATGGCCAGCCAGCCCATAACGTTGCTGGAAGGTTTTCCAAAAACCTTCTAGGAGAAGACGTGCAGCAGCTATAAAGGGGCAGCCACAGGTGAGATGGATGTGGAGGGAGGAGGCAGAGATGCCATTTGACCCTAAATCCAGGTGACTCCTTCCAGAGGCTGGGTCCTGCCATGCATCCAGACAACCTCTCTGGTGCAATCCCGATGGAGAGGAAGGATTGAAGAAGTGCAAGTCTTACATTTTTGGTGCTAGTTCTTGGCTGGGACAGGAGCAGAAATGTTGCCATGATGTCTGCTGAATAAATATGTGCTACTGCTGCTTTGTCTTTACAGTTTTGGAGAAGATGCAGATGGCCTTTTAAATAGTTGCAAGGCCTGCAACTTTTCCAGAGGGGTTTTTTTCCCTGCTTTTTTCAAGCTACTTGGCTCCCTGCAGTAATTAGTATTATCTAATGGGGTGAAAAGCAAAGCAAAGCCTTCATATTTGAGATTATTCACACAAACAAAAATGTAAACAGCTGTCTGAGAGGCAAGGAAGAAATGGGCTCTGAGACAGGACCCTGCAGGAATGAGCTGCCTGGAGCTGTAAAAAAAAGGCCTGTGCTGGGATATTTGGTGCCCGCTGGGTACAGCCAGGTGGGAGAGACGTGCAGCCATGTCCTGTCACAGAGAGCGGCCACTGGCAGCCCTAGGGGACTCTGTCCAGGGGGTTTTATTCCCCGGAGCATCTTAGTTCCCATAAAACCCACCCCTCTCCAATGCTGCCACGCCAGGACTTATTGGCACGATCACCTGAACAGCTCGGTCTAGCTGAAAGTCCTCAAGGACTCAGGGAAGCACAGGGAGAAAAATATCCCCCATAAACCTCAGCCGCTTAGTTTCAGATCTGTTCCTAGGCAATGGAGAACAGGATCATAAAGCTGGGTGATTTCAGAAAACATGGAAAGAGTAACAGAGGGGCAGACCATTGGCTTGGCTCCGTGGTGGCAGGTGGCTCTGGTCAAAGACAGCCTTAAGAGAGGCCCCAGTAGAAGTGCCTGGCTGCACAGAATAGCTCTGTAGCAACTGGGCTGCAGGCTGATGCATTGTACGGTTTGGGAGGAGGCATTAGCTTTTAAACTGAGCAGATAACCTCAGGAGGAGTTAATGAAGCATTTCCCTTTGTGTTCCCCTGCCTTTCCGCCTTCGCTTGCCCTCTGGGGACAGTAACCCTCTCCTGCTGGTCTGTATAATTTGTCTTGACTTTGCTTAGATCTTGAAATGGGGCTTTTCCACCTATGGCATTTATAAAGATTCAGTCATTTTTTTCAAGAGGTTTAACAACAAAAGTTTCTGCTTCTGGGGCTGAGGAAGAAACTGTGGAGCTGTTTGGCTGGTGCCTGTCTCCTGCAGGGCTCTTTGCAGGGGATGGGGACAGGAGCAGCAGGGCAAGAGCAACTGAGGAAGGCAGAGGAGGAGAAGGTAACCATGGGGAGACTGCTCCAAAAAAGCTGGGAAACGACATGCAATCCTGTCTGTAGCAGAGGAAAATATATAAGGGAGTGTTGCAAATGCTGACTGCTAACAGGGGAAACTGGATTTGCTCGGAAACCTGTGGCTAGACTGTGGCTCTGGGTGAATTAATGAATAGATGTACTGCAAGGGGCGTGAAGGAGCTTGTTGTTGCAGAAAGAGGGGATTTCTCTTTGGCTCTGTGTGTTTGAGAAGGATGCTGCTGTTCTTTGGGCAGTGCACATCTGAGCTTGTGACCCACCGGGGAGCCTCAGATCCAGGGGGATCACAGAGCCCTGCGTTCGTGTTAAGCAGAAAGGCAAAGCCCTGGTTTTAAGAAGAGAAAGCCCCACTTCCCTTCTTCCCTTTGGGATGGCTCAGCCATCCCCAACTCAATGGCTTGAGTCCCTCAAGCACTTCAGCATAACAACCAAATAACTCGTAACAAGTCTTACACTCAGGGTGTTCAATAACAAGTCCCCTCTAGAAACCAGGGCTCTTCTTGCCTTGGACATGGCCAAAAGACGTGGGGAAGGGCCAAGGCAGGAGAAGTTGCTGTGCACTCCTCGGCACGGTGGAAAAACAGAGCAGCACCAAATTATCAGATACCATCTTGTTTTCCTGGCTCTTGTGGCCAAAGTCGGCCGCCAGACACACGAGTTGCCTTCCTGCTCCTCTTTGTTGGTGGCTCAGCTTTAAAACCATATGCCTGTATATATTCCCGGTGTACTTCCTATGCCTGTGCTGGCACGAGATCCTCTTCCACGTTTTTCCTTGCAAGCCCTAATTATGTGGATGCACAAGGTAAATAATAATGACAGTGGAAAAATGTTGGGAGTACCAGCCATGCACTTTTTACTGTGTAAATGTGTGCAATTTTTTTACCTGTCCATGAAGCTGAGGTTCTTGGCACTGTGGGACTGCTCTTCACATTAGTGACTTTGATAAGTGTTTTAGTTGGCGAAGAGGGCTAAGCCTACCCCCCGGCAGGTTCACAGCACCCACTTGACCTTTGGAAATAGCATCCGCTTCTCTCCCATGCCCATCTCACCGTGTGGCTGGGCAGCCAGGTTAAATGACTTTCTGAAGTGACAGAGGAAATTTGTGACAGCGTTACGAAGAATCCACATTTTAGGAGGTTTTGCTTCAAGCACAAGGTACTGGAGACATTTTATGGCAATAAAAGCCACTTCTGAGCCAAGATTTCCCCTCCAGGTGAACAGCTGACGATGACCCTTGTGCTGCCACCCATCCAAGACCTCAGTACCTTGTATGCTCTAAAGAATAAATTAACTCCTGTGCCCCGTGCTGTTTCTCATAACAAGGGTGAATTTCATCACATCTCAGTCTTCTCAGGATTAAGTCTTGGTAGCTGAGCCAGAGGATTTCAATGCAATGCTCTGTTGGTTGTGTTCATACACCTTCTCCGTGTCTGCTGTGGACAGACTGGTTGGGCATCGGAGATCTGGTGGGGACTTTTCTTCCAGACGGAAGAGACATTGGAAAGGTTCAAAATTCTCTGTGAGAGTTATGCTGGAAAAAGTATTTTGTGCAGGTCAAACAGATTTTAATAATTGAAAACAGTTTTGGTATCATGATTTATTTTATGTTCTAAAATTAGATATTAAAAATCGTTTCAAAGTGGAAAAACTCAAGATAACTTATTCCAAAAGTTTGGGGAGAGGATGTTCTGACTCAGTAGGAGCAATGTGTTTCTCTTTCTATCCCTAAGATTATATTTCTGTCAAATAGCTGTGATCTTTTGATGTTTTCGTTTTGACACACTTGCATTGTCTAACAGAATAATGACTCTGTTTAAGTGGTTTTTCCAAGAACCTGCACCTATTTAAACCAGAGCTGCATTTCTGCTGTTTGCAGGTCATACAGGCAAGATGCCGTGGGCACCATCACCATGGATATTCCTTGCATAGGCACGACGGTGCCAACAGAGAAATCATGCATCTTAGAGAATGTACTTTATATAACGTCCTGGCTGAGGGAATATTTCCCAAGTTTATGTCAGAGTCACTCAGCAAATCTCTGCTGCACAGAAACATCCATGTAGTACAAAGTAAGGGAGGGGAAGCTCAGGTCCAGCTTAGAGAGTGCCGTGAGCCAAGCTGCAGCCAAAATATGGGCCTGATCCTCAAAACCACACCAGTACTCCAGTAGCTGTGAGACTGGGGCCTCCTGTTAGCTCCCTAGCACCTGTAAGGCAGTCTGCAAGTTAATTCCTAGCTGCAAAGCTGATATTTGCAGGATTCATGCAGGTCAAGCTCATCAAGGGTCCGAGTGAGGAAGGCTTGCAGGATAACACACCCAGGGCTTAATTTTCTGCAGTCTTGCCCATCACGCATTTGCCGACGAGGCTTTGGGGTGCTGGGTGCTGCCGGCGCTGGGCAGTGTACGGGGCACTGCACACGCTGAGGGGCTCTCCATGTCTCTGCCTTCAGCCTCTAGCTCCACCGTGCAGCCTTACACGGCCATCCTTCCCTGCTTGCTCATACTTGTGGTGTGAGTAATCTGCCCCGGTGCCTCCCTAGCGGGTCACGGAGCCTCTTGGGCTGACCAGAACAGGGTCACGAATCACTGCTGCCTTCACCGCTCCAGCTTGATTGCTCCCTGTTGGGTTCAGGCCCGAAGTGAGCCAGGATTTGTCCTGTCATCTCCTTGGAGCACAGCAACGTTTTGTGGATACTGTACTAGCAAATGAGTTGGAAAGAAAAAAAAAGCTGATTAACCCTCTTCTAGCACAGCCTGCGTGGCTGAGTGTGATGGGGCATCATGACACTTTCTCTCTAGGGCAATGTCTCTCCCGGCTGCTGTACTTCCTCTGCAACAAATGATGCCATATAACAAGCTCTAACGCTAAACGTAAATTTACCCATGAAAAAGCCCAAAGCTATTTAGCTGGAAGTTCCTGGTCATTCCCCTGAATCCATGCCCTTGTCCCTTTGCCCTGCTGTGGCGGCTGCTGTCTCGCACTGTCCAGCTGCTCCCAGGAGCTCACCCTGGGGATGCTGCGGGGCTGATCTCACCTGCCGGGTCTGCAGGCACCGGGGATCTGATTGGGGCAGATGTTAGGGAAGTGCTGCCACTGAGAGATTTGGCAGATCAATCTTCAGGACCTCCCCCTAAGGCTGGAAAGTCTCCCACCCCCTCCTTTATTGGAGATGAGGAAACGAAGCATGAAGAAGTGTTGCTGATCTAGAGGATGGCTTCTCCTTCAGAGCCCAATGCTGGATTTTCTGAACGGAGCAGGAGGACATCTCCTGAGCTGAACTGACTCACTTCAAGCCTTGTGAAACACCTGGACAGGCCCTCCTGGCTGTTTGTAGGGCTTGGGCATGCAGCCAAAAAATCTGCAGCCTTTGAGTTCAACAGCCCCTTCTGCCCCCAAAGTCAACAAGAGCTTTGTTCGCTCCCGGACAGCTGAGTTTCCACCACATAAATCCAGCTCCCCTTCTACCTTTGTGTGAGGCACCATCAGTACTGTTATTCCACTAAATCAGAGCAAAATGGTTGTCTTTGGTTTCCCTTTTCATGACACCATGGGTCTGCCCTGGCTGCCTGCATGGTTAATCACAGACATGAGCCCGTGGGTGGGAAGAATGTTGCGTTCCCAGGACAACGCATTTCCTCCGGTGGCCACGCCACTTTTCACCTTTCTCCTCACACCTTTAACATATATTTCTTTGAGGTAATGGACACAACAAGGAAATAAGTTACCAAGGCAATGGAAGGAAAATGCAGGCCCCAAATTACAGATTTCTTCTCCAGCAGGACCTGGAGGGGATGGGGGGGGGTGTCAAAAGCAGGGCTTACTACTGAATTCAGCAAGAGCTGCATGAGGCTGGTGTGGAGGTTTGAGCACCCCTCACCACTAACTCCGGCACACACACAGAGATTCACACAGCGAGATCTTAATCACATAGAGATTTTGTCTCTCTTCTGCATTATGGGAGGGTTCTCGTGGGGAGCCATGCGCCGTCCCAGTGGGATGCTCTGCCCTTCTGCCCCGGGCATCGGCTGAGCCGTGTGGGGAGGCTGCCACACTGGGGAGCCCAGCAGCAGACCCACAGGTCCTGGCACTGCTGTTTGGTGGGGTTACACCAGCACAGCACTGGGAACAAGGGTGATGTCTGGAGCACGCCTGCCCAGGGCTAGGCTGCCTTTGACTTCTGAACCAGGAGAAACCAGGAGTGGGAATGTTATGTCATCCTTTATCCATGCAACTATGCTGAACTAGATCCCATGGTGGGATTTCGGGGGATTCTGTGCTTTGCATGGGGCTCAGGAGCGGGGTGAGATGTGTCCCTGCAGCCCAGGGCCACCCTCCCCTGGGTACCTGCTTGCTGGCCAGACACACTCTCCTGGACTGGGGATGTAATTCCCTCCCCTTGAGCCCTCAGTAGGAGCTGGGCACCATTGGCCAGTTGTGCCACACACACAGGACTGTCCCCGTGTCCGGGAGGTGCTGTCACATCGTCCTCAGAGCCTCAATCCCCCCAGTAATGCAGTGCTTTAGGTGATATCAGATTCGCTCCAGGGCAGGAGGCAGATGTTGCACAGCTGTGCGCGCTGCGTGGAGCAACACTGACATGCAGCGGTCGGCTGCTGCCATCTCCGCCTGCCTCCCCCTGCCCACCCCGCGGCCCATCCACATCGGGGGATGGATGCAGGCCAAGCCTCGCATCGCTTCCTGAGAATTTAGCTATTTCCCAGTGGAAACAACATCTTCCTCCCACAAAAGCGGTGTTTGCCACAGAGAAATCACCTGCTGGTTAAAGAGGAGGGAATTGTTAGCAGCTCTCCAGCAAGAAGCATTTTTTATCAGCATGTTATTTAGATTTCTTTAAAACTGTCCCATGATACTGCCTATAAGTGACTGTGCTGCTTGCAGCCTAGAGGATGCTGATGAACAGTTGTTCCCAGGTGGGCAAGTGTGTGTATACACTATAGCTGCAATGCTGAACTGGGAAAGGAAAAGAAAGGGAGAAGAGTTTCAGATATTTCAGCTCCCAGAAGCTGGGCTGGGAGCTGCATTGCTCAGAAGAGCTTGCCCACACCGGGTGCCCACACTGAAAATCTCTCCTTTTTATCAGCGCTAATCTGCTCTGCAACGCGGCCGGGGAGATGGCATGAGCTCGGGGCTACCCTGGATGCCAGCCGTGCCCCCCAGCGCTGTCACCATGTTGCCCAGCACACGTTCAAGGTAATGGCAGCTCATATAGTTCCTGGATATGACCCAGCTGTGGCCAGCTGGCTCAATCCTCCGCTCTGCAAGGGTCTTCAGACTTGAGCCCAGCCGTGGATGGATGTCTGCCACCCTTGAGCACCACAGCTCAGGAGTGCTCATGACAGGGAACAGGAGAAAAGGGACAACAGGGAAATTGTAACATCTGATGCAAAAAAAAATCTCCCTTTTCCTAGGTTATAGGTCAGTATCCAGCATTTAGCAAACCATGCGCTGACAGCAAGAGACCAAAAGACACTATTATGGCCTGAATACATGTGAAATTGGAGCAGTTCAGTGAGGAACACCTAGAAAGGAAGAAGGAGCTCCAGCCTTAGCAAAAGGGATACTTTGGGCTGGTTTGGTTCTGTATGAGGACTCGAGGCAGGGTTGTAGTGGGGCACCAGCTCTGTGGGAGCTTCCTGGCAATGTGTGATGTTTCAGTCAAAAGACTGAATGAGGTTCTTGGATACATGAGGAAGGAAATGGTGAGTAGGAGCTGGGAGAGGATTTTATGTTTTTATGGGCCTGGGGAGAGTGATTTGGGAATTTTACATCCAGTTCAGGTGTCTGCATTTAAGAGAGGGTGTTGGAGAGTGCTGAAAAGAGCTACAAAAATGATTGAAGGACTGGAGAAATGGCCTTAAAGGGGGGAGAACTTAAAGACCTCCATCTGTTTGCATTATTAAAAAAAGCGGTTGAGAGGTGACTTGATGACAGTGTATAAATACCTTCATAGGGAGAAAAAAGTGGGCATTGCAGGTCCTGTAATCTAGCAGGGGGGAAAAACGCGAAGGGATGGCTGGAAGCAAGAGCCAGATGAAGTCAAACTGGAAATTAATCACCTTCATTGTTAAAAACAAAACCAACAATTCCAATATTTTGGACCAAATCCAAAGGAAAATCATTTTTTCATTCTCAGTGTCTTGAAATGAAAACTGGGGTCTTTTCTGAAGTCGTGTTAGCTAAGGCACAAGCTAGTGCTTAATGGCTAGGGCCTAATGTGGAGATTCTTGGGTTAAAATGATTGTATGGGTACACTCAGCATTGTGTGGCATCCAAAAGGATGTATTAGCACATATGTTTGGTCTTATCCACCAGGCTTCTGAGCAGGGCTAATGAAGGACATTAACTGGGGAGCAAGGATGTAGTCAAGAAAGGAAAGGAAAGAAATCCATCATGGGGCTTTATTTTGCTTATTGGCTTTTAAGAAAAAAAAATCAGAGACAAGCAAAAGCAACCCCCTTGCACAAACCTCTGCAGGTGTGGAGCAGCTGGCTGGGGTACGGCCGGTCAGAATAACTCACTGTAAGTGGGTGAACGAGTAGCTGTCCCGAATTAATGAAATCAGTTTAAGAAGGGGTTTAGCTGTGCTGGTGCAGAACGTACTCGTAATGACAGCCTTGAGGCCCTTCCGAGTGGAAACGCCAGATCTGGCTTTCGGAGGGTGGGATCTCCCCTACCCTGGGCGCACATCTGGTCTTTTGTCCGGGACAATAGGAAGGCCCCTTCCTCTGTGCTCCCGCTCTCGCTGCCGTGCCTGGCCCTGTTCCCACCGACGCAGCCGACAGCACCGCCTGCTCCCAGGCTCCTTACATCCACCCCAGCCCCCGTGCCCCTGCTCCTGGCAGCTGAGAACAGCTGGGCATGGTCGGATTTTGGGATGTGCTGAGAGCAGCCGGTTCACCAAAGGCACGGCTGGATTTTGGAATGTGGCGGTGCTCGGCTGTGGCCTCCTTGTGGCGATGAGGCTCAGTCCTGAGCCCTTGATGGAGCAGCAGAAATAAGAGCTCTTGCTTTGTCAGCTGATGGATTGTTCAGGGAGAGCCGAAGCGGCCACTAAACATCCCACCTGCACCTCGGTGAATATAAGGGACCTTTTGTCCTGCATTCACACCAAGACTTTCCTAGATCGTGCAGGGGGTGCAGGGTTTGGCAGCTGAAATGGTCAAATGCTGACAGCGTCTCATCGCAAACGCTGCGCTTAGCTGGGCTTTGGTCCAGCCTGCTCCCGACTCCAGCCGCATCCCCGGGCCCCGCTCCTTGTGCGATGCTGCGGCGACAGTCCCTGCCGCCAGCCGGGACAAGCCCCAGCCTCGCCGGAGCCTCGCGGGGATTCATTAAAACAAACGCGTGGAAACAGTCAAATACCAGAATTGGCCTTGAGTGTTTGGGGAGGGAGCTGGGGCCCTGGGGACAGCACATGGCTCAGTGTGGCCAGTCCCCTGCATTAGGTAATGTGGAAATAGCTGTTTAATTTGGACAGGTCCCTCAGTCCCTTATCCCCTCCCACCCCACGTCCCAGGCAATAACGCGCTTTCAATATTCAATGAAAAAAACCCGAGCCCTGGAGTGAAAAGCGAATGTATGTCCGTGGCAGAAAGCAGGAGAGATTGGAAGCGTTACCAGTGCTTTGGGGTGGGTACTAACAGGAGATTTGCTAAAGGGATCTGGAAGAAAAGCCCTTTTTCAAAGGAATTGTATAATCCCTGGTAGCTCAGTGTCTCATGCTCAAGCACTTGCCTCCACGATCTGTTGTCAAACGACGAGAGGATTTGCTGTTCTCTTCTGTGGATGTGCAGTATGGAAACCCTTCCCACATTGCTTTTCTAAATCTTATTTGAAGGGATGCTCCTCTGCTCCTACCGAGTGGCAGGGTTGTCCCTGTTTTGTGCCCCACATTCACAGAAATAGAAATAAAAAGGGGAGCAGAAAGCAGCTGCTATGGAGCGATGACCCTCCAAGTCAGGAGGGCAGCATCCCTGGAGCCAGGGACTGGGGAGAGGAGCCCAGGGTGATGCTGGGGTCTGGGGGGGCTGTGTTGGAGAGGAAAAATATGGATGCTTGCTTCAGGCTGTGTCAGAGGCAAGAGAAAACGTCTGGGTGTGAAGCATGGTGTGTGTGGTGGAGAGAGAATCAGCTGGGGTGTGCGACAAGGAAGGTATGTGTGAGCATGTGTGAGCAAGAGGGGAGTAGGAAGGGAAATCTGTGGGTGG
Source organism: Phalacrocorax carbo (assembly GCF_963921805.1). Classification (NCBI taxonomy): domain Eukaryota; kingdom Metazoa; phylum Chordata; class Aves; order Suliformes; family Phalacrocoracidae; genus Phalacrocorax; species Phalacrocorax carbo. The sequence continues at coordinate 7,756,843 of NC_087530.1, forward strand.
GAGCCAGAAGCAGCTGCCTGTGGGTGCCCGTGGGTGTGACTGCAGCCAGACCCAACTTCTCCAGGTCAGCCGAGAGGCACCATCTCCAAGAGATGCATGGGGGCCGGCACCCCCAGGCACAGACCAGCCCCGGGGGTCTTGCCCCCGTTGGCAGCTCTGTGGGGAGCTCAGCTGCAGGCAAAGCTCTTTTGGCAGTGGGAAGGCTAGAAAGGATTTCAGTGGAAGTGATTTTTGCTGGAAAGCATGGTTTTGCTGAAATCAAACAATTTTGTGGGAACACGTAGGAAATTATTGGCAGGGAGAAAAATCTGAACTGTTCATTTTGACCTCCAGAAGGTAATTTTTTTTTTTCCAAAGCATTTCATTTCAACAAATTGCTCGCTTTAGTTTTGATGTTACCACTCAGGTTAATTTCATTTCAATCTCCCGTGTGCGCGAACTGCTGGCTGCCGGGTTGCACCCTGGCGGGCTGCACGCAACCCTGCGCTCCGGCTGCGCCCGAGGCACCCTCCTCTGCTGCCGTGCTTCAGTTAACATGGCAAATGCAATCGCTCTCCATCAACACCTCTGAAAACTTTCTCTGGGAAATCTGGGATGGGCAATAGGACAAATAGGACAAATGGAGATAAAACCAGATTTTAAAGTGCCACAATTGCCCGCGGAAGAGAAATTGTGGTTTCTGAGTGATCAGAGTCTGCAGCACAGAGCCTGTCGTTCCCTGCTCAACCCATTTGATCCGACCTCTTGGAAGGCAGCGATAAACATATGCAGTAGCCAGTTTATTTGGTCTTTTGCATTTGTAGGACGTTTTGTCATGAAAAGGAGCTTAGCCTTACATTTGTATGACCTCGAAGTGCTTAAAGTTAAGCTATTTTTTAAGTGTGTGCAGAATTGGGACCTATTAGCAGTGCACATACCACCACTGCATCCCGCTCCCTGCTGCCGACATTCACCCCCTGCAAGAGCGGGAGGTCTGGCTGCTAATGGCATTTATTTGAAATGACGACAGACCTGTGCTATCGCTGGGTTTGTTTATGCTCACGGTAGGAGCGGCGGCTGCTGCGGCGCGTGGCATTTTGCAGCCCCATTGGCCTGGGACGTGACTTTTGCTGCTGTCTGGGAAGTTGAAGAAAAAGGCCAGACATTTGCTATTTCATCACTGCGTTTTTTTCATTAAAAAAAAAAGAAAAAGAAAAGGTGCGTGAGGCCTGCGGAGGCTGCGGGGTGGCTCGTGGCCAGGGCAAAGGGATGCCCCTTCCCCGCTGCAGCCGGGAGCTGGGATGAGGCTCCGCCTGGGGGGTTTTGCACAGAGTCGGAGGGGGGGAGGGACACCGAGCACTGCTCTGCAGCGATGGGGCTCGTGCCGAGAGCAGCCAGCCAAAGGCACTTGTAAAAGAGCATTATTATTTCGGAGTCACATACATGGGTAAATTCCCCCTGAGCACACTGGGGACAGCAGCTGGACCCCAAAGGATGAGGAATTTGTCAGCTCATGGAGGCTTGGTGATGCTGAGGATGCTCTTTCTGTGTACCAAGGTGGGGCTCCTGGCCTCTGCCCATCAAGCTCCGCCACCAGCAGCCATGCACCTGCAGAGACGGCTCTCCAGGCTCCGTTTTTAATTCACTCGCTTTCATTTATATTCAAATCAGAGGATAAATGTAGGCAACGCATGTACTTCAGCTAAGGCAAGGCTGCCATTTCAGAACAAATGCATGGAAGGTGTTTTATTTTTAAAATACATGGAGAAAGAGATGAAGACTCAGAGCTCTGCACTCTAACTGTTGCCTTCTTGTTGCTAATGTTGGCCTGGTCATGAAAACAGAAAGATTTTTAAAAATTATTTGCTTCCCACCACACGTGTTATTTACTTGGCTCCAGCAGTGAAAATAAAGCCATGACTTCTGCTTGTGTTTTAAGTCAGCTCCTGCATTTCATGCACGGGTTCGCAGAGATGCTCCTGGGGATTTTGACTCTCAGCCACTCTTTATCTGATGATTTAAACAAATGATAAATGTGCATGTGGAATAATGAAAATACTCACTGAAGAAGTGCAGCCTAAAGAATATATTGATCTCCATTAAATTAGGGCAATGCTTGACAGGGCTCTGCAAAGGCAGGGGAGGGCAGCCTCCTCAGGGGCGAGTCCTGCAAAGACCCACTGTTTGAGCTCTTAAGTGCAGGTGGAAAAGCATCCAGCACTGGGTACAGCTCAGGCTGTGTGCCCTGATACAGCATGTGGGGTCTCACTAATAATCCTTTGCATTTAGAGTATAATTTCACCCTAAAAGATGATCATGACGTGCTTAAAACTGACAGTGCCCTTTTGCAGCGTGCTTTTTAAGCAGCCGCATGCTAACACCTACACGTGCTGGCCAGGCTGCAGTTTAGCTTTGCTCCCTGGTCCCTGCGGCAGATTTGTGCAGCCTCGTCGTTTCTGGGCTCTGCCTACCCCAGAGCGCTCAGGATCGTCAAAAACCACCTAATAAGTGTTGACTTAATTGGAGTTGTGCAGCAAAATGCTGCTGGGTGCTTTGAAAGCTAAGTCTGCGGAGGGGATTCATTACTCCTGCATTGCAATTAATGGTAATTAAAAAAAAAAGAAGTTTCTGTATCATGAGTTATGCTGGGTGTCAGAATTAACATCTCATTGAATTATCAAAGCTTTCAAGCAGTGGGTGGTGGAGAGAGTGGCTTGGGGCTTGCAAATAGGTCAGAGAAAGAGCTGGTTGCTAAATATCTGATGGAAACTTTCCACTGGGGAAGAAAATCTTGCTGATTTGATGGAATAGGAACAATTCCGGGGAGGATGTTGATACCGTTAAAAACTTATGAAAAAAGCAGGCATGAAGGCTGCTAGGCTGCCTGCTCGCAACCTGGGCTCTGTGTCAGCCCTCCTTGTTCCCCGAGGATCCATCCTGCTCCAACGTGCAGTTCTCACCTTCTCACTGCAAACGGAAAACATAAAAAGAAAGCAAGGGTGAACATTTCGGAGGCGCGGCGCCCGCGCAGGTCTGCCCTGTGCCCTTCGCATCCCGGCTGAACGCCCTCGAACGCGGCCAGTGGCTTTTCGGGCACTTGTTTTTCGGGGTCCTACCGGGGATGGTTTGGGTCTGGTGTTCAGGGGTGTGGAGCTCTTGCAACTATATTTGACATCAACAGGGGGAGCGGTGAGTCCTGCTGAAGCTATCCCTGTACAGGGCCTGGGACAGCCGCCGGGATCCTCCATCCCCATCGCCCAGCATCTTCTACAGCCTTTTCCCAGCGTTTTTCACAGCCTTCGCCCAGCCCTCGCTGCGGGGACTCACAGCCTGGGGGGTCGGTGGCGATTTCCAGAAGGCGGGAATTCAGCCCCAGGGGTTCCCACCCCTGCTGCCACCGGGACGCGGCGTCACCACGAAGGCTCTGGGTTGTGCGAACCACCAACACAGCAGAGACAGTCAACTGTATTTCTGCAGCTCTTTATAATGATCCTTATGGTAAGTGAGCACTGAAATAAGCTGGGCCAGATGTGCAGAAATGCTCTTCACAGGCCATGCTGGGATAAGGATGCCCCGTGGACGCCTGACCCAGGCAGGATCTTCCTGGCTCCCTCCTGTGTTGGGGTGACAGCACAGGGATTCCTGAGGATAAAGAGATGAAAGGTTGTGATGTGCTTAACTGCTCCTCCCAAGCAGAAAGGGAGAATATAATATTTTGGAAACCAGATAAGGAGATCCAGCAGCCTGCGCTGTGCAGGCTCTCATGCCCCCGCGGGGAGCATCCCTGAGCTGGGAGACAGGCACAGGGTCCTTCCTTTGGCTGCTGAGGCTGCACAGCTTTTATTTAAAACTAAGGAATTTCTTTGTTCCAGACAACTCTTTCTTTAACAATCGCTCCTCTGCTCAGCTTCTTCCTTCCCATTCCCACAGACAATAACCTTGTGTGAATCGCTGGAGGAGAGACTTGATCAGCAAACCCTCCTCCCTCTCTGCCAGCTGTATTCCCCCTGATCGGAGGGACTCTTCAGTCCCTGTGGGGAATGACAGGCTGACGACGATTATAAAGAGCAAATCTCAGAAGGGTTTGTCTCCGTGGGAGAAATGATGCAGCATAGCTGCTGGGGAATAATAATTATATTATTATGCGGGAATAAAGTCCCATTTATTTCTGAGAAGGGAATGGGTATGGGGGAAAGAGTAGTGAGTTATTGCAGGACAATTAGCCGACAGCAGCTACGCCAGGCAGCGTTTGTTTCCCATGTAGACAACCCCTAAATATTGCGCTAGAGAAGGACTCGCTGCCTAGATGGTGCGGTGGGTGAAGGTGGAGCTGTCTAATCCTGAAGAGATCCTGACACTTGTCAGCATCCACCGGCTCCTGCAGGAACAAGAGACGATGCAAACGCTCACCTGGCAGTGCCACACACCCACGGGCAGGGACGGGCAGCCGAGAGCCGCCGTGCCCACTGTGCTCTGCACCATCCTGCTCTGCCCCTTCCTGCAGCAGGATGCATAGGGGTGGTTACTGCCCATATGGCTCCATACGGCCCACCCAGCTGCTCCGGCACTTCCCGGCGTGCAGCCACGTGCCTTTGTGTTGATCAGAGCAGCGTTTTCCCCACCACACAGGGCTGGCGGCGCACGCCCGCGTCTTGCTTCAACGCCCGTGAACCAGCCATCACCCAGTTGGGTACCGTAAATAATTAATATATGTGTCACTCGCTTCCTCCCCCTGCTGCGCTGCCAATCGCTCCTCGGGGGATGAGGGAGCGGATTTGGCCAAGGTCGGTCCCGGTGCCCGGCCCAGCAGGACCATGGGTGGGGGGCAGCCTGGGTGCTCCCCCAGGTTTCATTGTCCTTATGGCTGGTCCCTGGGTTGCATCCGCACTGGGTGGGAGATCACTCCAGCCCCCAAGACGAGGAGCACAAAGGGGAGCAGCATTACTGCGGGCGTGGGGACAGGACGGGGAGGCGGCAGAGGTGGGCAGGGGGGGCCGCCAGCGGTGGTTTGGGGACGGGAGGGGGTGCTGAGGGCACAGTGACACCCCCAGACGTGCTGGAGCCCCCCAGAGACATGCACCCGTGCATGGAGGAAGCGTGGCTCTGGCAGGGATGAAGCTGACAGCCTGCTTTGTGTCCCGCTGCGCGTCCTGCCGCCATCCTCCTTGTTGTGCGAAATTGGGGGGGAATTTAATAAAAAAAAATTTAAAATATTACTTTTTTATATGCTATATATTTTTATATTATATACAAAAATAATAAAAATATACATTTTAAAAAATATGTATATCAAAACCACAGCCCAGCCATCCACCGAGATAAAAGCAGGAAGGCGTGCGACGCCCGCCCCGCTCCCCCCGCGCTGGCCCCGCCCTCACAATGCCGCCCCGCCCGCCCCGCTCCGCCCCGCCCCTCCGCCCGCCCCCGGCGGCCGCTGATTGGCTACGCCGCGGACTAAGAGTCACCAACTTTGCCGTCAGGTAAGGGCGGGCGCGGCGCTGATTGGCGGGCGGCGGTGGGGCGGGGCGGGCACGGGTCTGTCAGCCGGGCCGGGGCGCGGCGCGGCGGGAGCCGCCTGCGGGGCGTTGGGAGCGGCAGCGGCATGGCTGGCTGAGGCGGGGGGAGCCGGGAGGGAGCCGCCGCCCGGCCCCTCTCGGAGGGTGAAGGAGCGCCTGGATGGACGGACGGACGGACGGGTGAATGAATGAATGAATGAATGGCGGAGCGCCGCGCCGCAGCATGAGGCGCCGGCCGAGGACCGCGCCCGGGCTCGCCCTGCTCTGCCTCGCCGCCCTCCTGGCCGCCGCCGCCGGGCTGCCCTCCAGCGCCGCGCCGCCCCCCGAGCCCGGCAGCGGTAGCGGCGGCCCCGCCGAGGGTAGCCCCGGCACCGCTCCGCCCGCTCGGCCCCGCGCTACCGCCGCGCCCGCCCGGGGCAGCGCTCCGCCGCCGCCGCCCCCGGAGGAAGAGGAGGAGGAGGTGGCGGCGGCGGCGGAGGAGGAAGAAGAGGAGGAGGAGGCGGCAGCCGCGGGCAGCGGCCCCGCAGGTGAGCGGCCCACGCGTGTCCGTGGCGGGGCGGGGGGGACGCCGGCCGCGGGCTCTGGCGGGGAGCGGGACGGGGCTGCTCCCCCCCCCCCCCCCCCCCCCCACGCCGGGCGGACAAAGGCGCGGCCGGGGGCGCCCTGGCGGGGCGCGGCGGCTTCCCGGCCCCCTCCGCCCGCAGCGACCGCCGTGCGGGGCGGGAGGAGGGACCCCCGGGAGCCCCTTGTGCGCGGTGCGGGGCTGGGGCTCGGGGAGGGGGCTTGGGGGCGGGCAGTGACCCCCACGCAGGGCTCAGGTGCGGGGGTGCCGAGGCTGTACCGACCCCGGGCTGGGGCCTGGCGGGGCAGGTGCACCAAAGCCGTGCCCTCCCGGTGGTGTTACAGGTGTTACTGGTGGTTCTGGGGAGCAGCGGGGCCGGTGCTGGCACCGGCCCCCCAAAGCACCCATCACGCAGCATCCCCAGTGTGCGCCGTGCTCCCCACGGAGGAGTTTAACGTGCGTCCTTGCCATCACCGTGTCATCGGGGCAGTGTCCAAGGGCGCTGGCCTCGAGCATCGCCGGGTGGTACCTTGGAGGCAGAGTGGCTCCGTAAGCACCGAGGCACCCCGGCATCCCGCGTCCTCGGGCCGGCAGCAGAACGGGGTAACGATAACTCGGTGTCGCTGGAGCCCACGCTCTCACCTGGGTCTGAAGGCGCGTTCGCAGCTCAGCGGGTGCTGGGAAGAGCCGGCCCTGGCGTGGTACCCGATGGCCCTGCGAGGGGAGAGAAGAGCCTGTGGGAGGCCTGATCCTGCCCCTGTCGTAGTCAGGGGCTCGTGCAGGGCTGAGGGAAGTGTTACGGCGATGGGAATAGTTGTCGGTGAAGAGTGTGAGGGGCAGGCTGGAGGGCCGTGCGTTCAGCTGAAGCTCTTGCTGGGTGTAACGCTGAGTGATGGTGCCGGGAGATGAAAACACTGATGGTCTTCGAAGCCGAGACTCCAGTTTACTTATAGATTAAGTAGACAAAACTCTGCTGGAGTCCATGGATGGAGCTTTGTCCATTTTGCCCACTGGAGACCTTGGCTTTGCTCTACATTTCTTCTACATTGCTCAGAATCATTCTGTGATTTCCAAAGCTTTATGTTCAGGCATATGGAAATGCTATAGCACTGGTTCTTTCCATTTTTGTATGTATTTGTCCTTACCTGGAAGATGTTTGGCTTAAGTGTGTTGAGCTTCCTCTGATGTGAAAGGGATATATTCTGCTGTTCTGCTAGTTTTAGCAGTCTGAACAAGTGGATTAAACAACCAATCTTCAACTGATTATATTTCTAGCCAAATAAAACCAGGAGTCTCTTGTTTTCAGACTTTAATTCCCCTTTTTTTTTCCTCCATTGAGGTTTATGTCTCTACTTTCTCCGGAAGAGATAGGATGGCTTAAGATTAGGAATTACTGATAAACGCAGGAGGGGTTGAGTTTTCTTAAAGCAAAAGCAATTTCCTCTGTCATGGCATGATCAGACCTCGTTGGCTCAGCGACTCACCTGGCACGGGCAGCGCAGAGGGACCTTCTGGGTGCCAAACAGGGGATCCGCGTGCCTCCCCTGCGTCGTGTTGAGCACGTGTTTCTCTGTTTGACCTTGTGCGATGTGTTTGTTTCTGTTGGTGTCAGAAGGCATCACCTCTCCCATCTTGAGCTCCAGTGGCTTTATCAAGTGCATCCTGTTCCTACAGGACAAGTGTCATGTAATGGTATTGCAAGGCATGAGGTGGCTGGCTTAGCGATGCCTTTGGGATGCTCTCAGATGGCCGTATATGGTGCTCACATAACACCCCTTCATGTTTGCTGCCATAGGAGGTGCCAGGGATGCAAGCTGGGAGGCTGTGTCTAATCCCAGCGCTTCCACAGTTCCCCCCACGGGCTGTTCTCACCTCCTGCGTTTTGGATCTCACTTGTGGCGCAGGAGTGTTCTTCCTCACCATCCCTCGGTGTGCTGAGTTTTTATTGTGGAAGCCAGCATCACCCTTTGAAGTTTTAAAGTGCTAATTATTAATGGCTACAGCCGCCTGATCTCCAAATTGCTCTCTGGCCCCCTTACGCTGCGGTGATGGCCAGGGTAGGAATGCATGGGCACGTTATTTGTTATTTGTTAGCGCGGCAGGCTGAGATTAACCCTGGCTGATGGGGGACTGTTGGCATGCTTGCGGGTTGGGTGGGCTTTAGGGCACCCGGGGGGATGAGGTGGCAGCAGGAGGAGATGCTGGGCTCGCCATGACGTCCCTGCGTGATGTGGGAGCTCACGGAGGTGGCACGGGTGGGTGGTACGGCTGTGGTCTGTGCGGGAGCTGGTCTCTATGGGTGTTACGTGGGGCTTTTTCATGTTGACCCCGTCTGCCAAGTGTTGCTGGAGCCCTGTGCAGAGATATACTCCCAAAGGGTGTTGAGTACCAAAGGCACAGTAAAGCTGGTGGGCACCATGGGTTTAGCTGAAACCTTCCTTTTTCTTTAATTCAGGCATGTTTTCAACATTCACTTTTCAATTCAATATGGAATTAATGCATTTTATTGCATGAAACAAAAAAGGCTGCTTCTCACACATGTTATTAAAGGCTTTCTTTAATGTTGATGCCATTATTATTGGTAAGAAATTGGTGTGAGAGTCCTCACATTCAGTGTTTGTTCAGTGCTACCAAGATCTAAATTCCTACTTCAATGCATTTTTCTCATTCTGATTTAAGAAGTACTTCAGCTACTGCCAAGCTGCTGCTTGCCTCCACTCTCAGTTCCCTTTCCCAGTTCCATGATGTTTATTTTTCTTTCCAAGCCTGTGATCATGTTAAAATCCCGGATTTTGTTTTTAAGAGAAGTAAATTGCTAATCCTTATGTTTGTGGAGACAAGCTTAGCAGTATCCCCTGCCTTATCGCTAAAGCCTCTAACACCCGCCACAGAGACTCTGCCTCTTCCTTTTATACAAACTAGTCTCATTTTGAAGCAAAAGTTGGAGCTTTGCTGGGAGAGCTGGCCTAGGGACTGCCGCTCTTTGGATGCTTGGTGTTGGAGCAGAGATGCGGACGCTGTGGTCCTGGTTGGACTTTCCCTGCCTAAAGAACAAAACTTCCTTATTCTGCCCATTTCTGTAGGGTGGTGTCGAACAATATGGGTCTCTGGGAAGGACGTTTTGTTCTGACTCTTCCAGGCCCACATGCAGTGGATGGGTGTGGGACTGAACAGCCCAAACCTCCTTGCACAGCCTCGCTGCCCCCATGCCATGGCTGGGTCAGCAGAAGAGCTGCACCCAAACCCTGGCTTTGGGCATCTTTAGACTGTACTAAGTGTTTCAGATCTCAAAAGCCATTGCCTTCTCTCCTCCCTGCTGTTTCTGTAATGCTTCACCTGACTTTCTGGGTCACCAGGTCCCAGACGTGACCCTGAGTCTGGCTCCTCACCTCTGCACCTCGTGGGAGGGGACAACGAGCAATTTCTGCTGCAGTGACAGGGCAGGAAATGCAGGTGGCCCGGCTGCTCGGAGCAGTTAACCACGGGAAGGCGTCCTGCCCTGCTACGGAAATGGGTGAAAGCTGAGTCAGGGTGTGCAGTGATGTCTGACGGGTCTCCAGCTGCCGGCATGGGGCCGTCTCTTGCTTGGATGCTCACAGCCCAGGTGGAGGAGGTGCAGCCAGAGCCCCCCTGTGGATGGTGGCTGCAGCTTTGGGTGGGATTAGCTGGTGGGCTTAGCTTGGAAAGAGGAGCCTGGCAAATCCCTGGGGGCAATGGAGGGCTGGCCTGGCTAACTGGCTGGGCTCAGGGGAGGCAGCAAGGTGAGGAGTGGTCCCGGTCATGAGTAGCAGCTTAATTTTTTTCATCATCCCGCTGGAGAGGTGGAGGGTTTTACTTTTGGGTGGGGTGTGTGGAGAAAGGTCCATGTGCTCTGTGTGTGCAGGCAGCACTGTGGGGCTGGGTCTTGTGAGGGCTCCCTACACCACCAGCAGTACTGTTGTCGGGGAAAGTTTGGTCCAAGCCATGGAGCCATCAACAGCCAGACCCTGCTACACTAGGGCTGTGCTCCTCAAGGGCTTGGGAGCTCTCGGATCCCAGTGGGACAGGAACAGACCAGTCACTGAAGGCAGTTGTGGGACATCTTGCCAATGCTGGTTCCTTTTGCAGCTCTGGGTGACTCCTCTCCTCTTCCCATCCAGCCATTAGCCCTTCTGCAGAGGTGTTCCCACCTGGATTTGCCCCACGATCTGCTTCTCCCCTGTGCTTAGCTTGACACAGGGCTCTCTTGCGGATGCATGTAAATGTTTAATGCCTGAGCAGCAGGTTGGGTTTCCAAGGCTGGGGCTGAGCAGTAGGTGTCTTTAGCAGCCTTAAAACCTCTATCTCTTTAGGTGTAAGCGTGGGTCCTGCCCTCTCGTGCCAGGCTCACATGCAGGCACCTGCCTGAATGCCCCTGCTCTGCCTCTGACCCAACAGGGGGCAAATGGGGGGAGCCAGGGAGGGTGAGCTGGTGCTGTCCTGCTCGTTGCTCGGGAAGGCAGCTTAAGCTTTCTTCTTTTGAGGGTTTGGGATTGTGTTCAATGTGGTTATTGAGATAGCTTGCTTTCAAGGTGTCAGCGGGATTTACATTATTTTAAAGAAATGGAAATTAAGTTACAGACATGAAGGCTGAGAATAAGGAATATGGTTATGTTGCTTGGGATCAGGATGGGAGCAGCCAGGGTAGAGCCTTTTTTCAATGAAGTAATAAATTGTGGGGTTTCTGTTTTTGAGCCTAAAATAAAGGGATGTTGCCCACAGCAGAAAATGTCATTCACTTGCCTTCCTCCCTGCCTCCACACTCTCATCTGAGTCATTCTTGAATCAGATGCATCCAACTGTCCTGACTCAAGATTTTGAGAACCCTGGACCTAGCGATGCTCATAAAAATCAGGATATTTCTGGAAAGACCTACAGAGCATCCAAGGTCTTGGTTTTTTAGCTTCCTTCTGCAGGGAGTGGAGCTGGGATTTTACTTCCTTTTAAATGATAGCTGAGATTCGGCCATCATCGCACCACTGAGCTGCCGCTCTGCAAACACTACATGCAAAATAGGACTGCTGCTGCATGCTGTGTTGAAGCGATTTATCTTCCTGCTCCCAGTAATACCCAAACACCAGCCTGTGGGGAGGCCACTGCCAGCCTCTGCAGCAAAGTTGCTGGAATGCTAAATAAAGCGGTTTGCCTGAAGCTGTGTAGTGGGCAGGAGGTGTCCCGGCCCCGTTCGCCGATGCCAGCGGTCCCCCGGGCTCTGCAAGGGCGGCTGTGGTCCCCAGGGGCTGGGACAGTTGGGCAGCACCCAGTGGTCAGGGTGCTAGAGCATGACCAGCCCAGGGGATGACTCTTGCAACACAGATTGAGGTTTGGATGGGGTGCGAAGGTTGTGACTGTCCAAACAGCCGGGAAATGCGTTGGTGAACGTTGGGTGGGTTTCCTGACCAGTGGCTGGTTTTGCTGCTGGAGCATCCTGCTGGGGTGCAGGTGCACCCTGCCTCTTCCCAGGGAGGAACCCTGGGCTCGATCCTGCCTGCTGCCCAGCATGGACTGGGCTGTGCTGGAGGGGAAGCTGCCACTGCAATTAGGGAGCGATGAGCTCTGCGGCCATGCCAGCACCATCTCATGGGCTACGCCAAGGTGTAATTTTAAGGGGCGAATAACTGCATCCCAGAGGGGACTGTGGTCCTTGGAGGTGGCTGCAGCGTCTTGGGGTCCTCTCAGATAGGTGGTGGTGGTAGGCATCAAGCCTGTCCCCAAGTCTGTCCCCACCACCTGTGTGTGGGTGAGCAGCATAAGGACAGGGACATCCAGGACTTCCCACACCCTGTGGCTGTGGACAGAGAAGCACAGAACAAGCCGTCCCTGAGCAACAGAGGCCCTGGACACAAGTCTGCTGAAGTCAGGGAAAGATTTCAGAGGGTGTTTTTGACAAGAGCCCACGGCCTATAAATACGCAGGGCTAAGTCATTGTGCTGCTGCTAATGTTTGCAGAGCGAAGGCCAGCTGACTGTCAGGAAGTGCAGCTGCAGACCCAAGGTGCTTCTAAGAAGCAGCCAAGATCTTCGCAGTGGCATGATGTATCTGCTAGCGTTGGAAATAAACTCATGCCGATGCTGGGTGCTGAAGGCAGGGATTTCTTTTGCAGCCATCTGGCTGGAAGGGAAGGCGCCTTCTGCTTTACCTCTGAGGAGCACTTAAAATTAAAAGAAAATGTGAAGGAGCTGGATTGCTGTGCAGCAAGCAGCTAGACCGCACCTGAGACTTTACTGAGCTTTTAAATAAGGTTGCAGCAAGGGCTTGGACTTGCCTCAGCGGCCCTGGAAAGCTACAGGCTTTGCTGCCCCGGCTCGTGCTGCGTGTCGGGGCTCAACAGGGCCGCCCTGTGCAGCGAGGCATCGCTTGGTGGGAGCAGGGGGCCGGGGCGGGGGGGCAGAGTCTGGCACTTTGTAATTGGTTGGGGGTATTAATATGTTTTACGAGCTAAAGGCTAGATTGCGATCTAGCCATCTGCCCTGCCTTGGGGGGTCGTGTGCCTCCACTACTGCAGGAGAACAGAACCGGTTGCAATTTGGTCTCATTAAACTGGCTGAAAACCGGGATTTCTGGTTCACAGGAAATTATTTGCTTTTTTTTTTAATTTAACACTTGCATTGGGTCAGACTGAAATGAGATGGTTGTTCTTGCTTTGCCTCTGCTTCCAGTCAGCTTGAGGCTCCTGTGCCTTCAGGCTGCCCCATAAAATTGATGTCCTTGTTGCACTTGGGGCTAAATCCGTCCCCAGTGTTGAGTTGGGGGCTGCTGGGTCCATGCTGGGGGGAACAATCCCAAGATCCCAGCATGGCTTGTCTGGAGGGGTCTTTCATTAATTAAAACTTGTCAATCTGGAAGCATTTTGAACAAGACATTCTGGACTTGGAATAATTGCATCTTGTTTATTTAGACAGAACTTCCCCCCCATTCAATGGGAAACCTCCCAACAGTGCTGGTCCCGGCTGTTCCACAGCTGCTGATGCTGGAGAAGTGATGACTTTACCTCCTCTGATGCAGTCACTTGCTCCCCCCCACAGTTCCTCTCTCCCAGCTTCTTCCCAGCCACGGATGCTTGGAAAAGTGGTCCAGCTCCTCCTCCTGCGGCCGAGCAGATCCCATCCCAACCAGCTGGGGTCCTGTGGCCGAGTGGGTTTTGGTGCAGCCTGGCTGTTGCCCCTTGTTTTCACCAGCTATTTCAAAAGGCACCAAATACAGAGCGAGGGATGTTCAGTTCACGTGTTTTTTTTGGCTTGCGCCTAGCTGCCTGCGAAGAATAGACCATCTAAACATGCTGCCCAAGAGCTAATCGGCCGGGGACGGTTTGAGCTGCCCGAAGCGGCTCTTTTGTTGGAGGCTGAATTCCTCCTCTGGCTGATGCTTGTCTGGATCTTCCCATGTAAAATTCCTGTCACCCTTTGTCACACGAGCTGCTGTGGAGTTGTGATGCCGGACAGGCAACGTACTCGGCAATAGCTCTGCTCAACCCCCTTCGGGACTCCCCCTCCATCCCCCCCAAAAGATTTTTTTTTTTGGGGTGTCTGCTCCTGTTCCATACACACACAGATCCCATTTCATTAAATGAGGAGCCTCCCCAGAGCTGCACGAACTAATGCGAAGCTGTAGTTTGCTCTTGTGCTGCTTAAAGTAGGATTTTTTTTCATTCTGAACACCTGCTGTATGAATTAAAATTTGCCTTGTAAATGTAACCGATTCAGAGTCTGAGCATGAAAGATGGGTGTTTGCTTTTTGCCTGGAAAAAGAGAAAAGCAAAACCTCGAAGGTTTTGTTCTTGAGGCAGCTTGCCCTCAAAACCAGAGAGAAGCCCAGCTCGCTATTTTCACCATTTTTTAATTCAGTTGCCCCTTGTCCTTATAAATAAGCCACCAGAAACATGACGAGGCAAGCATCTCTGCTATTTATAGCTTGCGCTGTTCCACATGCCTGTTTTAAAAATCAGCAGCTAAATGGCTCTGCAGCCTTTCAGCAAAAGGCTTAATGACACAGGCGTTTGACATGCATGGGTAGATCTATGTATATTTAAAGGCCGGTGGTGGTGAGCCTTCACCCCAAGCAGGCAGGACGGTTTCTGCAGCTGGGATATTTCTCCTTGGTGAAGGAGAGCCCCTCTGGCACTGCCCTGCCTCCGGGGAAGGGGCTCTGGTTTAGTCTGCTCCAGCTGTCACCAGCCAGCCCTGGCACAGGACTGGTGCTACTGGGGATGCTCCTGGCAGAGTTGGTGTTCCCACCTCTCCTCTGCACCTTGGCTCTTCAGGGGAGTTATCACTGACAAGATATACACTGACATTCCCCAAGCTTTTTAAAAAATATATTTTTTGAAGCTGTATTAACCCTTTAGTTCTCTCTTTTAATTTGTGGCATCACCTCTGTATAATTAGGAGGCTGCCGGTAACCTTTACCCGTTTAACTGGTCGTGTCACTTCTCAGATGAATCTGCTTTATTCCTGGCAGATCATACTGCTGCAGTTTTCAGGCAGCTTTACTCTATTTTGACTGACTGGCTGACTATATTAACTGATAGTGCTGCTTGGGCTGCTTTGATCCTGTATTATTTATGGAAATGATGGCATATAACTCTGCGTAGCTGATTAATGCTGCATGTATTTTTAATGTGCTAGTTCTACTGTTTGATCTGTGCTAAATGATTAGTCTCTGACGTGTTCCTGGGTTCATTTTAGTTGCTCATGAAAAGGATATTGAAATGGACTGTTTGTTTTTGTTGCTTTTTTCCCCAGTGGTCTCATCTTGTTCTGGGTTTTAAGCTTTCACAGATCGTTTTCCCAAGCATGGCTCTGCCATTATCGTGTGGAGCATTTACTCTTTATTGCTATTAATTTGAACGTTTTATTGGTGGCATTCCTCTAAATTCATCGCTCTGTGTGCGCTCGTTTGAAGTTTTGGGGAGACACGAGGTGGAAAAGCAACTGTTTCGGTGATGCTCGGTTCTTCCTTACCTGCGATTGCTGAATCTCAGCTTGGCTGTGACTCAGGGCCGGCGATGTCTGAATGAGAAAGAAACCTGTCTAAATTGGAGGGGTGTAATTAATATTTTCTGTGGCCCGTCACAGGATGGCTGGGACTGGTTGCTATTAAAAAAATGACTTTAATTGCCGGGGAGGTGCGTCCTCGACCCGCAGCTTCCTCCTCTGCGGTGTGAGATGTGGTCGTGGTTGGGCAGGGACCGGTGGGTGAAGGTGACGTTTCAGTCTGGGAAATACCCATTGCATCCCGTGGCGTATCCTGTGGCGCGCACGGCACGTGCAGTGCTCCTGGCACCGCTGCTGGGAAGGCAGTTTGATGTCCTTCATCCCTCCTCCAAAATCTTCCCCATCACCAGACATGGCCAGTGGGGTGGAAACCAGGAGGCTGTTCCAGGAGGACCATCTGTGAGCTGGAGGATCAGCATTTCCCTTCCCTGGGGGCAAAACAGAGGAGGGGAAGTTGATTGAATTTTTTTTTCTTTTAAATTTATTCTCTTCCCTTGCCTTTTATAACACCTTATTCTCATGGTACAGGCAAGGGTTGTCCCCCAAGCCCTGTCTGTACCCAGCGTGTGGCCAGACACACCTCCTCCCTGGGTGCATCGTGCTCCAGCAACAACAGGTTTGCAAGGGTGCTTTCATGAACAGCGCTGTAAAGATGCAAAGCAATGCTAGATAAAAACCTTTAAAGGAAGCCTTTCTTCCCTCCTCTGAACAGGGCTTTTTGTCAAAATCAGCAAAACATATATCTTTCTGCAGAAGATCCCTTTTCCTTTAATGGCCTTTTCCATTGGAAACAGTTTAAACTTGACATTTTGTTTCCTCCAAACTTTTCAAAGCTCCTTGTTCCATGAAAAACTTCAATATTTCAGTTTTGCTCCTGCCCTCTATTTCAAAGATACAGAATAAAAATATACCGATGTATTATAATACATGTATTTTTATATATCTATATATTTTTTTGTCTACTATAACTCGTTGCCAGTGACAAAAGGCAAGAAGCAAACATTACAGACTTTTTTCCTGGTGTCCTTCCTCTGCCCAAAGCAGAGACGTGCTAACCTGAGCGCTGCCTTGAGCCTGTTATTTGGGGGGAAAGTGGGGGGGACGCGCCGCATCGGGCACTGAGGGAACAGGCAGGATTTTTGGATGTGGCTCCTGCAAACCGAGTTGCTCCCCTGAAACACGTCTTGATTGCAGATGTGTGAGTAATGGGGCAGAGGCACCCACACCTGGGCGGTGCTGTGGGATGAAAGAGGGCAGGGTGCCTTGCACAACGCCCGCAGCTGGCAGAGCCTGCGGAAGGGGGGTTGCTTCTGTGCACCCACCCCTTCCTACCCCAAAGTGCAGCCCGAGGGGTGAGGGGAGCTGGGCTGGGAAGCAATGAGGACCCCACGATACCCAGACAAGGTGGAGAACTTGCTCCAGGTGGTTTATCGAAACAAAAGGATTGTTTGAATTAAAGTGGAGCATGCCGACCTGTCGGCTCTTGCCTGGCCTGGGTGTTTGCTCGCTTTGTGCCAATAAAGGAGACGTCTTCGCCGGAGCCTCCCCAGCTAATAAGAGCAGTCCCTTCATGCTCTGCCATTCCCTGCTGTGGTCAGTTGGGTTTTTTCCTGGTCCCAGTGCTTGAGGAAGGATTTGGGGGTGTGGGGGGTGTGGGGATTTGCCTTGTTTTTAAGCTCCCTGTGTGACTTGGACACAAGTGCAGCCATCTCATTGCCCGGCACTCCCTCCCTTGTGAACGGCTGCGTTGTGTTAAGATCTGCCCTGTGGGATTTTCCAGCAATGCCCCCCAATTCCCAGGCAGGGCTGGGGGACCCCTGTTTGGGTCAGGGGAGCTGGCGGGCTGCGTGGCATCGGTGCGTCTTGCACAGCATCCCCTCTGCCGCGGTGCCAGCTGGTGCGGGGAGCAGATGGGGGGGTGGAGCTGGGCTGCTCAACCGGGTTTCAGGCTACGATAAAATGAAGTGACGTAGAAAACTAAATACCTGTTATCAGAGAAAAGCAAACAGAGCCTCCACCTGCCTCCAGCCTTTCTCCCTTCAAGGGCAGGCTGCATGCCTGGTGCGTAGCTCCGTGTAAAAGATGTTTTATTATTAATGTGCTTGCTTTGGCCTGGCTGTGTTGTTGAGAAATCCAAGCTTGACTCCAGATAATGAATGACAAACATTCGTCTGTACTTAACTATTTTATTCTGACTATTTTTTCCCTTCTGGAAGTTTACAATAAGTTGTTGACGACATGCCCTTTGACATGGATTAGTGCTGACGCCTCGCAGTTGGATCTTCCCATCCTTTTCACATCTTGGATGTTTCTTTTCAAGGGAGGCTTTTGTGCATGTCTAATCCATTTAAAATGAAAAATAAACAAGAAATGGACTGATCTCTGAAGGGACAGTTGGGTACGAGGGTAATGCTGGCTCCCCTGTAGAAGGTGGTGAGCTTTGGGCTGGGATGGAGGGAGTGCCATGCCCAGGGCCTTTCCTCCCAGCACCCCAGTTTTGGTGTCAAGGAGTGCCTAAAGTAGTGGCTGCCACTGACTTCTGGTTTAAAAAAATCCCTTGAAAGCTTTCCAGTAGATGTTTAGAAGGTGAGTTCAAGCTTCTGGGCTGGGAAATTGATGCTTTCCTCTTTCTGCTCCACCACCTGCCAGTTCGATCTCTCTTCGGGACCTCCCTTGTGCCCAGTGTCATGTACATACAAGAGCTAAGCGGCCCTTGCCTTAGAGCCGATACCTTACCCACCTATATATGTGTATAAGTAATACTGGGTAATATATTTAACAGTGAGCAATATTGGCCGTATTGAACGAGAGCCTCTCTGCATTGCCAGGGTTGTGTTGGGTACCTGCAGCACCCCCGGATTTGGGAGGATTTTGGCTGCCGCTTTGCAGGTGGGACTCAGATGCTCTTTTTGCAGGGTTTCGCTTTGGCAGCAGAGCTGATGGAAGAGGAGGCACCGCTCCTCCCTCTACAATCCCAAAGCAGTCATTATAAAGCCCTCAAAAATTGGGAAATGGTTGGGATAGAAATGTTAACAAACCTCTTCTAGCTGACCCACTGGCTACAGAAGAATTTCTCTGTGGTTTTGAGCATCTCTGACTTGATCAGGCTTGGTTTTGTCAATCCAAAACTGAGAACGCTGCCTTTGCCGAGGATAATTCTTTCCCAGTGATGCTGTCCTTGTTGCAAGATGTGGGTGGTGCGGAGCTGCTGGTGGGGCTGGGCCCTGACCCTGCAAATCAGCAGTTTGGGTTTAGCATCTTGGTTCAGACTTGGTCTTAGCTTAGAGCCAAAGCTGTGGGTGAGATGGGGAGCGCTGCACAGGATGCCTGAAAATCTTGTGCCTGGCTGCCTCTGTCCGCCCAGTCATGCTTTTAAAGGTTTTGCCTATTTAAAGAGGATTTGGCTGTTGTGTGGGGCAGGGCTGCTACCTGTTGTACTCCGCTGGATGGCCTGGTATTTACTGTGAAGGTTTCAGAGAGTTGGCTTAGACTTTAAATCACTGTTTATTTGTGGTTGCTGAACTTGTGCTGTTTAATAGAAACACTTTCCTTTTGAAGGTGAACTATTGCTAGAAATAAACACAGGCAATACCTCGTGGCTGATGCATGAGCCAGGACTGGACGGAGCTGCAGCGTCTGTCAGTGTCGGCAGCAGTGTGATGACTAAGGAGAGAGAAATTCAATTAAGGCTGCACATTGGCTTTTAAGTCATTAATCTGCTGCAGGACTTGGGGATTTAAAGCAAAGGTGAGCGGGAGGCAGGAGCTGGCAGCTGCCCTCAGAAACCCCCTGTGCATGGACTCTGTCCCTGCTCTGTGTGCACGGGGTGGGTTTGTCCTCTCGATTTATGCCATCCCTGCAGTTGATGGAGGAAGGTTTGGAGTGTAGCTTAGATGCACTGAGATGTCCCCTGCTGCTGTCTGCTCCTGCTCAGCGTGTTCCTAGCAGATGTTATCGGATGTGCTGTAGCCCCCCTTTCCATGACGCACCCTGGCCCGTATCGGTTCCCTCTTTGAAAGCTCAACTTCTCCTCCATGGATTTGCCAGCAAATTTCATATGGTTGCTATATCTGCAACCCAATTTGGCTGGTGCTGGATGAAAGCAAAGGTGAAACAAGTTCTCAAAGAGGGAATTAAAGTCACCTGATGTGAGCTAGAAGTAAAATGCATCACTGTGTCCTGTGGGGCAAGCACAAGGTTGCATTATAAAGTGAGAGAATAAAACTTATGGAGAGGAAACCTCTCTTCCCAGCTCAGAAGGCATTTTCTTTGCCCTATCCCCGCAGCTCTCCCTGCTCGCAGCACAGTATAACTTACAACTCCTTGCCTGGCAAGAGTTACGGTAACTCCAGATTAGCCCGTAGCACTATGTCGTCATAGCCTTGAAACAGGACCCAAATGGCAAAGCCTGCCTGAAACCAGTTGTGATTACTCATGCTTCGCACTATCCCTCTCCCCCACTGGAGTTTCTGCTATGGTAATTCCACTTCTTAAGCAAGCAGACAAAACACCTTTATTAAACTTGGAGCTGAGCTCGGGAGCAATGAGAGAACCGGGACTCGCTGGCTTCAGACTGTCAAAAGGTTTTCGTCCCTTCAAGTCCTCTCTCCCTTCCTCTGCACAGCCTTTCAAGTGAACGAGAGAGGAAGAAAGATACTTTGCTCATTGTGATGGATAAAACTCTGCCTTTAAATATGTTTATTTAGAGTAGATAAAACTTAGGAAAGTGTATTGGGAATGAATCCTGTGATGTTGGGGCTTCGCTTGATCTCCAGGCTTGAAAATCCAATGAGCCAAGATGGACGGGGGTCTTAGCTTAGGCTCTGTAAAGCTTCTTTTTATTAACGCTTTCAGTGAGTGTTTATTAGCATTGTGGATAAAAGAAGCCTTTGTTAACGGGTCTGTCCCTTTGCTCCTCCAGTGGAGGAGTTGAATCTTGAAAGGAATTGCCCTGGGCACCTGCTGGAGTTGCTGATGAAAGTTTTCATTCCAGATTTTCTCCACAAGCTTAAAACATAAAATAGCCTAAAACCCTCCAAAGCAGGTCTGCCCTCTCTTCCTCCTTAAAAAGGCAAAAAAAAAGTTGTAAAAATGCTTCTTGCTGCCTGTGGGCAGAGCTGTGCGTGGTGGCCCCCTGCCCTGTGTCTGCAGAGAGCATCACCTCATGCTAAAACAGCTGAGAAGACAATTCAGCAATTTTGACTTGAGATTATTTAAAGGGAACTGCTCATGTTGTCGTTGGCTTTCGTTCATCTGAACCGCCGTGGCTGTCCTGCCGCAGAGAGGAGGGAGGTCTGCTCTGGAGGAGCTGGGCAGAAGGCGGGTGTTGTGCTCCATCCTGGAGGTACCTGTGCAGCTGGGGGACTGTCTGGTGACACGGGGCGGGGGGGGACACAGGTCTGCCTGGTCCCGTGGTCCACAGGGTGTATTGGAGGATTGGGCCCTGCCCTGAGGCGGGGCTTAGGGTCTGACCTTGCTTCTTGTCTTGCAGCAGCGTGAACCCCCTTGGTACATCTTCCACTTCTCATGGATGTCCAAAATCTCCCTTTGAAGGCATCTCACATCTCAGGGAACGATTGGAGCAGTTTAAAAAAATGCTCCTGCTCACTCAGAGGGAAACCTGGGTATGATATTTGCGCTGCCCCCAAAGGTGAAGGCCTTCTCCAGAGGTTGTGCCTGCCCCAAAGCTGGCCGTGGCAGCGCTCCGAGGGAGCATCTGCTGCTTCCAGGAGATGCAGAGTGTTCCCCTGCCTCTTGCTGATGCCTTGCCAGGGGAGGACATGGTTCCCAGCACTTTCATATTGAATTATGGATTGATCGCACGTCTGTGCCATTGCTGCTAGCATATCCACCTGTGTTCTGTCTTTCCTCCCGGTGAAAGAGTGGCTGCTTTAAATGAGAGAAAGAAAAAGGATGACTTATCACGTCCATCCTGTGTTGGACCAAGCTTCGGTAACTCTGCCTGGTGTCAGTGGCGAGGGAAAGCTGCAGCTCCCTCTGTACATCGACAGAGCACCTGGTTATACCATGGCTGCACCTGGTGTGAAAAAATTTTTGCTACCAGAAAAAGCTGCATTTTGCAGTGGGATCAGCCATGTGTATTTGCCACCTCACTGTGAAACGTCCCCAGAGGTCCCAGCTCTGCAGCTTGTACCGTGATGCTCCTACGTGGAGGGATGTAGGCTGTCACAGCCCCCAGCAGCTCACCTCCCTTGGGTGCAGGTCTCACCCACAGCAGCTGAGGGTGCTGAAGCAGATGTGTTATCTGCTGTATGACTTCTGTACTAAGCAAAAAATGGTTTTACAGCAGTCTGAACGTGGCCTTTTCTTCTTGAAGGCAGTGTGAGCACACCCGTGGGCCTGGGGCAGCGATGGCCCGGGGCTGCCAAACCCACCTGCCTGCACCCACACAGCTCTTGGGGTGGGTGGTTCAGCGGATGCTCAGCACCGAGCTGCGTCTGGGGTGGTCTGGAAGGAGGGGGTTGGAGGTTGCATCCATTCCTGCTGAAGGTGAATTTGACACTGAGAGCACGAGGAGTTAATTGCAGTGACTCAGGGAAGGAGAAGCTATTGCATCTGCAGGCCTGTCAGAGGCAAGGTCCAGAGGGGAAAAGGCTCTGGAAGGCTGCATACCTTGCAGCAATGTATTTTCATATTTTCATTTTAAGTAACTTTATTCTTTCAGACAAATGTGCAGGCAGGAGGCAGCTCCTGTAGCTGGGCAGATTAGTTTCTTGTGAGATGGACAAAGCTCCTGCTTTGCAGCCTGTGCGGCTTCCTTGGGAGCAGAGCCCTGGCAGTGTGGGCAGCCCAGGAGGGGGGAACAAGCAACAGCTACTGAGTTTGTGCAAGAAAATTCTTGGGTAAAGAGGAGGTGGCAAGCCCCAGCTTTGTTAGTGGAGCAAAGGAGTCCTCTGCATGCTTCACCTGGGGTCTTGGGACTGAAGAAGATTTGCCCTTGTTGACTTGCAGTATGTAACCATCTTAGTGATGGAGAGCGCAGGTCTCTGGTGATGCCTGCCTTAATTGCTATATGTTTAAGGTATCTAGTGGCTGTAATCTGCATCTTATTGGACTTCCTTGTAAGGAAGTATTTGCTTCTTAATTCAAGCAAGGAGAAATCACTTGATTGTTTAACTTCCGAGCACAGAGCTCTCCTGCCAGTGGGATGCTGCCTTAATGTGTCTTGATATTCACCGGGCGATGGTCAGAGCTGGTAACGTGAAGGAAAATAGGGTGATAAAGCCAGGCCAGGATTTGCGTGCCAGCCCATGGAGTGGGCTCTACACCCCTGCACTGGCGGCATCTCTGCACCGTGGCTCCTGGGTGAGCCTTGATATGACATACAGGAGTAAAGACAGAGAATGCATCCTTCTATGTTTTCTAGATTGCTGCTCAGATGGTCAAAACTCATGTATTCTGGGTCCTGTGTGAACCTGCCTAAAGGTTTACCTTCACTGATGGCTCTTGGCAGCAGGAAAGTCCTCTGCTCTACAGGAGTCATCCAGAGCAAGGCCAGCTGTAGTGGCTTGAGAAGTTACCACTGCCTGTTCTCCATCCTCTGCTGGAGGTCCTTGCTGCTTGGCAGAAGACCCGTTAGGTGCTGTGGGATGAGGCTGGTGGCTGCACCCACCATCCTGGGTGAGCAGCTGATGGATGGGACCTTAAAATGTGTTTAATAAGGTGGAGCCCTTGGGAGCCTCGGCTGAGGACACCTGAGTGTTTTGCACCGGTTCATACCAGCACCAACAGTGTCTGAATCGGTCACAACAAATTAACACCAGAAGAAGGTGGCTCGAGGACAAAGCTCTCCCGTACAGACCTGACAATGTCACGGGGCTTTCGGCAGCCTCAAACGGTTTGTGCTGTTTCAGCTGGGCACGAGGGCTAATGTGGCGTGCCAAACGCTGAGCTGAGCTTTCGGGTTTATTTGTCCGGGCAGTGGTCAGATGGTTTCATTCAGAGTTGTCTTTGTACTGGTGGAAGATGGGTGTTGCAGAACTGGTTTCCCTTTCCCCCCTCCTGCCAGCCCGCTGGCTTTTGCTTTGCATTTTATATCCTGCTCTTTGCTTTTATGTTTCTTTCCAGTTAGCTTTGCCTTGTTCGCCTGCTTTATCCCACACCACTTGCCTTCCAGCAGCACCAGTTGCAATGCTGGAGGAACCACCCAGTTGCCCTAATGTAGCACCTTGTTGTTGTTATCCCTTTTTAGTGGTGTGTGAGCTCATTCTTGCGGGTCCCCAACCAGCACCCCTGGGCTGGGTCAACTAATCCCTGAGAAAGCGGACAGAGGAGGGGTCTTAAACGCCACACCTGGCTGTTACTGCTGCCTGACCTTGGGAGCCTCCAAAAGGTGTCAGAGGGAGTGCTGGTGCCGTGGGGTGTGAATTGCTCCAAGAGACACCTGCGACAGCTTATCTGAGGAGGAGGAGGGTGGCCGCGCAGGCAGGGCTGTCCTGCTGGAGCATCTGCTCTCGGCCAGGCGGCTGCTGCCAAGGAAGATCTGCGGCTGTTTGACAGGCGGTGCCTCCGACCGCAGCAGGGCGAGAGGACGCTGTCAAGTGCGTCAGGAACAGAAAGTTTTGCTTATCTCTGCTGCAATGAGTTTGAGCAGTGAACCTGACTGTTATTTAAACAAAAGCTTTGCAGTGCCCTCGATGAGATGTCACCCAGAGGAGCCTGCAGCTTGTTGCTGAGCGAGAAGGATGCACAAATCCTTTTCTTTGCTTAATTTATGGGGATGCAGCGTTTCCCCCCGGGACGTCATGGCACATCAGCACATCTCGGGCTGTATGGAGGCAGCTCTTGAAAGGTTTGGACATGCACCGCAGAGACGCGTCTAAAAATGTCTGGCTTTTGAAAACTGAGGAAGGAATCGGGTGCGTCCCTGGGACCGAGGCAAACCTCCTTCTGCATGGCTCTGAGCCTGGGCTGGCGTCACCTGCCCGTTTTATCTCGGCATGAGATAGATATGTGGGGCTTTAACTGATTTATACCAGTGTTGCAGGAAAGAAGAGAGATTAATTTTTTTAATATGGAAAGTTATAGGCTTAAAAGGGCCTTATTAGCCTTCTGTTTAAAGATCTAATGTCATGCTAGTCTCTCAGCTCATACATTGCTGCTCTTGCTTGAGATGCAAACACACGCAGGGGCTTTCCCACTTCTTTTGCTCTAGCCATGGCTGGGCCAAAAATTAAGGAGCAAGGGATTTTTCCTCGACAGAGTGATTTATCCCTGGGCTGCCCTGCAGAGCAGCGTCAGTGACCAGGAGGGCCTGGCTCCCCCGTTTCTCTTGGCTGTACAAGTGGGAACAAACCCTCTGAAGGAGAGCTGGTCGCTGCACGGGTCTGAGGGGTTGGCGCTTACTGGGCTGATAGAGGTTCCGGAGAAGAGCCTGCTCCTTCGTGCCATCATTGCTGTCGTCTCCAGATGGGTTGGTTTTGTGGCCTGGGAGATGCCTGGAGACCCGTGGCTTCCTGGACCGCTGAATAAACACCTCCTGAGGGGCAAGGGTAGAGCTTCCCCATAGTATCCTATTAACGCACCTAAATCCTGCCCTGCAGGGTCCGTCCTGGGGGATGTCTGCACTGCAGTTGTGTTTTTTAAATTGGAAAGCAGCAGCAGTGAAGGCAAAGTAACTTGGGTTTTCACGTCCATGCAAGCCAGTGCAGGGCCTGGAGCTGGACTGGAGGAGCCAGCTTGAGCTAAACCCAGACCCTGTCCCTTGCCCAGGCAAGTGCCAGCCCTGGCTGCGAGCTGGGAGCCTCGCTGGGGAGGGTTGGGAAGCGATACAAGGGGGGTTCATCCAAGCTCATCCTCCAACTCATCTCCTAACCCATTTTCTTGCTGGTTTTTCATGCAACACAACTTTATAGCCCACATACAAACAGTTGAAAGGATGATTCAGGGTTTTTCTTTGTAGCGCCTTTAAAGCTCCTGTATAAATTAACGTGTTCGTTCATTAGCTGCAATTCCCCAAAGCACAGAGAAAAGTTTGTGATTTTAATTACTTTTTGCAGGGATCCGAGCACACGGAGACTTCAACAGATGATTATAGTTCATATTATTCATGCAGCTTCTTTTAATCCCTTCCGCTGCTAGGGCATGGTGGATAGATAATAAAATTGAAGTCTGCTAATAAATTCCCAGCCCCGTCCTGCGTGAGGTGTCTTGATCTTTGAACGAAAGCATTTTGCTGACAAAACGATTGAACTTCTTGAGAGGTGCTGCAGAGAGTACGTCTGTAAGGAGGGTATGAGGTGCCAGGGTTGCTGTGTGCTGTTGTGGAGGTATTTGCCAAAGTTATGTTTCATCCTGTTTATCTCTAAACCCCGAGCTGGGCTGGCTGTGTCACGCGCTGGGTGGTAAAAAATACAGAGATTTTCAAACAGAAACACAGAATATTTATATGTTGCAGACGTTTGTGGAAATATTAGTGGGAAAATCTAACCAACTAAAGTAAAACGCTAACAGAACTATTTTCAAATTAATTAAAAGGCTTGGATCCATTTTTTTAACTGAGGTTTTAATCCCCAAGCATTTATTTGATCTATTTGAAGTTACTGTGGCTTCTTGTATCATAAACATTTTAGGGCCACATCCTTCTTTATTAGCAGTTTGCTTAGAGACCCACAGGCTTTTGTCTGTGTATGGAAATTTATTGTTATATAGGAGTAATTCTTCAGCTGCAGCTGTGTAATCCCTCCTGCACAGCTTTCTGCATTATAACCTGGTTATTAAAAACTACTGGACCTCTCCTGCTTCTCCTGACATCTTCTTGCCTCGTCGATGGGAGCTCCTCGGGTATTTTGCCCTGCTGTCAGCCCTGGCGGTGCCATAAGCTGGGGATCTCCCAGTGCAGGAAGAATATAAAGTTAATGAGAATCTGTATTTCCTTTTTTTTTTTTTGCCTGTGTTTGCAGGGTTTGATCCTTTAGTCTCCCAAGACAGCTTTACACCTGTGAGTCTGACTTTGATGCACGTTTACTGGGGAATGAGCTGGTTCAAAGCTGCCTGCACAAGTTGCTAACTTGTTTAGCATCAAAAAGGAAGGGAAAGCAACAAAACTGCTGAGTGCTTGCATTGCAGGGAGGAGCTTTCAGGAACTTCTCAGAAACCAAATGCCTGTATGTTCGGTTGCAGGTGCAGGAAAGGAATAAAGGTAACTAATCCCAGGAGAAAGTGGCCTTTCCTGGCTGTGGTTAGCCGAAGGAGAGGAGCGGTTGCCTTGCTCACGGCTGGTGGGGTAAGAGGGCTGCGAACCAAAGAGGGGAGCGATGCCGCATCCCTTTGAAAATGCGAAGCCAATGCAGAGGGGTGACATGGTGTGGGGAGTTTGGCTGAAACCCCAAGCCTGCCTGCTTCACGCTGATGAGAAGTGCTTGTGTGGCTGCTTTTGACCCCGAAAGTTGGGACCGTGGCTTTGTACTTCTTTCCAAGTGATAAGAGAGATTTAATCTAATTTTCCTCAACAAATACGTTTAATCTTTTAACGATATTATAAGTGATGTATAAGCATTGAGAAATCCTGGTATTTTCCCCTCTTGTTGACCCATACAATCCTTTTATGAAACAACAGAAGTGACTCGTTTAAAGCTCTTAACTGCATTAATGTGAACGATGCTGTTCTCTTCACCAGCAGCACGCCTGACTCTGCAGTGCCCTGAGCTTGATGGAGTCCGTAAGTGCCCTGAATCCGATGCACTCAGTAATAAAATGAATGCAGAATAACAGAAGACACTTCTATATGTATATAAAGTTTTTTAGGGGTAGGCAGAGATCCTCTTCCTACCACTCTGGCTTTGCATTGTAGCCTCAAGTGAGAATAAATTACAGGTCTGAGCACTTTAATGCACCTCCGTAGTGCAAGAGTTGGGTATTATATTGTGCTGAGTGCCATCTAGATGCGAATGGAGCCTCGCGCTTGGCAGCGTACCTCTCTTTAAGAAGTTACAGAGCATCAGCTCATCTCCAATCCCGTTCTTGCAGGAGCTCTTAGCCCATGAGATGATCCTCAGCTCCCTGGGGAGAGCTCAGCCAGCCTGTACCCTCCCAGATCTGCTGCGAGCCGTGGGGTGAAGGCACGCTGCCTGCAATGGTTGAAGGCGAAGCCATTGTTACCCTGGAATAAATCTCCCGTGTCCACGGCATCAGCTTGGTAGCACTCAGCTGCCCAAATGAGGAGACACAGAGATGAATGCAAAAGGCGGTCCAGGGCAAGAACTGACCACACTGAGGTGGTGGCATCGGAGATGCGGAAGGCATGGGCTGCAGCACAGCAGGTTGTTTTACAAGGGCTGGGATAAATAGGACCTTCTCTTTTAACAGGCGGCAGCTTGTGGTGAGGCTCACAGGTGCTCTCGTTATTGTATATCCCGTGCTGGGATGGCACCATCCTGACCTTCGTCTGCTTTGCTGGGGGAGGTTTAATCCACCGGTGGATTGTATTGAGAGGATGAAATATCTTCTCGGGGTTAAGGGAAATAGCCTGTTGAGAGGTGAGGGGGAAAGAGCAGCGGTGCAGCACAGCTGCATCTCTGGCTCTAATAAGAAAAAAATCCCAGTGGAAATAGCCGTGTCTAACTGTTTAAGGGGGATTTGTGTGTTTGTGGGGAGGACTGGAGCTGCACCATCCCTGAGCAGGGGAAACGGGGAAAAACAAAACTGCCAGGCTGGGTCAGACCAAAGCTTCACCCATCCAAGGCTGGCCAGAAGCAGATGCCAAGAGGACAGGGCATAATCCCAACTTTTTGCAGCCAGTGTTTCAGGGACTTTCCCATCAGGATGCTTCCTCCAGACCCGTGTTTAACAGCTACCAGCAGACCTGTCCTTTGTGAGCTTATCCAGTCCTCCTTTGAAGCCATAGGTATTTCTGGCTCCCAGAACATCCCCTGACAATGAGTTCCACAATTTAATTACAAGGGGAAAGGAAATGGCCTTGGATAGATTTTTAAACCTGCTGCCCGATCCCTTTATTCCTGTGTTGTCAGAAATGGTGCCTGGAGAGGGATTGGGAAGGGGAAATGAGGGAAAAGGGAGAGAAGGTGGGACTTGAATTTGGGAATAAAGTATGAGGAGAGGGGGAAAAGTGCTAAATTAATGCCAAGACAGAGCCTTTCCAGGGATGGGATGCTGTGGTGTGCAGTGAATAACTACCTTCACCCTCCTTGTGCAAATGAATGGGATGTTGAGTCAGTGCTCTTTTCATGCTTGGGAGGTCAGACTGGTGTAAACCGAGATTACGTCGGTGTAAACCCAGCGTAAGTACAAGCATCTGGTAATCAGGAAGCGAGTGCCTCCTCGGCCTGGGCTTGTGGGCTGCTCGCCTTGAGCCACGTGTGCCTGGGGAGGACTTAGGGTGCGAACGATGGAGGGAGGAGGTGAGGATGCCTGGCTTTGCCTTTACCAACAAACAGGAGGAAGATGCCCCAAGCTGCGTCATTACAGCTACTTTAAATCCAGTGGGATACCTGCCGCTACCTGCTGCAGCCAGCCCTGCAGCACCGCGCTGCAGACACCTCCCTGGTGCTGCGCCTCTGGCTCCCGGCGCTGCCAGGGCAGCGCTAGTACCCAAACACATAACAGTACCTTCGGGTTATATATACTTAAAAAAAAAAAAATTTTCCCCCATCTCCTGGTCCAGAGAATAGAAAATGGCTGTCTCCCTGGGGATGTTTTTGAAGCAAGACAATAAATAGCATCCCTGGGACTTCACAGCTTGCTCTTTCAGCTGTGTGCTCGTCTAACAAAAGATGTGCATCTTGGATTTTCCATGTTGGTTCCCAGTGAGAAGGGGCTTCCTTCAGGATTTGCACTCTTTCAGGACGTCCCCAAATACGGTTCCATATAGACGTCTCCATGTTTTTCATAGTGATTTCTTATTTTACCATTTGTAAATATTTCACCTGTTTTTAAATTATTCATTCATTAAGTGGCTTGGATGGGAGAAGGAATCATGCTTAAAATATGTGCGAAGACTTAAAATCCTGCAAGTTTGAAAAGATGTGAAAAAACAATTTGGGAAGGTATTTTCACACCAGAATGAGCCCTACTTAAGTACTGGGAGGGGATGGGAGATGAAAGGACACGGTGTCACAGCAGACCTGGCTCAGGCTGGGAATGTCCTTCATTCCACCTGCCTCTAAGCAATGAAAAGTAAAGGTTAAAATACTGCTCATGAAGGGAGTGGTGTTTCGGGCTTTTTTGTTTGAAGGAGTAACATGTGGCAGCGATACACACTTTATAGTGCCTGTATTCTGGGATCTCAAAACGTCATTGGGCTGTTAATTAATTAAAGCCTGTCAACATCTTTGCGAGCAAAGGTGGTGGTTTTTATCGCTGCTAGCCCAGAGCTTTGAGCTGTGGCATGGTGCTGTGTGGGGAAGGGAAAGCTCGATGTTTTAGAAATGGGGAAACGGGCAGAGATGAGCAGGGCTCAGAGGCCCTGGATGGACACCCTGCACGTGGGGAAACTGAGGCAGAGCAAGGGTGAGCGACTACAAAAAGTTGGGGAGAGCCAGGAGCTGGATCTTGGGCCAGTGCCCCATCCCCGAGAGGTCTTTGTCCTTGGCTCCTGTTGCTGATGGTGCTGTCCTAACCTCAATATATCATCTCCAACAGTGGCTGAGCATCCTGGTGTGGGGCAGCTCTGGGGTTCGCCCACCCTTGTGCGTTCCCCTGTGTTCGCAAAAGCTCTCAGTAAGGTGTTTCTGAAGGTTACCTTCAAAAGCAAAACATGTGCTTGAGAAAACCCAGCAATGGCTCCAAAACTCAGTCTCTGGTCAGGAGCCAGGATAATGTTCCCTAATCTTCTGTAGAACTCATCGTCTTTGGTTCCCAGAGTCTAAGGCAGATGTTCATTATTGCTTTCCTTTTCTGGCTGTAGACTATTCTCACCACCTTGAACCTGGCTGCCATCCGGACAACAAAGCGTCTTTTAAATTCTGCCTCGGGTTTTCATAGTCTGGTACATCATCATGTCAAACCTCGACACCGCGCTAGGCAGTGGATTTTAATGCTGCTGTCTGGTTCTCCTCCGCTGCCCAACCAAAGGGGCTTTAGGGCATTTTTCGGTTGCATCAGCCAGGCAGATGCACGAGCCGCGCTGGGTCCAACGAGGAGGGGGACCCCACATGAAGCTGCTTCCCTGAAGTGGGCCCCTGTCCCTCCCCAGAAATCTCTCGGGAGGTTTTGGGGAGGCAGGGCCTGCATGGAAACGACCCTTCTGGGAGATGTGTTCCGTATCTGCCCTGTGGTGCCGTCCCATGTACTCAGGGGCGATTTTGCAGCTTCCCGATGGCTCCCGCTGCAGAGGGGCTCAGCTCCGCGCCCCCACCGGCAGCAGAACCAGCCTCCCCCGTTGCTGCCGAGGCAGCTGGAGCCACCGCTCCACCAGCCTGTGAGCAAAAAGCTGCTTTTTGCCTGTGTTATTTTGGATTATTGCAGCATTTCTCACTCTCCCAGGGAACTGGCGTGTGCAGTGCTGGTGGCATCTGCGTTGCCGTTGAGTGCGGATGCTGAGGCTGAGCTGCCTCCAGGTTTTGACCTGGCTTTGTGCGATTTTAATGGGCAAAGACTTGCAGGGAAAAAGAAAAAAGGCATTGGGAAGTTGCTCTGTGTGTTTTTGGAAAGCGGACAGCTTTCCAAAAGCGTCTCAGTGCACAAACAGTCCTACCATCGGAAGGAAAACCTGGTTTAGTAACTGGTGCCATTGCCAAGATCAACCCAAAGTCAGCTGCTTTTTCCAGCAAGGCTGTTAGTGTTTGCATCTCTCAGATAAGGGCGCAGGGCCCGGCCGGATCCTGCCGCCGCCTCCCGCCGCTGCCCAGCGTATGGGGGGCTCCCGTAAATAGCGGTGATGTTCCCAGTGAGTCGCACCCTGGTTTGGCGATGGCCAGGCCCTTCCGATGGGTGACTGAGGTCCTTCGATAAAGGGCGGAAGAAACGTGAGGCTCTTGCCAGTGTATGCAGCCCCTTTTCTCTGACTTCAGTTTTTAACTTTCTTGCCATGGCTGATTTTCTTGGAAGGAAATACGCTGTCAGAATCGGCTCTCCCCCCTCCGGTCAGTACAATATATTTGGGGACAGCCCTCCTTTTTCCCCTAGTGCAAGCATGGCCGCAAAACCATGTCCATAAAGCTGCTACAGCACAGCCCTGTCTCGGCTAAGGATCTTTCAGGCCCTGACAGTGGATGAGGCCATTTGGTTTTTACAGCAGTGTGGCCAGGTATCGGCTGTGCCCGTGTGTCCTTCTGGGCTCTGGCGAGCTGCAGATGGATGCTGGATGCTGCATCGCTGCTGGTTTGCTGGAGGGAGAGGGCAGGAGCACAGCAGGGCAGTGCTTATGGGTGGCCCACATTGGCATGGAATAGATTTCTTTTTTTCCCCTACCAACAGCAACATTTTGAACGGGGATTTGACTTGCAGTGCCCGTTGCTCTCCAGCTGAAGAAGTTAAGCTCTTGGCTGGTGCCGCTGTAGCGTTGGGACGGGCTGGGAGTGCGGCCGGCGCTGGCTCTGGCTGCGCTGCTCCTGCAGCACGAGGGGGGTCTCTGCACGGAGCAGCTCATCCCCGCTGTGCTGGACCTGCCCTCTCAGCGTCTCACACTGCCCCTAGAACTGGTACAACGCTTTTTTTTCTTAATCAAGCCTAGCAGGTCTAATGGCACTGCACGCAATGAGCTTTGAAAGGTAAATTTGTTCTGATGTGTGTTTGACAATCTCCAAAGTGCTTTTGCTCCACAAGTTTTTGTGGCTCCTGTTGGCTGGTAGCAGCCCAAGTGCCCGAATCGATACGGTTTGGCTTGGATAGCTGAGACGGCAATTTAGTGCATTATGTGAAGCGGATGCCGAAGTGGATAATTGCAGATCTTGAGGTGTTTGTCTTATTTGCTACTTTAGATTGAAGAAAATTTAGGTGCAATTTCACAGGTGTGTAGGTACAAAATTACTTTCGTGGGGATACTGTGGATGCAGTGATGGGGTCTTAAAGCTAAATAACTCATACTTCTGTGCGTTGGAAGAAAAAGGAAAAGCACCAGGGTGCCGCAGCCTTGGCTGTCTGTTGGTTGGAGAGGTCCTGCGGCTTCGCACGGTCCCTTCCTGGGGAGAGGGGGACCTTTCCTCCCACCCGGCTTGTAGCGTTCCTGGAAAAGTCAGCCTGTAATTGTGTTTTTATGTTCATTTAACATGTTTGCCAAACTGGTCTATAATCTGCCTTCCAGTTCTGCTGCAGTCCACCGGCGCATGCTCCCAGGGCAAGGACGCTGGGGAGCCTTTACAGTGCTGCTGTGATGGGGAGACCTTACGGCTCGTATTTTCAAAGGCACTCTGAGGTCTTCAGGGTGGTCTGATTTCAGTGGATTACTTACATATTCATAAATTAATCTTTATTTAGTCACTGGGTTTTAAGCATGGTTCAATCTGCTGAGGTCCTTCCCATTGGATTGGGGCACAAGCGTGCAATATAAATATTAAATAATCTGAAATACCAGTGCTGACATTGAGCATTGGTGTTGGGTCTTCTCTGCATCATCTGAGTTTTGTTTAAGTAAAGCTTTCTTGGGACGGGGACCTGGCCTCCTCTCCTCTCCGAGAAGTGCCCTGAATACTGGCTTTTCTCAGGGAATAACAAATACCAACGGTTGCGTAAAGCCCCTGATGCTTTACGCATGGTTTCTGCAAATAATCCTTGTTTACAATTCACCCTTGGCAGAAAAAGACTTTAAATTATTAAGACACTAAATATTTTGCAATGAAGGAACGGAGATAAAGCTTTTGGCAGAAACAAATTGCCGGGGAGAGGTTGTTCTCTTTGGTGCATTTGGTGCTTTAAAGTATTACAAGAAATTATGTGCAGGCGGGCTGGGAATTCATCACTTGATCAAAAGATTTGCTCCTCTCTTTAAAAAGCGGCTGCTCGGTGCGTGCTTTCCACCATCCCTGTAAATGGGTGTCCCCAAGGCGCGTGTGTGGGTCCCCAGAGGTGTCCCCGCTTGCCACGGGGCTGAAGGTGGCCGGCTGTGGTTTAGGTGGTGCGGGGCGGTAGCTGGGAGGTCTCTGTCTGGCCCCAGCTCCGCCGCCCCGGCGTTTAAAGCCATTTCCGTGTGCTCAGTGCTCCCCTGAGGACAGATTTTCAGGGGAGCTCGGGCTGGTGCAGTCAGGACCCCTGCCATCGGCCCAGACGCCTGGAGCTCCTCAGCTCCCTGTCGGGGCATCCTGCGTCCGTTCTCCAGGAGTGGGAGATGCTGGTGCCAACTCACCGTGGAGGTGTGCTGTGCGTGGCCTGTCTTGTAAAGGCCGGCCTGTTGGTAAATGGGGGGTGCTCCAGTGGCACGAAATGGAGGATCTTATGATTAGTGATTCTGCCACACGTTGCTGGTTTTATCCTAGTATTACAACACCTAGCGCTTGGCAGCTCCTGGAGACAGGTAACCAGATGACCACGAGTGTGTATGCATACGTGCATACAGGCACCGTACACAGCTACATATATGCGTATTTAAGTAGTTACACCCACAGCTTTCTAGCTCTCTTTTTGACAGACTTGAAGGATGAACCATGGGGGTTCAAACCCCAGGGTGCTCCCAATATGTTTTTTATCATCTCAACATTTTAAAGCAAATACCACCCTTACGGCAACGATGTTTGCAACCTGGGGTAAGCAGAGGGAGGGCAGCCGTGCTGATGGTGACGCTGGCCCCGCTCAGGCTCTTGCTCAGGGCCGTGCCCCCAGCACACCCGTTTCAGCCTCTCTTTCCCTTGCAGGAGACCCGTGCAACTGCAGCGCCGTGGGGAGCGCCAGCGCGGCCGGATGCAACGGCACGACGGGGCAGTGCCCCTGCCTCGAAGGCTACGCGGGGCTGCGGTGCGAGAGCTGCGCCGAGGGGTTCTACCTGGAGCAGAGGAGCCAGCGGTGCCGTCCCTGCGGCTGCAGCCCCGCCGGCTCCAGCAGCGCCCAGTGCGATGAGTAAGTAAGGCAGCGTTTTGCTGAGCCTCCCGGGGGAACTGTGTGCACAGCGCTGGGATTTGGCGACGTTCTGGGGTTCGGGATGCAGATCGGGCAAGAATGGATCTTGTCATCTGGTGCTACTGTTTGAAAAAAAAAAAGTAAAAGGAAAAGAAAGGCAGGCAGGAAGGAAGCTGGCTTTATAAAAATTCATGAAGCATATTCTTCCTCTCTTTTAAGATCTGGATTATAAAAATAGCCATAGCTGTGGCAAAAGCCCTGGCAGCCCACGAGGGACTTAACTTGCATTCCTGAGTCGTAGGGAAGCAGAACCTCTCCTCTAATGCTTCGTCCATCCCATGAGTCCCTGTCGGACAGGACTGTGTTCACGCTTGAGCTCGGGAGGGGAGCTTCGGAGCTTCGGGGAGGTTCGTTTGCCAAAGGGATATTGGTTACACCGGAGGCAAGCGAAGCTTTGTGTGCTGCCCTTGCCGAGCACCACGAACGCAGCAGCAGCCCGACAGAAGTGTCGGCTCCTGCCTTGCCTGGTGTTTAACCCAGCCACCTCTTCTCCTCTGCCGTGTCAAGAAAGCCGCCGTAGCTGATGCTTTGAGCTCTCGTATAATGAATGTGTTCCTCTTCCTGTCACCTTGCCCACCCTCATGTTTTGCCTTTTAAAAGCCAGCATGCAATTATTTTTGTTTTTCTCCAACTTCAGTGATCTGTCAGTCATTACAGATTCGTTGCCGAGTTGAGGGTTTCGCTTTAGTCCTGCAAATAATGGTCCGAGCAGCAGCCAGACCCTTTGGGTCGTCCGCCTGTGCTCGCAGGGCAGTGAGACGCAGGGTCTCTCCCTGGAGGAGACCCCCCCCCCCCCCCATCAAACCACCCTGCAGCAACTTCCAGCCTTCCTGGGCACCAGAAAGTTGGCAGCAAAGGCGCTCCCTGAGACCCCGGACCCTCCTCCAGGGCCCTGCAAGGGAGGCGATACCTGGCTGCGGATGCAGTGCGCTTCTGCACTGGTTGCCTTGCGCTACCATCAGCCTTGTTGTCTTTTGGGGTTTGTTCCAGGCTCAGTGTGTGTTGAACACCTGCATTTTCCTGCCAAGGCTGGGGCTGAGTCAGAATCGAGATGTTCTGCAGGGACATGCTGTTTGTTATTTATTTTATACATTTTTTTTTTTTTCTGAACGCCCAAACCCTGTGTTGATGTCCTTCCTTTTTGTTTCAATGCTGCGTTTTTCTGCTTGCATAAGCTCTGAAAAATCAGAACTTAAAAGCAATGCTCCAGTTGACTAGAGTGACCTTCTTACTAAAAAAGGTGATTCTTGGGGGTGGGAAGCGTAGAGTTTTTCACTTGCTTTTTTAGTGGTTGTTTTAGGTATGGGAAGATGTGTCCTAAAGCATCAGCGTTTGCCGTGGACTAGAATACCTGAATTTGGTCAGATCTACTAGAAAGGCAAATTGAACAGAAAGGCAGATGGGACAAATCTTATCTTTGGCTGGAAGAAGAGAGATGTGCTACTGGAGCAAATGGGTTAACTGGGAGGAGTGTTCTTGCCCTGACTCTGAGTC
This sequence comes from Phalacrocorax carbo, assembly GCF_963921805.1. Taxonomy (NCBI): domain Eukaryota; kingdom Metazoa; phylum Chordata; class Aves; order Suliformes; family Phalacrocoracidae; genus Phalacrocorax; species Phalacrocorax carbo. The sequence goes on from NC_087530.1 coordinate 7,792,431, forward strand.
ACCGGGCAGCAGGCAAAGCATGGATGTGGGTCACATCTCCCCATATCTCACTGCGTGGAGCGAGCCAAGAAGCACCCTTGCGAGCTTCAGGTGAGATGCTTTGAATCATGAAGGAGAATGAGGTGGAGTCCATGCACGTAGTGAGCCATTGCACCCAACCCCAATGTGTATGGACCCAGAAACGGCAGAGGACCTCCCTAGCTTCTCATCTCCAGCACCGTTTTACTGCCTTGAGGGACGTGGGAGATGCGGATCCTCAGGCGTTTAGAAGAGGCAGCATCAGGCAAAATTTGTAAGAAGGCTTGGGGAGGAGGACTGATGTTAGCAGAGCTCCGTGTTTCTCTTCCTTGCTCAGTGGGGTTTGCTGCAGATGGAGATGTCCTTTGGGTGTTTAAAAAGAGGAAAATTAGGTCAGTTGTCTGTATTGTAGGGCTGGGGGTATCAGTATGGCTGCGAGAGGGCAGGCTCCTGCGTAGCGATGTGTATGGGGAAGAGGAGTGGGATCCAAAATCCGGCGGGGCAGGAGCCCGGGGTGTGTCCCTGCGTTGGGGCCCATCCCGACGGATGGAACAGCCTCTTCTGCACCGCAAGGAGATGCGTGTGTGAATCCAGAAATGAGATTTTTGGCTCTTGTGCTGAAAGTATTGGATCAGGAGCTCTGCACTTGGTGTCTACCTGCCGCCGAGTCGCTGGATGAGCGGTGCGTGACCCTCTCGGCAGTCCTCGCTTGGGACGGGGCACACAGGCGTTACCCAACTCCAGCAACCAGCTTCTGTTTCATTGACATTAAAAATACTGTAAGCTGTGTTTTAAATTTGTTTAGCAAAGACCAACCCAACTCTAACTTGCACAAGGTAATTCTGGCGTGCTGGCTTAAGAAAAAAGTGCCCGCTGTTCAGATGAGCCTCAGTAAAACAGCAGCGTAGTTTTGGACTCTGACCCTTTTTGGCAGTGGCTGATCTGAGAGACAGACTGCCTGAAGGCTGAGCTCTCCGGGCACACAAAACACGCCTGATAGGTTTCAATCAGCTTGCCCAGGCTTTTGTAAAACTGCCTTTTGAAGCACCACCATATGATGATTTATTAGTATTATTTCTAGGCATGCTCTGTGGCCGGCCAGATGGCACACCCAAGTACACTGTTTCTTAACTAGACCTCAAATGCAGACCATCAAATGAAAATAAATAATAATAAAAAAAACCCTTTTCCCGAGGCAGACAGTTGATTTTGGGAGTGAACATTGACCTGACATGCTGTCGCTATGAATGGAGTCCATGGCCGCTAACCAAAGATCTATTTTGGTGGTGTTTTAAATTTGATTATCTGGGGAGATCCACACAGATCCCCCTCTGGGACGGCAGAGGATTTCTGTGCTCTGGTTTGGGTGATTATTTTTTTGTTGTTGTCAGATGGAAAGCTGTGTGTGGTTGAAGCTGCAGGTTGCTGTGGGGCTGGGTGCAATCCTGGGCTGTTTGGAGAGGGCTGACACATCGCGGAGAGGGGAATGTCTTGTCCCTGTTGCAGTAATGCCTAGGAAGCTCAGATAAAACCACAGTTTGCTGGGTTGGATGCTGTGTAGATGCTTGCTAAAGATAGCTGTGGAAGTGTTCATAGTCCACAGAGGAAGGGTGGAGAAAGAAGCTGAAGTTTCAAGGGCCATGGTCAAGGTCACAGAGTAGTGGAGAATGGGGACGGTGACTCATGTGGGTGCATGGGCTGAGCTGGAAGGGCTGCGCTCCTGCTGCAGAGCCCCGGGACGGCGCCTGGGTGGGGAGGGTGCCTGGTGGTGGCCCCAGACCCCGGCGACGTGGCCCCAGCCAGGAGCTGCCCCCCACCAGCTACATCTCTCGCCATGGTTTGGGCACCTTGAGCTGAAAGGTGTGCTGTCGGTTTCTCCGCCCTCTGAGGGAGCAAGAACATCCTCCCTGGTGGAGGAGGCAAAGGTGAAGGCGATGCTGCTGGAGAAGGTCACCACGCCCAGGCTGGCCAGCCCACATCTCCCAGGCTTGCACCCCTGTGCATTTCTTTTTCTGTTTTTCTTTTTGTGAGCAGAATCCTCTGCCTGAACTCTCATCTCCCACTCCTACGGCTGGGCAAGGAGCCAAGCCAGGGGCAGCAAAGGCAGTCGGGGGGGGGCGGTGGTCTCCAGCCCCTCCGGCCAGGGCAGCGGTGGGAGCACTGGGGCTCCTCGCAGTGTTTCTGCGGCGCCCGGCACACCCCGGCTCTCCGCGTCCTGCGGTGCAGCTCTGCCCACAATGCCGCTCGTGTCCCCAGCTGACTCGTGGCACCGCGGCTGCTCCCCGCGGCAGACCTGCGACGTGGTCGCCGTTTTCCGGGCAAGAGGAGAGCGGTTTGGTTCAGGGGGAGCCTTTCATGCACCGACGTGAGGCGCTGCACAGGCACAGCTGCTTAAATGCAGGCGGAAGTAATTTTCCTGTGTAAACCTGTCCTCTGGCTGATTTATTTCAAAGAGCAGGACTGCACACAGGAGGAGCCCAGCCTGAAAGAGGCAGTGTGTGGTATCCTCCTGGTGAGCAGGAGATTTTGAATGACTCTGCATTTATTTATTGTTTTATTTATTTATTTTTACCTTGCTAACAGCACTGGCCAACCCTGCACTGCTCTGCAAACATTGGGTAAAACCGGCCAAGGGTAGCCCAGTGCATCCCAGCGGTCCCGGGCCCCGCTGGCTCACCTGCTGTGTGCTGGTGCAGGGCTTTCCTGCACCCCAGTGAAGGCAGCGAGAGGTGGTGTTACCCTGATTCACCTCTTGCGAGGCATTCATTCGAGGTTTTCCTAGCCCAGCACGCGAGCCTTTGTGGCTTTTCTCCAAAGCGTGGCCCCACAGCTGCAGGGACAGCGTGTTTAGCCCATGAGCAAATGTCCCCACGCAGCTGCTCTTGCGCCCCAAGATTTGGGATGTGAGCGGAGGAGAAGGGCTGTGAAGCAGAGAGGATGCAATGAAATGCTGCTGCCTGGCAGAAGGGTTCAGCCCTCAGCTCCCTAATTCCCTGGGGAGGTTGTCTGCATGTTAAACTGACTTATTCTGGTCCCAGGGCAGACAAGGTGGTGCAACTCCTGTTGCACCATTACCTGTGCTAGCGAACAAGAGGAGAGCTGCAGCTGCTGCGGGTGTTTAAGGATTGCCATAGGGTTTAGCTAAACCTGGTTAACATCTAATCTGGGTTAGGCTTTTTCAGTTCCCTTAAAAAAAAAAAAAATCTGTAAACTAAACACACATACAATGCTATCGTTGTCCCTAATGAAAAGAGAAGCATGTTAAATTGGGGTCTGTAAATCAGTTTAAGTTTCTCCCTCTGCCTGTGCCTCAGTTTCCCCACAAGCAGAAGGGCGATGGGAAGCAGAGGCTCCGATGCGCTGCTCGGAGGCGATGCTGGCTCTGGTCCATGTCCTGCCCTGGAGCACACTGCACAAGTGTGCGGTGCTCTGCTCCTTCGCCAGCTGAGCAGCCTCCTCACTGCTGGCTGGGGAGACAGCTTTGCGGCGTGTGATCCCGGTTCACGCACGGTTTGTGCTGCAGGCTCGGCATAAGGCGTGTTAGAGAGCGCTCCTGTCACTCATTTCTGTTCTAAAAAAAAAAAAAAAAAAGCATGCCTATAAATGCCAAAGTGTTAATTCAGATCCTCAAGGGGATCTCATGCTTTGTGTTCATATTAAAAAGAATAAGGCTGAACGTCCCTGACAACATTAATACATGGCTGTCCCCTGGAGCAGGGATGCTGCGAGGCTGAAAGCAGTGCTGTTAGCTGGGCAGTCTCTATCCTGTGTGCCTCCTTTGTAGTGGGCCTCTCTTTGGAGAGGCTGATCTTGTGACCCTCACTCGTATGGATTTGCAAGGGTGTTGCTGGTGAGAGTAAGGTCAGCAGCACTGGACAATGTTCTTTGTTAAGGTCTTTGAATAAGGGCTGGGGTTTGTGAAGGAGCTTGGGGATGCTGGACAGGGAGAGCCGCAGGCTGGGTTTGCCAGAGATGGTGGATGTGAAAAGATGCAGGGAGACCTTGTGGAGGGAAAAGCAATAAGGAACATCGGTCCTGATAGCGTTGGGAAGCACCCAGGTGGGTCACGGACTAGATGTACCTTGAGCATCCTGTGGTATGAAGCTACACGAGGCAGAATTTGTTAGTCAGAAAATGCAGATCTGTTGAAATTCAAGGTTTTAGTGGAGCTTCACCAGCCTGGGCAGGAAGAGTGCTCGTGGCAGTGATGTGAGATGAGACCTCATGTTCCCAGGGCTTCTGCCCATCCCAGCCGCAGGAGGTTATTTGGGGGAAGGCAGTAGAGTTCTTATTTTGCATAGAGAAAATCTTCATTTTCTGTCTTTAGAGTGTCATCACACTTCTGAAATGTCTTTTTCTTTGCGTGGGAACTTCATTGCCATTCTACTGTATTTTGGCAGTCCAGTAAACCACACTGGGCACCGCTCCCCTTCGGAGATGAAACCTTGGGAACCCAACTCCTCAAGGACTTATTTTTTAAAAACAAACAAAAAAACCCCCTTTTCCCCTGTTTTAAAAAGACTGTTCTCCCTTTTATGGATTATCTGAGCAGAAGCGGTGGCTCATTATCTCCCAGTAATGCCTTGTCAGCATCACACTGCAGAGAACAGATTTTTCTTTTTTTTTTTGTAGCGGAAATCGTTACATGTGGACATCATAAAAGCAGAAGAATACCTCGTTAGAGCATATTTTTATGCGTGCTTTAATTATCTAAATCTCACTCCTATTACAGGCTCTTATATCCTTCACACCTGATTAGCTCTCCTCCTCTCTTCCCCCACAAGCAGGTAAATACTGTACCTGCCCCTATTTTTATTCAGTTGCAGACAGGGATGGGAAATAAATGAGTGACTGGACACAGCAGCAGGGAAAGGTAGAGTGTTATCATCTCCCCTACAATAATTATGGCTTCTCGGAAATCCTGTTATTTTGTCGATTTCCCAGCCGCTTTGCTGTTCCCGTGTGGTCGGTCTGCAGGCTCGCTGCTCTGGTAAACATTGACTGCCCTCAAAAAAAAAATTGGCTCAACTTTTTAAGCTCTTATGACCGAATTCCGGTTCGGGGGAGGTGGTGCCCAGCCTGATTTCAGGCAGTGCTTGTTGCCCGGGCCTTGTTCTGCTGCCTGTGAGGAGGCATCAGTAGAGGCCTGGGGGATGGAGGGACTACGCTGGGCAAAACTGGTGTGCCCAGTGGGGACGAGCCCCATCTCGCCGCCTTCCCCATCGATGTGTCCTCCTCTGCGTGGAGGTTGCCTGTCCCATCCCCTTGCTCTGGGGACCCACTGTTTGGGGTTGAGATATTGCAGTTGGTTAAGCTTTTGCTGCTCTTCCTCGTGTGAAGCTGCAGAGGTCCCCATCCAACCTTGCTCTCTGGGGCCATCATGCTCTTCCCGTTGCTTCCTCCCTCCCCAGCCAGCCAGGGTCCCGCTGGTTGGTGCCGGGAGGGCACCCGGAGGAGACGGCACAGCCCCAGGCTGGAGGTCCACGGCTCTCCCAGCAGCGTGGGGCATCCTCGGCGGGGGCCACGAGGCCGCAGAGGCGGCGGTGGCCAGACAAGGTGGCCCTTTGACATTTACAGAATGGTCTTTCAGAGCTGTGAAGTGTCCCTGCTCAGTCGAGGGCTGCCATATAAACAGATGCCGTCCCCCGGCACAAAGCGAGGAATGCGGCGCACAATGGCCCAATGTTCGCCGCAATAAAGCCCCGCTTCTTCTGCCCTCCACAAAGGCAGCTCTGAGCGGGGCGGCAGGCGCGGGGCTCGGCTGCGGTCGCGCTAGCCCTTCCACCGAAGCGTTTGGGCTGCTGGTGGCTTTGGTTGGAGCCGAGGGAGCGGGGAGGTGAAACCCAACGTGGGGCTTTTTCCTGCTCTCTGCACCCCCATGTGCTGGCGTTCAAATTAGTTGACCTCAAGGAAAATCAGGACGTGGGTTATGAGGGTTCTTGGTTTGCTCACGGTTTGTGTAGAGAGCGTTGGTTTTCCATGGAAGCGTCTTGGAGCGCTTAGCTTTCAAATGTTAACTTTTCTACGTTGCCCAGAAAATGTAAGAGAGATTTATCCCCTGGCTGCTGTCAGACATCACAGAAAATCAGCACAAAAGGAGCTGGGCTTGCTGGAGAAACGCACCATTTTTAGTGACATCTCTTCTGAATCCTCCTAATCTTGTGCAGCATCCTTTTGTCTTATTCCATCAAAGTGTGACAAAGCCTTTTCATGAGGGTTGTTTTACAGATGCTCGTAGTTCAGCAACCCATTTTTCCTCATTCATACAGAGCACCGTCATTGCTGTTAATTGTATATGTTACAGGAAGACCTCCGGGCCCTGCTGGGATGAGTGACGGGCATATCTGTAACCCGAGGTTTACAAGGCAGCGGCTGGGAGGGGATGGGGCAGCAGGTGAAGCTGGAGATGCCGCCAGGTCGGGGAAGGGCCGGCAGGAGCCCTCGCTTTCCTCTTTCCCAGGGCAGCGCGGCCCCTCGCTGGCTCTTCTGGGGATGGTCCTGGCAAGTGACGTGGTCCTGGCAGATGCTGGGGCGCGCGGGGTGCGTATGTACGCTCTGCGCTTCGAGGTGAAGGCAGTAAATGTATTGGGCAAAACTCCCCTTCAAAGCTGTGGGGGGGTTTTGTGTGGCTGATCTGCATGGGGTGCCCTGGTTTGAGACCCGTGGGGGCTCTGTCCTCTGACTCTGCTCCAGCACCTTAGCAGTCTCGTACATTTTAAAGACACAGAAGCTTGGGGCTGTACCGTTTTGGCTGGCTCTGACTTGGTCAGGAAGGCCCTGGGCTCGCAATAGCAGCTGGGCATCCAGGTTTTTCTGGCAGCTGGGAAAACATTCAAAATTAATTTCTCCCTTACCTCCTCCTCAGGGGGGGGAAAAAAAAAGAAGAAAATAAATGATTAGAGCTTGCTGAGGGTTTTCTCTTACACCATTAAACCACGCACAGCATGCCTCCGAACAGCCCTTACGGCTATGGTCCTCCGTCTTCCCATCCATCTTGTGTCTGTCACGTCCCCACTAACTTAGGGATGTTTCTGTGGAGGAGGGCTCACGCTGGACAACGCGGGGAGACTCACCGCAGGCGCAGCTGTACGTTGCAGTTGGTCTCAGATCACAGATATTTTAATGCTGCTTTTTCGTTTCCTTGTAATGAGGCCTCGAGTTCCTGTGCTGAGCAGTGCAGGGTTAGGGCATTGCCTGAGCTCCCAGGGGAGCCTGTCCCATCCGTGCGTCCTCCCCCAGCCGTCAGACCTGGCACAAAATTATCTGCATGACGCTCTGCAGCTTCAGGCCAGGCATGAGCTGGGATTTTGGAGGTGTCCCCTGTTCTTGTTCATTCAGCTGGTCTCTTCTTCCAAGTTACAAGCGATAGGATGAGAGAAGAAGGCCTCAAATTGCATCAGGTTTAGACTGGGTATTAGGAAAGAAATCTTTACTGCAAGAGTGGCCAGGCCCTGGCACAGGCTGCCCAGAGACGTGGTGGGGTCACCATCCCTGGGGGGGTTCAAAAACCATGTAGACGTGGCCCTTGGGGACATGGCTTAGGAGGCCTGGGGGTGTTGGGGTGACAGTTGGATCTGATGATCTTAGAGGTCTTTTCCAACCCTAATGATTCTGTGATTCCTTCTGCTCTGCTTCTAGGACACTTCCAAGCGGGGTCAAAACTATCTGCAGTCATCGTATAACCGCACCCAGAGCAGTGCACGGAGGGGGTTTCTCTGTTGTACCCTCATAACTTGTGTAGCTGTAAATCTGCGGTCCCACATAACATCCCACCACAGGCAACGTTTTGTTGCCACCAGTGGCATGAATCGCTTGGTGGGTGATGGGATTTCCTGCATCCTGCGGCTGTTTCCCCTTGGGTGGAGTAAAGGGGGCTGTGGGGGGTGGAAGTGAAATCAGACTGGCCTTTGCAGACGTAGTGTGGGGTGTAGGCTGTTCCCCCTTGCCCTCGGTGTCTGCTGGCACCCTGCTGCCCTGGGTGGCCGCCCCCTGCTGCCATCGGGTGCTGCCCAGCCCCAGGCTGTCGCCCGGCAGGCATCGAGACAGCAGCTCCTAAGGTGCAACATAAGCCCAAGGCTGGGAGCTGCCAGGCGATGAGATGCACGAGCTCCCGCCTTGGGGGGGCCCCCAGCCTGGTGTGTAGCCCCCAGCCCCAAGGGTTGGATCACTCGGCATCGGATCCAAGCCTTGCTCGCGGTCTGCCCCTATCCCCGCTGGCCAGCTAATCACTGCCTGCTCCTTCTGCCAGCGTCTCTTGGGCTGTTGATGTTTTTAATCGTTAGGTGACCTATATAAAGTTGATGGATAATGTGATGGCGATATACACTACCTACACAGTCTTTTAAGTATTTTTGTAAAATCTAGTAGAAACCAAGGCTGGCAGGAGGCTTTTGTTACTGGAAGTCTGTTTTTGCCCCAACACATCCTTCCATCAATTCTTTTCTGAGAGCTAAAAATTGGCTGGCTTTAGTGGAGTTAATAATCATCTGAAATGGAGTTGAGCAATTGATGTTGCTGCATTTAAATGCTTCCCTCCTCCCTTCCCCCTCCTTCCCCCCCACTTCCCCCAAAAAAGAAATTCCTGGCTGTTACTCAAAATCCAGTTCAGTTCTCACTGTGCAAGTATTAAACTGTGGGCCTTTTCTTTCAAGTTTCTGGATTTTTATGGGCACAATTGGTCTGTTAACAGGACTTTTTTTTTTTGTGGTTTCAATGCATTTATATCATTGACCTTTGCTTTAAAAAGTGTCTGACAGTCTTTACTGGACTGGAGCTATGAAAAGGAGTGTTGTAAGGGGGCTTTATTCTATGGAAGCAATGACCACAGGCAAAGCTTTATATTTGCTGAGTGATTTAATTCTTGCACATGCAGGACTTGGCTCTGTGCCATGTGTAACATGTTGAGAAAAGGTCTGCTTGAGAGGCATTAAACCCAAACTTTCCAAAACCGTCTTTTTTTTTTTTAAAATAGCTTTCTTTCCTGTTATTTTTAAGCTAACGTGTAAAATCAAGGGACGCTGCGCCAAAATGCTGCATTGAGCTCTAGCAGAGTCACTGGGGAAATAAACCTCCTTTAAAGAAATGAAGTGGGAGTCTGGATGGAAGGGTGCCAGCCAGGAGGAAGAGGAGGGTGGAATTAAGATAAAGGCTTGATCGAGGGACAGGAGAGAGTAAAACGGAGCACCCTGGGCTCCAGGAGGAAGCCTGGGAGGGTGAAGATTATACAGCTCCAGTGCTTGATCCTGTAAAGCCCTGCTCATAGGGCACATGCCCAGAAGATGAGTTTTCAGGCTAAATATCAGATCCCCAGCAAATTAGGTTTTTTTCCCTGCCTGGCTTTGCCTGTTCCCTGCCTGCTTACAGCAGTACATGTCCAGTAGTGGTCAGAAGCAAATAAAAACAAACTGCTTTTTGTTTGCTTTTGTTTTAAACACTGTGACAACGTTTGGATTAATGGTAGGTCTTGTGAAAAGCTCTTTAAAAGTCAAACGTACTGAGCTGCTTAACAGCATCGCTTTGAATTCTGCATGTGCCTGCTGCAATTCCAGATAATGGTCTGGAGAGCAAGGAAACACCGTGTTTCTTTTTCCTTCTTTTAGCCAGTCCAGTAAATATGCCCGAAGTTTTGTATTCTGAAACTCTTTAGTTGTGTAGCCACTTGGGCCGCGTTCCGTGTTTTGGTGTGCTTTTGAGGATTTCCTCTTCCTTTGGCAAGCAAACGAACAACAGAAATACTGAATTATGTTAATTTCTGACAGAAGCAATGTCTTCCCCAAAACATTGCAATCTAATGCATTTTAATTAAAAACAACACATCAACAGCGCATCAAGCCATTTGGAGCCTCAGCCTCTATTAGTTTTAATCAGCAGATTTTTCTAGGGGCTTTTAGAAGCAAATTGTGCCTTGCTCGTTCTTCCCCAGGAGCAGCGAGGGAGAACAATAGATTATCTTTGTGCAGGCACACCGAACCCTGAAACGCTGTGGATGAAAAAGGTGGGTGAATAGGGTGGAGGTTACAGAGGGGCTACGAGGAGGGCGCATCCAGCAGCGTGCAGGGGGTGCCCCGTGGACGGTACCCGCCTCGCCCGCTGCGGCTGCACATAAATCCGTCTCCTGGAGGAGACCAAATCACGTTTATTTGGGTTGCTGTCCTGGCTTCCCTGTGCAGCACGCAGGGGTTGAGGTCTCCTGCAGGTCGCCCCAGGGCTGTCGGAGATGGAGAGGCATTTCTGCGCTCTCTTGTCCTCGGCTGGTGTGCAGGTGGGATGAGCCATAGCCGGCAGTCGCCGTGCTGGGGGGTGGATGGGAAAGAGCATTTTACTCATAGCCATGACTTCTCTGAGAGTTGAGCCTAAATGCTGCTGGTATGTAAAGTCTCTTATGAAAGCGATAGTTTTGAAGCCTGTATGTGGAGGGACTGGCATGGAAAGCCAAAGGAATGAGGGTAACCCCTGCTTTTTATAGCCTCCTGGTATTTGCTCATGCCAGCTAACACCAATACCCTCTATTTTAACTTGTGCAGAGCTCCACCCTCACCGCAGCCAGCCTCAGTGCCCAAGTAAACAGGCTGGGCCTGGGGTTAGCTATAGTGGAAACCGCAGGGGAAGGGAAAACCCTCTCTTGTCTCTCCCTGGCTCCTACTGGGTAGAAGTTGACTGGGGAGAGGGGCTTTGCCCGGGTGGCCGCAGGGATGTTGCGTGGAAGGGGTAAGTAGGATCATGGAGGAGAAGCGGAGGGGGTGCAGGTGGCTGATGGCCACCTGGGCTGAAAGCCGAGCGCGACACCTGAGCTGCTGCCACTGGCTCTTGGGGGAGAGCCGGGAAAGCAGGTGGTGAGCAGGGAACCGTCCGCTGGCCTGAAAATCCGGGGGGTACCGCTCGGCACCAACGCGGAGGGAGGTGATCGTCCATGTGGGTGCTCTTTTATCATGCAGGCATTGTGAGCGTGGGTGTCCCAGCGTCCTGCAGGTCCCGGGGCAGGTGCTTGATGAAGCTGGGACCAGAGAGGGGCTGTCGGAGCATCTGCTGGGGGCTGATGCTTGGGGATGGCTATAGGCCAAGGCTTTCCAGAGGAGTGATGATTTCTGGTGCCCAGCTGGAACCGCTGTCAGGGCAACTGGTTTTGCAGAGACTCAGCCTTCCTTGAACTCCTCATCACTTTTTGGAAATTGTTGCCCATGGGTTTTACACCCTGCTTCCAGCGGGCATTTTTGTGCAGAATTCCGCGCTCCAGAAAGGCAGCCCAGAACACTGGCCACAGGTTGGTACTTTGGATGCCTCCCAGCACATCCCAATTTCACTGTTGGCTTTTCTCTGTGCAGCTCTGGGAAGTGCCGGTGTAAAGTTGGTGTCACGGACCTGAAGTGTGACCGGTGCAGTGACGGGTACTACAGGTTTAACGAAACCACCTGCGAGCCGTGCCAGTGCAACAACCGCTCCAAAACCTGCGACAGCCTGACAGGTAACTTTCCTTTTGTGACCGTGGTGGGTACTGACTTCACCTGTCTTCTCTGGTTTTTGCCGTTTTTATTCAGCAGACCTCTGCTCTCATCCTCTTCAGCTGCATCTTTATGCCTTGAGTACCCAGATTATTTACCTTAAAAACGAAAAGAGAACGCGTGGCAAGGTTGGAGCTAGTCCTCTTCTCAAAGAAGTCAATAAAGGCCACGTTATTTACCCCAGGCTGCACTGCAGAGCCTTTATTCTGCAGTCTCTATCGGAAATCAGTGCTCTATTGTTCTCTGCACTTACACAAATACACAACACGGGATTTTAAGGAGCTTTTGTTTAACTGCTGTTTACCTGGAAACATATACTGTAGTGGCACTGACGTAAGGTGACTGTTATTGCCACAGACAACATGGTTAGTGCTGGAAAAAACTGGCAGCACCTAATTAATACTGCCCACTTTTTATAAATTTGCCTTGTTCATTTTCCTTGATCATTTTGTTGACTGTCTCTCACTCATACAGATGTTGATGGAGAGCAAATGTAGAAGCACCTGTGCTTGAATAGCTTATGGGAGGGCAGGGGGGAACCTAATTGCTTTCCCATTTCCACCGAAAGGAGGGATCCCGGAGCAGCAACGTTCTGCGACTGCCTGCGCAATCCCCACTGTAGCAACAAAACTCGCGCTTCAAAATCCAAATTCTTATCAAAGCTTCCAGTCTGAAATGCAGTTCTGTAATCTTTATCCAGGGGCTTAGCAAGGCGCAATGATTTTTAAAACATTGCAGGGTTTTTTGCATAGCTGGCAGAGAGGCAGAGCTCATCAAATATGGTATTTCTGGGCAATTTCTGCACTAGTGTCTATTCTCTCGTGGCCTGTGTGTTTGCAGCAGAGGAAGGGGTGGCCGCGGTGCTGACTGTGCCCGGCCAACGTCCTGATCCTGCTCGGCAGAGAGTGTTTCTGTGGGTGTCGGGTAGCGGCGGGCACCACACCTGCACTCCTTGAGGATGAATTATTGCATTCATTCCTATGTGATCTTTATGTGCTTCTGTCCTGCTAATGTAGAAGTGTATAACATTGTGCCTAAAGCTGTGCGCACATCAGCTGCGCTACTGATTCGGAGATGGGTGCGTGGGTTTTGTGAAGGAGTAAGATAATCTGCTCTTCCTTTTTCGCCCTCAATGTTCCCCCTGCTCTTGATTAAAAAAGAAACCAAAAATCCCAGAAAAGCCAAAACCCAGTGCAGCCCTTGCCTCCGGGATGGGGCTGTTCTGGCAGCGCTTCTGCTGGGGCTGTACAGCGCTGACTGCAGCGCTGCAAAGAAAAAACCCTCTTTTTCGTTAATGGCCTATTAATGAAAGGGATTTGACAAAAATCCCTTTTTAAAAAATTTTCCTCCATCTGCTTTATTTGCTGCTGGGGGGGGGAACCCACCAAATTCAGAACAGAGGACAGTCGATTAAAAATTACATCTGACATCTAATAAGTAACACAGTGCTCTCAGCCTGCTCTAGAGACTGCACTTTGTGTGACCTCCCCAGCTTTACATCAACTGTGTGTAGTCTTTGTCAAATTTTCAAGGTTTCTTCTGCATTAATGCCGTACTTCGGGCTCCCTCTGCCGGCTCCGCAGCCGGCTCCGCACGGCCTCGCTCGCCCTTGCTCTGGCCAGGAGGAATTTTGAAAATGACTGTGCTGGAAATTGGGCAGCCAGAGCTCCCCAGGCGACAGCGACCCTTGTCCTTCGACACGACCCTTGGGCCCCGTGTTGTGTCTGGGCAGTGAGTTTGGTTGCTTCTTCCCAGTTGGGGTACTGTGAGGTCTGATCCTTCCCGAGGGCATTATCAGGATGGGAAGTGCTATTAATTATTAAGGCTTTCCACAGCAATACCTGATCGCAAGCCCATGCATGCTTTGCATGGCTGAGCAACTTGCTGACTCATTGGAAACACAGCCATTTTGCAGGGCTGGTGTGGATAAATGCAAGTAATTTCTGCCGATGGGAGACATTGGTCCTGAAATGACCAAGACTGTATAGAAAATGCAAGTGTAATTCCAGATTTATACCACCATTAATGCCTGCAGAGCACGGTCCAGGGCACCCTTAGTGCTGATGGGGCAAGCTGACCTTCCACGAGCCGGTCTGTCCCCGGCATCCTGCTGAAGCAGCTGATTGAGGTTTCCAACTGGAGAAACCGAGACCAGCAGATAATTTTCCCCTCTAATCCTGAGATGTCTCCCACAAAAACCACCGGCTCGTGTCTGACAAGCTGTTGGGTGAAAAGCAAACAGTGTGTGGGAGCTGACGCCGAGCAAGTGTCCTTAGTCATTGGGGTGAATCAGCCGCTTCCCAAAGGCGGCAGCTGCTGGGGTTTGCTGCCTGCCCTGGGCGCGAGGGTTGGCTGCAAGGGCACGTCGGGCTTGCTCAGGGATGCTCAGCTGCAGAGTCATCGCCGTGGAAAGAGAAGAGGAGGAGCTGTGCAGCGTGTTGGGCTTGCAAGGGAGCCAAACTGTTCCAATATTAATAAGGAAATCTGTTTTTTTAACAGTCAGCATTAACCTAATTCAGGATATTTTTTCTGTGGTTAATGCTGATATGAGACTTTTCCATACCCCTGCAGCACTGCTAGATTAGCTCAGTGAATCTCCTGTCAGTGCTTATATATGCAGTGAATAAACTGTTCTGTGCTGCCCTGGTTTGTTAGAAGGTGGCTGTTGCCTTTTCAGAGTCTTGTACACAGGATTGAACCAAATAAGCTTCCCTCAGGTCACTGCCGCCTCGACAAGGAGCCTGCTGAATTACAGGATGTTCCTGATGACAGATGAGCTTTTGATAGAGGCTGCGTGTTTATAACTATGGAGATTTTTCTTTCTCTGGTCACAGCAGTACCAAAATGCAATTTAGAGGGCCATTAGGACACAGCCTCCGCTAAGACACAGCATGTCAATTTTCTGATGCAGGGGCTACCCCAGGAAGGGGAGGTGGCTCATGTGAACCCCCAGTTCTCCTCTGTTTCTCCGGGAAGGTCAGTAATTGCTGCTGCCTCATGCCTGTAGCAAACGCTCCTCCTGTGATGGAGATGGAGGAGCTAAAGCCACGCTGGTGGGATGGAGCCATCTGCCTCCAAAGCAGGGCAGTGGCACTTCCTTACCCCTGCCCACCAGCTCTGCGCTGTAGGAAGAGGCTGTACACAAAAAAGGGCAAAGGTATAGAAGGGAGGGACCCCTCATGAGAGTGAGGGATTTGAATCACCAAGATCCTGGCTCACTGGCATAGATGCAAACTGAAGCCCCTTTCCTTGAGTACCATTTACTATTGGTGGCATGTGTTAACCTGCACTGACCTTTTAAAGTGAGGAATTGTAGGCCTCTCTGCTGGAGCTGCCTACTTTTTCACCTTATGTGCTTGTGTGTGGAGGTGGGGACAGCCATCAGAAGGTCATGAGAGGCCAGGATCATGTTTTGGCCAGAGGGCATCCAAAATCACCTGTGAGCTCTGATAATTGAGAACACTCCATGCAGATTCTTGCTCCAAATGTTCTGCTCCAGTTCCTGCTGCTGAGCGGTTGCTTGTGCTCCTTTCCCTTCCCCAGGCACCTGCCTGCACTGCCAGGAAAACACCGAGGGAAAACACTGCGAGCTCTGCAAGGAGGGCTTCTACAGAAGCAGCCATCCTGCCCACACCTGCCGTCACTGCCCGTGCTCCACCGTGGCGTCGACCGGCACCTGTCGAATACGTAAGGCTTTCACGTTGGTTTGCTTCCTCAGCTAATGGGCGTAGCTCTTCTGAATGCGTTTCGATTAAACTGCCACTCAGCGTGCATCAGCCTGGCGAGGCGGTGCAGAGCCCCTGAACACCCCGTTCGCGGGAACCCGGGCGCCTCGCTGGAAGCAGCGCCTGCCGTGATGGTGATGCACCCCTGCCGCTTGTGTTGCCTCTTGTGAGAGCAGCGGAGGACATCAGAAACGCTTTGCCACAGGCTGCAGTTCGCTCTGTAGAACACGCAAAGTTTTGCAGAGAGAAGCTGCTGGGATTGTGGCAGGCAGGGAGAGGTGCAGGAGGTGGCCAGCAGTGCCGCGTAGCCATCCATGCCTCTGTGAGCCCTCTTCTGAACATCTCCATGGGGCTCCAAACAGAGATTACCCAATCTTCCTGCTCTATTTTGGTGTAACCATGAGAAGTCATAGCTATAATAAACATATGTAAGACTATTTTTGATGTTTCCTTACTCGGTTTTGCAATCAAGCCTCTTCTGGCTTCATACAGGCCACAATGTTCCTGCAGATTGCCAACATCCCTGATATAGTTGCATCTGTTTTCTGAAATTGTCTGTTTGAGATGGAAGCGTTCAGGAGTTATAACCTGTTTCCTTAGAAATGTGCCGAGCATGTTCTGTGAGGCTGGTACAAGGCATCAGAAACCCCCAAAGCTTTCCCGCCCCCCCCTAGGAACAGAGAAACTGCTGCAGTTCAAAAGTTACATTTTCAGCTTCAAATCTGAGAAGGGTTTATACTCAGTAGCTGCTGATTTTTGTCATAGTGACTTGAGGTCAGGTCCCACAGAACAAATCCCACTGTGGGTGTTTCTCTGCAAGAGGCTGTGGCACATACCGGCTTTGCTTTCTGTGTTCCTCAGAGCCTCATGAAACTGCCCCAAGGTGTGACAAATGCAAAACTGGGTACACTGGCCCAAATTGCAACCAGTGCGACAACGGCTACTACAACTCCGACAGCATCTGCGTGAGATGTAAATGCAACGGGAACGTGGACCCAGCACGGTCGCCCAGAGTGTGCAAGCCGGATAGCGGGGAGTGCATCGGCTGCCTGTACCACACTGCTGGGTTTCACTGCGAGGAGTGTGAGGACGGCTACATCCGAGACCCCGAGGGCACCAACTGCACCAGGAAAGGTAAAACATGCTCCTCAAATCGGTGTCAAAGCTTGCTGTGCGCCTCAGGTGGGCACAAGCTGCCTGAAGGCTGGGAAGGGAATACTGTTAATTGTTCAAACTGGTTTAGATTCATCTGGCCTGGGGTGCAGGGAAGAAATCCAGACCTTTATAACAGGTTGGTGCTTACTGGCCTTGAAATCTGTGGTTGAAAGTTAGCTCTGTGACCACCCCGATTCCCAGACTGGCGGGCACCTCTAGTGAGCGAGCTGGAAAACACAAACCACTTGCAGTGTATTTAAATGTAGGGTTTCACATTCCTATTGCTTGATCTTTTAGTGCCCAGGAAATTGTCCTTATTCACTAGTCCATTCAATAGCACTGTCTGGTTCCCTAGAAAGGGTGTTTATAATAAGTGTTGTCACTCCTCATATTCTGCAAACAATAACTACTTGGACCAAGTTTAGATACTCTTTGGGGTTTTGTTGTTTATTTTTTCCCCTTTCTAACTGGAGAAGATAAAGCTTGGAGAAGTGAGATCCAAACTTAAGCAGCAAGTTAACACTGGAATTTACTGGGCCCTGCTCTGGGGGTCTCTCATCAGTCTTCAGTCCACATCTGAGACACTGAATACAGCATCTCAGATGCAAACTAGCTCTGGTGCTTAGAGCCTCCATAGCAGGAGGCCTTATAGTGAAATGAGAGAAAATGGTTCTTAAGTTGCAACTTCAGTGGTTATCGGAGGTTGGTCCACAAGGTGGATCTCCAGCTCCATGCATGGAAACATTACAGGCGTTGTGTTCGATCAGAGAACCCAGGGTTCAGGAAGGTATCTGGGCCCAAATTTGTCCTTGTCTCCAACAGAGATTTAATTCAGATCTTCCATTAGGAGCTAATGTGGTTTTCACTCCCATGCTGCTCTCTGGAGGTGTAACCACAGAGTCCTCCTCTGCACGGGGAGATGATCGATACAAAAAAGTTGAATGCTCATTAGCTGTAACTGTCCTGTTACAGGGCTGGAAATGGCAGCTGTGCGTCGGGTCATCCATTACCTCCCCCTGCACAGCTCCGTCTTTGTGCAATGAGCTACGTGACCTTGCTCCATTAAAATCCATATGTATGGCTTTGCTTGTGTACTTGCAGTTTTCACCATTCATTTTATTTTTACTGGCATTGTTACAGGCCATTCCTGATGTGGGGAGAGACGGTCCCTTTTCAAAGGGACTGGGACACGCTATTCTGGTTTTCCTGTTTCCTTGACACCTGTTGCTTCCATTTCTTGTTAAGCAATTAAAAAGGCGTACGGTTTCTCTCCAGTTTCTTACACAAAATTTGCCTAAAAATTGGCATGTGAGGTACCGTGCACTAACTAGTTTTAGGTTAAGATTGTCATAAACCTCTAGTGCATTTGAGTGGCTTGGTTTTGAGTGGCTTCTAGAGTGAAATCTTCACCTGCCAGATCTGCAGCTGAAATTGCTGGAGTCTGAGACTCTTAAGTGGTCGCGGTTGAAGACAGCCAGCATGTTTTTTTACCAACCTCTAGTATCCACAGGGACTGTTCGGGGTGTTTAAACCTGACCAAAATCTTGATGCTTTCAAGGCTGATGAAGAGAAATATTCACAGGACGTGTGGGATGACCAAAGTCAGTGTTTCTGGCGCCTGGGTGGATGGTGTTCCTGCTGTGATGGTGAGGCACAGCAGCAAGGATTTAGTGATGCAAGGTGGCACCGTGCCACCCGGCCGAGCACCGCAGCCCTCCCCGAGAGCTGGCGCGTGGGCTGCTGGCGCGGCCCCGGCTCCTGCTGGTGCTCATTCATTGCAGGAGGTAGCAGAAGCTTTGCAAAGGCTGCATTTCAATCAAGCAGCTGGATATGACGCTCGTGTCAAAGCTGCCAAAGCAGCCCATTGACTGAACAGCTGCCACTCTCAAGGAGCTGCTTGAGGACATCTGGAGGGCTGGCAGGGCCCTGGTGAGCGGAAACAGGCGTCGCTGTATCACGGCCCGAACGCGACGGTCCGCGGTCAGAGCATGGCACTGGGTTCACCATGACGTTATGGTCAGTTCCAGGAAATGTTTTCACCCATGTCCCCCTTGCCAGCACTTAGCTGATGCTGACTCACAAATAAAGCCCAGAAAAGCCCTGTTTCCTTGCTGGTAAATCAGCTATTGTCTCTGTTCTGGTTTTTTTTCTAATTATAGCTACTGGCAGGGTTTGCCAGGGATTGAGTGTTGATGAAGGAATTTGGAAAGGATGACTGAATTCCTCATGCCCTTCTCCCAAAGCTGTATCCAGGAACCTCTTGCTCCTGTTACGTTGCTTCCTACTGCTAAAATCTGCCTGTTATCCCATAGAGAAATGCCGTCTGGCATTCAGCACCCCAAGTAGCCTTATCAACCTAAGGCAGGAGCTGCTGCAGGGAGGGGCTCTGAGAAGGAGCCTAAATTAGGTGTGTGATGCCCCCTCTAGAGGAGTTTCTTTCCCCATTGCCTGAACTGGGAACACGACAGCCCAAAGTTAACTCGTGGGAGTTCCCCTCAGGGCCTGTGGCAGGAGACGTGCTGAATATTTCCAGCTCCTGTTGCCATTGGAGATGCAACTTAGTGTAAAATTAGTCCTTTGGAAGTGACTCTCCTCCTCAGTCATAATTAGTAGACGTTCTGTTCAGGAGAGCTGGATCAATACAGCACAGCACCATCAGCTGTAATTGCAGCTGTAAGTGGGTTTAAAATGAAGTTGCATTTCTGGTAGCTGGAAGAGGAATGGAAGAGAGTGGGAAAGAGGGTGCAGAGAGGCCTGTGGAGCAATAGATGTAGAGAATATTTTGGTTGATTGAGGCTTCAGCTTCTGGAGGGTTCCTGTTGCCTGAACTTGAGAATCTAAAATAGATCAGGTTATTCCTGTGAAGAAAACACTTTATAAGTTACGTTTGGGAGCCTAACACTGAGGCTTTCATGGCCCTTTCTGAGGCCTTATCGCTCAACTGGTTCGAAGAAGGTGTAATGAATTTGTATCCCACTTATAAGACCTCCAGCGTTAACTTGTCCCTGACTCCTAGATCTGAGAAAAGAATTGCCCGATGTCTGCTGGAAGCAAGGCAGGTTCTTGGCTATTTTGTGCCTGGGAACTGGCTGCAGAGGAAGATGGTGCTTGTGGCACAGTCTGGTCGTTTCCATGTCCTCATCCTTCATATGTAGGCATGTGCCAGCAGCTGAAACCAAAACAGGATCCAAACTGGCTTCTGCTTTGTTTGAAAGCTTCATAAGAACATTCACCATCTTCTTGTCTTGTCATTTTTTTACCTCCTGCTTCTGGTTATGCAGACTTGGGGGTTTCTGGGAGATGTGTGTATGACTTCCTCGTTCAAAAGCAGGACTGGGATTATTTTGCCCTTTTACATAAAGCAGGGTAAATATTGAAACCCATTGGTAAACACTGACAGCAGAATACTCACAGTTCATTTTTTCATTTTTGATCTTTTATACAGGTAAGGCAGAAATAATAATACCGTGAACGTAATCTTACATCTCACGTACTAACTGTGAAAGGTTTAAGCTCCTGGAGTCGCTGTGTCCTCCCAGCCTGATTGTGCAGCCCACGCAGACAAGGGAAACTCTGCTCTCGTTAGGTTCAGTGTCCAAACTCTTGCTGAGCTTGGTAGAGCCCCGTTTTCATGGCTGACTCTGAGCTGGGCCGGGTGGCTTGCTTTCGTCATGAGCTCGTATCTAACACTGAATCTTGGCTACTGTCCATCCACCACCGGACGTTTCATAGGAACGCTGCAGTCAATGAGCACTTAGCACACAGAATTATTTAAAAAACCCAAACCCAACCCTGGCTAACCATTTTTGTAAATTATTTCGAAAAAATACTAGCTTTAACAGTGTAGACTTAGTTGCCTTAATAACTGTGAGATCAATGTCAAATCTCTTTTGTTTGTGTTTGATTCCAGCTTCGCATATTTTTATTGATAATTTTTTATTTATTTTGTAGAAGCCACTCTTGGCCCAGAAACAAGGGAGTTTACAACTTCTGCTCCAAATGCCAGCAAGGCAACGTCGTTTTCAACGGCAGTGATAAACAGTACATTGTCACCAACAACTACACAGACTATATTTCCTCTGAGCTCCTCTGACAACAGTACCTCTGCTTTTGCAGATGTTTCATGGACTCAGTTTAACATAATTATTTTGACAGTTATCATCATTGTCGTGGTCCTACTAATGGGCTTTGTGGGTGCTGTCTACATGTACCGTGAGTATCAAAACAGAAAACTTAACGCTCCTTTTTGGACCATTGAACTCAAAGAGGACAACATCAGTTTTAGCAGCTACCATGACAGCATACCCAACGCCGACGTTTCGGGGCTGTTGGAAGATGACGGGAATGAAGTCGCACCGAATGGACAGCTCACGCTGACGACTCCCATGCATAATTATAAAGCTTAGAAGAAGTGATCCACCTATTCCAAAGTTGGCTTAGAAAAAGTTACAGGGCTTGTTGAAGGGGTATCAGGATCCGTGCCAAGGCTCCACGCAGAGGAGTTTGCTCTTCACGTCCTCTTACGCTGGGCACGCTGTAGCTTGCAGGTGAACAGAAAGAAGTGTAGGACATCTGAATTTCGGGTAATACGGCGAGATGCATTCAGTGTCCTGATCTCCATAAAGACGTGTAGAATTCACTGTTGTTAAGGACTTGATTATGCTGATCTGAAAATATATATATTTTTTTTTTAATGAACAGGTGGTGGGGTGGACAAAACATCCCCCCATGATTAATCAGAAGCTACTTGATTTGCAGCCAACCTAACACTTATGTCTGCACTCTTTAGTTTGAAAATCAGCTCATGAATTAACAGTGGATTTTCAGGAAACAGACCTTTGTAAAAGCTTCGTATTAGTTCCTGATACAAATTTGTTTGAAAAGGAGGTCAACAAAAGGGAAATAATTGATCGCTGTGCTACCGAAAGGCAAGTAGAGGAGGGAGTTGCACGCTTGAAAAAAGTCACTGTTATCAGTTTCCACTAAGCAGGGAAACAGGAAAAAACAAAATTATGAAAATATTGGAGTTAGGGAAGAGACTAAGCTTTTCCCTTTCTGAGTATTTATACAGGGTGATGATGCTATTAAAACATAGCAATCCTTTTTTTTTTTTTTCTAGGAGGAGTTAATGAACTTGTATAGTTTCTGTGCAAGGGAAGACGACAAGACATCTCAGGGTTGCCATGTAAAAATAAAAGCTAGGCTTAATACCCTACCCTGATAGAACCGGTCTGTTCTGTATATAAAATGTAATATATCTTCTTGGAATTGTATTTGTAATTATTTGTAAAAAGGACAACCAAACAACCAACCAAAAAAACCCAACAACAAAACCATGAACCCCTCCCCAACCTCCCCTATTCCCCAAGTCATATTTTATCATCTAGATTTTAATTGTACAGCGGTTAGTGGCGTTGTTTAAAAAGAAAAAAAAATGAGGATTGTTTAAAATACTGTAAATTAGATGGCAATATTGTTGGAGCTGGGACTCTGGCAAACACGGACTGCTTAAAGCTTTTCTTCTAGTGTCATTGAATAATTTTTTTTAGAGAAAATGTGAGTGCTCCCTACTTGCATCTGTCAATTTTTCCCATTCCTTTAAATATAGAGTGAATACCAGTGTTGCCATGACTAGGGCCTAGTAGGTGTCCAAAAATCGGATGTACCATTGTTACTTGCTTTTAAATCTTTATACAAAATGCAAATACACTGTCATGAATGCATTGAGAGCCTGATCTCGATGGCCGAGCTTTTCCGAAGCGGCTGCTCATCATGCGAGTGGATCTCATTACCATCTCTCCCGTGCTGACACGGTGACGGGGGAGATTTGCTGGAGGGCTCAGCGCAGCCTTCTGGCCTCTTGAAGGGCAAACACAAAAATCTCCTGGATTTGAGTGGAAATGGCTTTCAGCCGAAGAGCTTCCAGGAGCTGATGTGCGCTTCTAGGCTTAAAAGCTAAAAGTGCATGGATGCTTTCGGGAAATTTATGTAGCACAAGGTGGTGATGGGGAATCAGCTGTCAGAAAAACCTACAGGGGACTTTAGGTTTTATGGATTCCCCTGATTTTTGTGGGAGGCTGGTGGACTGTTAGCAGAGGAATAGCAACTAATGGGCAGCACAGCCCGGGGAGGTTGCACCCCGGAGCTCCTCGCTTGCTACCCGCAGCGTGCGTGCATGCCTTGAGGCAGGCACTGTGCCCTCCCTGTGCTGGGGAGCTGCCATGTCCAACCCATAAAAATCAATACCATTACATTTAAGCAGGGCGTGAAACAAGTATTTCACCTAACTCATGACCAACCTCAGAACTAAAGCTGCATTGCTATGCGTGTTGGTGCTTTGCAAGCGATTGATGCTGAGGATAAATGAAGTACCTGCTGAAGCTCAGCAGGAGCTGACTGATGCATCCTCAGAGCCAGGCAAAAGTAAATATTTCTCAAGATGAGAAACGTTAGGAAGAATGTGGTGATTATTTATTTGCTTTCTGGTGCTGCATGGAGGCTTTTCTTATCATTGGAGACTTTTGGGGGGGAATAGGTGCTCTAAACACATGCACAAAGATGCCATTTCTGCCTCAAAAACTTGCTGCCTGATTTAAAAATTTAAAAATGAGGCACGGCAAGTAAGAAGGAAAATAGTCGAGGACGACCAAGGGAAATGGCGAGGGCCTGAGCCTGTGGAAGAGCTGCCGTTGCCTGCCCATAGTTTTGGTAATAAATTTGGCTGATGCCATTCAGAGCAATGTTACTTTTAGTTATAGAACGGGAGAGGACTGGAGGAGAAAGTCTGGGTATTTCTAATCCTCGAGTTACTCATCAGACTTTTAAAAAGCAGAGTGGTGACAAAACAGAAGATTTCCTAAAAGTTGTATTTACTTAGCCGTGCTGATTTAGTGATACACTTGCACTTGGTCACTTCATAGGGTGGGGAGAGGTAACGTAGGAAGTGTTAGCTTCTGGGACTAATGCTAGCAGGCAAAGCGAAGGACAGATTGTTCACTTTAATATCCCAGAGTATTTCAGTAGATCTTTTACTCTTTGCCACAAAACACCTCTTCCTCAAATTTTGGTATGACTGTGGGCTACTTTGTAATAGGAATAGGCTTTGATTTTTCTCTGACTGTAGAAACAATGACCATCTGCAAAACCAGAGTGTGAGTTCGGATGCTGAGCCCTCCTAGCCCGTGCCTCCCGCAGCACCGGAGGTGTTTGCATCGGGGCTGCTTCTGACCTCTCCATGCTTTGTGTTTGAGCCCTGGGTTTGAAAAGAGGAGGTGGTCAGGATGCCTTACAGTCAGTCCACGGCGGGGTGGGACAGCCTGTTGTCTGGGAGTCACACGTCTGGGTGTCGGGATGTAGCTAGCCCCTGCAGATGTGATGGGAAGCTTGGTTGGGCAGGGGGGACCTGGCTGCCCAGGTCTGGACAGCAGAGGAAAGCACAGGGTGTTCTTCATAGCAGGGACTGGAGCACAGCAAGGATGTGGTGCTGGGACAATGCTTGTCAGATGGCAAAACGAGTCAGCAGGAAAATACCAGCCATCTCCAGCCAACCAGGCCTTTAGCCTAAGGGAATGGCATTAATAAAAGGAGATCGATGCCTTAGCAAAAAAAGAATAAACAGCTTTGTGTTTGACTTTGGTGATGTGAGATTAGGTGTTCCTTGCTCTCTCCATCAGTCACGCAGCTGTCCCTGGAGCACCGCAAGAGGTGAGGAAGAAGCTGGGCTAGCTGTATCTCCAGTCAGTTAGGTTGGCATTGTATTTCGAAGGGGTGCAGAGCTAAAACACCTGTGCCAGGACACTAAAGGCCACCGGGACTTGCCATGTGTTATAAGTTGTCATGAAGCGCCTGAGATGTTGAGGTTTGCCCCTACACCACATTGGGGTATGGGCAGGTAAACCAGAAATAGACTTTCAGGGCTGCATCGAGGCCCAGCCCAGAAGCTGGCAAGGCAAGGGGAAGGCATCTGGGAGACTTCTAGGACTGATGTGGCAATACAGATACACATAGCTTTCCTGAAGGGCCACCATGCCTCACCCTCTAACGGGGCGCGCCGCTGGCTGGCTGCAGCGGCGTGGCTGCTGCAGAGAAGGGCAGTCGATGGCACGGTACGGTAGCTGTAGAGCGTAGAGAAGGTACGACAAGGCAGGTGAGGGCCGGGTGAAGGTGGGAAACCAGCTCTCAAGGCATGGTCCTCAGGGTCCTGAGGGCCCTGTGGATCCAGCTGGTCAGGATGGGGTGAGTTCAGTTCCACAGTCAAGTAACAGAAGGCAAGAGGATATAATGGAGCGGTTAAAGGGCAAAAAGCAATGATGTGTCAAAGGCACGGGGTGGCCTGGGCGGCTCACAGCTTAGGAGAGCACTTGGTAAGCACAGAGTGCAACAGACATGCAAATCCATGATTGGGTTAATGTGGATAGATGATCTCAAATCTTATGTGCCACTGCAGCTAGAAGTAACTGCGTGGAGCACTAGCCCTGGGGAGCTGCAGGAGATGTCATCCATTGGAATGATGATTCCCCTAGACCAGGCTGAGCAAACTTAGCACACTAGAAGCCATTTATGAAAGAGGATTCAGCATCCTTCAGGTGTCCCGGGCCAGTTAACCACTGCTGTCCAGCATCCTTATCTCAAATGTTACATGCAATGTAAATGTGGCAGGAAGTTTGCACAGTCTCCTTTCAATAAAGGATATAAGCTGAATCCTAAAAATACATTTCTCTCTAAAGTGAAGTTTTAACATGAGCTCCCACAGGACTCTGCTCTTCGTGTGTCAGAGGGATGGATTAAAATAAGAAAAATGTGGGCCTTAAAAGTTGTACTTGCTCCCAACTGAAATCCATCAGTCTTACTACACATCCAAATAAGGCGTCTCCTAAGCATATGCTATGCTTACAAATGCATTTCTAAAAAAAAAAAAAGTGTATGATTTGAATATATGTCAGAATTTATACAGAAGAATGTTATTTAAAATGAATAAAAATAAATGTATATAATTTGTATCTATGCCACTTGGATTTTTGCATTTATTTTCTGTTCATTAAAGTTCAGCAGGAGTCTTGCCACTGGTAGCAACCAGAGCTGGATTGAAAGAAACCTGAAGGATTGAATCTGATCTCATCCCAGCAATGACATTTGTTCCAAGAGAATTATTCCTTCGTTATACCCTGTACGTGAGATGAGAACCATGGCACAAAAATGTTTTTTAACATTAGATATTCATACGTACAGTTGACATTCCGTGTCAGATAATCCATCTGAAGAATAAGCCCTATGATCTCTTGTATCTGCTTATTAACCATTCCAGCTTTCAACTACTTTCATTAACAGGTTTGGTGGCTAGACAGTCAGTGTGTATTTCTCCATTATTGTCTGTAACAGTCATATAGACACATTTTGTCAGAGATGTATGCAGTCATCACAAATGAAACCTACAGAGCAAAGCTAGAAATTGGAAGAGGATATTGCATCAGGTTTTCCTTCGTGACCACAATGGGTCTTTCAAACGAGATTTATGTTATCAGACACTCTGAAATCCACATCTGCGGCGTCAATAGTTTTGAATAGTTCTGGTGGTGTCTGCAAAAGGACCTATGGAAAACTTGCACTTCTTTCTCACTTTTCAGTGTTAAGAAATTGATTTTTTTGGTGCAGAAGTAAATACAAATGCTAAAGGCTAGTCTTTCCTGCTGAATGTTATGTCTAACTCCCTGGCCCTTACTACGCAAAGAACTTGAAGAGAGGTAAGTCAGCATCGATTAAGTGAGCAGTTAAACCTAGGTGTTCGTTCAAATGTTTAACTGAGCAAGATACGTAAGCAAGGGCCACGCTGGTGAAATTCCAGAGAGTTCGCTGGGACCTGGTTTGCATTAGCAGAACAGTTTGTCTGTGCCAGCTTAGGAGTTTTGCCCTGAACTGTAACAGAGGAGGCATAACTGAGCGCTGAACCAGGTCCCTAGAGCAGGGACTTGAGAACAGGGGGGGCAAGGAAGACCCGTGCTCATCTGGGGGTGACGTCCGTCCTCCTTGTGCCGCCACTGCACTTCAGCCGCAGGCACTGAGCAGCTGGCTTTCATCTTGCTTCTTGGGAGTTTGTGGTCAACTCATCCATACCAATACACTCACTGTAAGTATTTCTTTCCTTGAGTCCCTTTAGTACTTTGTTTCTGAGGAGGTAAGGATCTCAGACTGCCTTGTAAAGTAGGAAAGCACCATTCCGATATGGCTTCCTCGCACAAGGATTTAGTATAATCTCCCCAAATGTACTACTAATTAAGATAAGGTTAAACAACATTAAGCAGATTATCAGAAGGCAAGTTGTTAACTGCTTCTAAACAATACATTTCCCAGCCCTTTCTGCCCCTCACAGCTTCTCGGTGCTGCTGCAGATTTTAAAACATTGGGCAATGCAGTAACCCAGGGAAATTTTCCATCATGTCTGTGTGTGTGTACATGTATGTATCTGTGTGCCTTTGTCCGCCAGACAACCATTTTGTGAAGTGATAAACTTAAAAAGGAGGCCCCTGCTGATTTCCTTTTGAAAGATAGTATGTTGGGATGTGAACCGTGGCTCTGCAGACACAGAGGTGCTTCACCAGCCCAGAGCACGCAAGCAGTGAATGATTTGCACTGTACTTGTGGCTGATGGATGCTGATTTAATGGCATGCATCAAATATGTAACACCTTAAGAGCGAATTGGTATCATCCTCTCAGTAAGTGGACTCATTCATTTTTTTGAAGATTTGCTCCGTAAACACGTGAAGCTGCATTTCAGACTGTTTGATCAGATCCTGGTGCCGTATGGCAGACCTGATTTTGCAAACTGAACTTCAGCTTGGCAGAAGATGAGGCCACCGCAAAAGGGTACCCGGTCATGTAAGGTGAATATTTCTTAGGGTCACCAGACCCCAAGTGCAAAGCATCAGGCATGTCCAATTGGATAGGAGATGAGATTAAGACCTTAGTCACGGTAGGTAGTGCCTGGCATTTCCTGGCAGTTTGGGGCACTGACACCTGCTCTGCCATGCACTTGTACCCATAAAATTGAAAGACAAATAGGGACGGGAAGCCTGCCGTGACCATACACATGCAGTGGTTGCAATGGCTGCTACCAACAGTCTAGGGCATTTTATAGGCTTACAACTTTCACCTGTTGAATAGAGCGTAAAGCTGGAGCATGTACCTGGAGAAAATGGAGCTAATGTGGCACCATGACAATTTGGAATAATAAAACAACAAAATTACCATGGCCCGTGGTCAGCCCTTATTGATGTCCTATTTTCTAGCCAGGTAAGAATCCCCTTGAGATGATAGTGAGTATGTGAAACGTGACACACTCAATACTGGAGAGGAAACCAAATCTAACACTCAAGCACATCATCCTGTGGCTGAGCCAAGCGAGCGTCTTGATGGAACGGAGCTTCCTCATGTTACAGGTAATGCTGAGAGTTAAGGCCTAGCATAATGCCCCAGTTGAGGTTGTAAATATTGCAGGGAAGT
This sequence comes from Phalacrocorax carbo, assembly GCF_963921805.1. NCBI lineage: Eukaryota > Metazoa > Chordata > Aves > Suliformes > Phalacrocoracidae > Phalacrocorax > Phalacrocorax carbo. The sequence continues at coordinate 7,820,324 of NC_087530.1, forward strand.
ATTTCAACCCTTTGCACAGGTTTCCAATAATGAATTAAAAAAGAAGTTGAAGAACATGAGAGGCAAAGCGAGGTTTGGGGCTCCACCTGCTCCTGGCGCAGTCACCCTGGGGCAGGCCCTGCCGTGCGTAGAAGGGGAAACAACGGCAGTGTTTAATTCGGTTTAGCATTTTCAACTGTGGCTGTTCTGAAATGTTCAATATAATTGCATTTTTTCCCCAAAAAAAGTGGGAGACCTGCAACACATCTTTGCTTTACAAAAAAACCCACCCTGATTGTTTCAAAATCAAGCCTGCTTCAATGTGGGATGGATTATGGTCACAGCTGGCTTCCCTGATTTTCACCCCTGCCAGTTACAAAGAATAGTGACTATAATTTGAAACTAAAGCGTAATTATTTTTCTCCCTAAGTCTGATGGCGGTTTGGCACCCTGGGGGACATGGAAACAATCAGCTCCAGTGGCTCTGCCAGGCCTGGCAGAAGCCCGGGGTCCCAGCGCACCCCAGCAAAAGCCTCTTCCAAACGCGTGTTTCTTGGAGCGAGGCCCGAAGCCACCCGGGTCGAGGCGGCTGAAGTAAAGACGGCGGCTTAACATCGCCGCCTTCCCTGCTTTGAAAAAGATGGCGGCTGGCGGGCGTCCCTCCTGCTTCCCTCACTGAAGATGGCGCCCGATGGCTTTCTCTCCCTTTGCCCAGCTGGCAGTCGCCGTCACCCCCCGCCCCACTCGGCCCTCATCCAGCATGGCGCCAGCACGCCCAACTTCAGCCGCCGCCCGCAGCAATCATGGCGGCTCCCCTTCAGTTTCCATTATGCCCGCCTCGTACGTTCTTCCGCGGTGGCTTCAGCGGCTTCACCTCCGTCGACGCAAAGATGGCGGAAGCGATTGCGGCCGTTTGAATTCCAGCGGAGCCGCCAAAGCCGCGCACAAAGGCGCCGGAGCTCTGGCCGCCGGCGGGACCCGCGGGCCGGCGGCGCCATGGACTCGCTGCAGGGGGAAGACCTGACGCTGCCGCTGGCGTTGGAGGGCAGGTAGGCGGGCAGGGCCGTGGGGCGGGGACCGGCCCCACCGCGGGCGCTGCGCTGAGGCGCCGGGCCCGCCGCCCCACCGGTGCGTGTGGCGGGGCTGGGCCTGGGGCTGCCGGGGGGCGACACCCCGCTGGGCTCGCGGCTCCTCAGCGCTGTCCTCCTCCCTCCGCAGCGTCACCGTCTCCCAGCTGCCAGACGTCTCCCGCGGGGACCCCCGGCCCGGCCCGGCCGGCGGCGAAGGTAAGGCCGGATGGTGAGTGGGAGCCCCCTGTGCGGCGCAGGGAGGAGGGACCGGCCCCCGCGGCGCCGGCAGCCCCTCACCGCGCCGGCCCGGGGGGCCCGGGGGACCCCAGCCCCTCACCGCGCCGTCCCGCCTGGCGGAGGGGGAGCCCCGTCCGCCCGTGCCGCGGGTTCGGCGCTTCGCGCGGCTCTCGAAAGCTTGAGGTAAAAACTTCATGCCTCAGGGAAAAAACAAGGCAGGAAATATTTTTAAGTGATGCAGTTTTTTGTAAGTCACGTCGTTTTAAGACTATAAACCGCCAGCGACCGCTGCAGCTCCTGCTGCCCGCGGTCATTACGGCTGTGGGCCTTACATAAGACGATCAGCGGTTTGGTGGAGCATGTACTTAAAATCCTTCGACCGTGCAGCGGGGCAGTACTGCTTCATCTTCTGCTCAGTTTTAGGGAAGTTGCGTGTTGCGTGTCATTGGGTTTTCTAGCTCAGCTCTTCAGGGTTACTTCCTGCCTGAGGACCTGATCTAGGCTCGGTATCTTAGCTTTTATCTATTCCAGCATGAAGAAGCCTTCCCTGTCTAGTTCCTGTTCATCAGAAGCTGTAATTCAGTACGTTTTTCTATTTGATGACCGTGTAACTCTGTTCATCTTCAGGTGTGCGAGACCTGCTTGAAACACTTATTTTAGAGGGGGCTGAATAGCAGCATTTTGAAACGTTGTATCCGTGTCGTTAACTGCTCTGTGGTCCGTTATGTAAATTTGAGGTGGATGTTTTTTGATTTCTCTTTATACACGCGTGTATCCAGCAACATAACTTTGCTGACTTCATTGGAGAGATGAAGTAGGTAACTGAAACTAAGATAAATTAGATGGTTCACCGGGAAGATCTATTTGCTTGAGAAAAGAAGCAAATGTAAGAAACATACCAGTGCTGCAAAATACCGTTACTGTATTCTGCATGTGCTCTAGGAAAGCTGTCTTGTGAAATTAATTAGAATGTGAAGATTTAACAACCACTGGCTGGTATTCTTTGGATTATTTTAAAGACTGCTCTGCATAGTTGCATGACAGTTTTGGAGGTACTTCAAATGAAATATTTTCTTATAGTTAGGATGAGAGTCAGTCTGAGTCCTCAGCTATGCCTTCCTTATGTTTGAGATGATGCAAGTGCTACATGTTTTTTACAATCTAGTTTTTCTGATTGAAAGTTTACTTCTACAGATTTGAATGCAAATAAGCTCTGCAGCCCTGTTAAATGTGGCTGTAACAGAACGTGTGTGCAAACAGAAGTTTAAGTACATGTATGTTTAGGAGGGATTACATTTTAGGAACATAGATAGTGGCCATTTCCTCTGTCTGTGGTTTCCCAGAGTCTAAGGTGGAGGCCTGTCCTGTGATTGAAGATACTGAAAGATTTGAATTGCTTTTGACTAGTTTTATAGGACTTAATTCTAATATGGGGCTCCTCTGTAGTTGCTCTGAGGACTTATTTTTGAAAGTGCCACTCATATAGCTTAATTTCAGCATACATCTTGGTTTAAATGGGAGATGTTGGAATTTCAGAGCTTACGTGATAGCTTACTGTGATCAGAAAGAAATCTAGATACTAACTACTTCGTAGCACTAACATGTAATGTAAACAAGGGGCAAAAAATGCCTCCCTCGCTTCTCAAAAGGTGTTGTACTTTTATTATGATTAGATCAGCGTAGGCCTTTGCTGTTTACAAACTGAAGCCTAGCTTGGAGATTCCACTGACTGAACTTGTTCCGTCTTCTTAAATGTCTAGTGTTACCAGATGTGGCAGAAGATACAGTCTCACCAACCAGAGCTCGGACCATGAAGGACTATGAAAATGTAAGCAGACTCTTAATATAAGACTCGGTGACAGATTTATGGCCAAGATATTTGTAACATGCTGGCTGACGTGTTGGCTCTTTGTGTCAGGTTCTTAGCCTGTGTCAGTCAACACAGATCTGTTGGAGGTGTGACCAGCTGCCTTTCTGTGCTTTGGACCTCTATTTTTTAAGTATTGCTTTCAAAAACAGAGGCAAAAATTTGTTGTTGAGACTATCCAACTGCCGCTCTTAAATTGCGAAACAAAAATTGGCACCCTTTGCTCAGAAGTTCATAAAATAACCAGAAACATAAGAACTCGGTTTGCAAGTCTGCAATTGATTTAATTCAGGGAAGCATTGAGTTTATTTTTGTTTAGACTGGTTCAGAATTTGGCTTTTTAATTCATTTACTGCTGTATAATACCTTTTATATGTATATATGTCTGTGCTTGGAATATTTTTGTTGTAAAGGTCTAGTATCATTGTGGCAGTTCTGTAGATAAACCTCGTTTTGGCATTTACTAGGACATAAAGGAAAACATTAGATTTTTTTAAAAGATATTAGTTGTGTAGGTTATTTAAATTGTACAAGCCAACTGTTTATAACTGCTGAATGACGGTTTGCTTGGGATAGAGCTGTGTTGCTGGACAACTGCCCCATAAAAAGTTTTAAATTGTTTAACTCAACTTTGCATGATTGCGTGAAGAAACTGTAGAAGGGAGAGCAATCAGGAACCTGACATGACTGCTACGGATAAATTCTGTGGCTTGCTGTCTTTATGATGTGTTCAAGCATCTGCAGTTTTTAGTAACTGCTGTTACCTTTTGTAGCATTGTTATGTTTGAAATGCGTGTTTCTTCTGAACTTTTTCAGTTTCTTGTGGCCTTACATCCCTCTAAGGAGAAAGCTCTGGTCTTTGCTCAGACTTTAAAGCTTGCTGTGGAAAGCCTCGATGAAGGATGTTTTTGACAGTCTGTATCTGTTTCACTTTTGTGTGTCGGCTGGGGCAGACAGACGCTGTCTTGGCATTAGTATGTGCTTAAAATCTTGAACTGTGATATGTGCCAAAGACCTCGGTCTAGAATATACATTCTGCAAGTGTTCTATTATCTGCAGTGTTTGTTTGCACAGGGGAAAAAGTTGTAGAAGGGAGGAAAAATCTGTTGTTTTTTCTGTGTGATGTAGAGGAGAAAGTCTCCCCACAGACCTCTGGCTTCCTGGTACGGTAAACTGAGCTGTAGAACTCCTCGTAGGCTTTTATGGATGCCAGCAGTATAACGAAGCTCAAAAATCCATTCAGGTAAAGGAAGGAGAATCCATTAAACACAGATATTTCTATAACTTCTGTTTTTGAGACTTTAAGACTGCTGGTAGCTGGAAGGCTAAAGGTAACAAAGGGAGCATTTACTTTCTTTGTCCTTTTACTATTTACCAAGCACCCAGTAGCAGTAGCTGTGTTTAGATGCTTTTGGACTGACATCTTAAGGCTGTTCTTATCCCACTTTAAAACAAATCTGAATTAGTGGGTAAAGTTCCTGATATCTCCTGCTTGGAGATGGTTTGTGTGTGTATATATATATATTTATATATTACTGCATGAAGTTGCTGATCTTTGAGGCTATATATGAGATACAGGATATGAGAAGGAAGTAGTGAAAAAGCGACCTCCTTGCCTTGCAGCTCAGAGAGAGCAGGAAGGATGTAATGACCTTGAATGGGCTACAGGGTGGATCCATGTAGAAAGGTCCTTTTATGTTTAGACCTGGAGAAAATGCCGAGCTAGTTAATATTAGAGTTGTCGGGTTTTTTTAGTATTTATGGTGTGTTCCACTTTCTTGCAGTATAGGGGGGAACCACCTTGTGACAGAATATGTGATTACATGGGCAAAATTAAAGGCATCTTTAATTGAGGACTTCGTTATAGTTTATTAAATGTCCACGAATAGAAAGGATGGTTTGGTATCAAGTTAGGGAACTAAGTGTTAATATTTGTAAGTTTTTTTTCTTGTCTCCCCAAACCCACTTAAGAGTTTTGCTGTCTTGTAAAATGGCCTCTGCTGGAAAAAACTGGTGCGCTGTGAAACCACAGCCTCTGCTGACAGATGCCATTTTGCATAGAAGTGGCTCTGTGCAGACTTGGAAAGGAGCTAAACTGAGCTAGGCAAGTGGTATTTGCTACCATGCTTTCCGTAGAGTGGAGTATCCTGTGTAGAGTGTATTGCATTGTCCTGGTTTTTCAAGTAGTGTGTGCTATTTTGCTTCTATCGTTACTTTTTTAAATACAGAAATGAAAAGGCAAAAAGGAGTTAAGACTGAGTCCTTAAATGCATAAATCGAGAGGATTGCTATTAAAATCCCCTTTTCAGTGTTCTCTTGTTCTCATTTTACATGTTGTCTTTTATTAAGCTATAACTTTTTAATTGTAGTCTGCCTGAATTAACTTTCCTCTGAGAAACTGAATGTCAGAGACAACATTTGTTTCACTTCTTGGTTTATGACGCTGTAGTCTGTTTTGTTTGCCTTTTGAAAATAGTACCCTTGAGCTCTTTGGTTTAATTCTATTGCCACTGAAATACATGTGAGTAGAATTAAGGAATGCTGCGTTCTTTTGAAATTGTTTTTTCCTTTTGAGTCAGAAGTGTATTGAATATGTGAAGACTAAGTAGAAGTTGTTCAGCTGATATATTTTCAGAGTGTCTTTAGCACTTGGACTTCTTCTGAATGAACAAACAGGCTGGCTGTTAGGAATGATCTACTGACAGCTTAAAATAACCCCAAAAACCAACAAACAAAAGGCCTGCTCTCACTAGTCGAACGTAGTGCTGAATTTGCCAGCAAGACATGCAGGATCTAGCCCAGTTCTGCAGCCTTGCTTCATTTAAGAAATCTTTAATTTCTTTGCTTATTCTGAATAAGGATTTCACTTTTGAGCAATATTCTGTATTGGGCTCTGTGACTTGAAGTACAAAACTGTTGTTTTCATGCTTACTTCTATTTGAATGTTCCAAAATAGTCATTCCAGTTACTCAGGATACTCCATGATGCTCAGGGGGTATCGTGCTTTAAACAGTTACAGCTTCCATAGTTCAAGTTCATATCCACTGCTGTTTGTGGTCAGCCACTTGGAGAGAAGCAAAGATAAATACATGTACTGCTACTGCTTCTAAAGACAGGCTTCTTCAGGATGTGTGAATGGGCCACAAAGTTTGTGTAGTCAAGCATATTTTCAGTTGTTTGGGTGATATTTACTTCTGTGAATAATGACGAGGCATCTTGCTGGGCAAAGACTATTAAACTGAAGAATTGTTTGCAGATGCAGGTTCTCAGTGCAGTTACAGAAAATAATCTTGGGTGTCAGGAGCCAAATATTTTAAGAATTGTATTGCTAATAATTTTTACAAGCGGTGTTATACCGTTCTGGAAAAGCCTACATAAATATTTTATTAGTAGCTGTGTTACATATTAGATTTCGTTTTGCTGAAAGCATCTGGCAGGGGACACAAGTCTTATTTGAATGAATGTTTTATGCTTGGTCTCTTAAAAAAGATTTAGAGGGAGACTCTTTTCTTTAATGAAACCATCAACTGCGTTACTGCTTCTGCTAGGAAGGTTAAAAATCATAAGTAATTTTTTCACAAAGAATTGTGCTGTGAAATACAGGATGGGATAAAGGTTTTATTGGTGTTCGACTGGGCTCACATGCCTTGTGTGCTTGTGGCTTTTCTTCCCATGAATAAGGAACCATCCCAAGCTTTTGCCAAGAAAATACTTATGTTTCAATGTGACATCTTATATTTTGTTCAATTTCTATTTTATAGAAGAAAGAACTTCTTAATATTTTCAGATTTTAAAAACTCTCTTGGATTCTTTTTGTGTGAAGTCAGTCAATGTTTTGGTACTTAAAGAAGGAATATTCTAAAGAGCACTCTCTGCACAACAGCATGTATTATAGATTTTTAAAGAATACTATTTTATAAATGTTATTTCCTTAGGTGCTAGTGTCTTAGTTTTGCAGGGCTAAAAGTAAATACAAGCTAAATGATAAGATAACATCTTACAGAAACACCCAAAGTTTATGTGTGTGCCAGTGTACCAATATATCTTAAAACAAAACAAACCCAAGAAAGAAACCTCAAAAAACTCAGAAGGGGTAGGCTGGAGTGGGATTTCTTCTGGTTAAGCTGAGGAGTGGAGGTGGTGGGGGAAAAGTCACACCTGGGCTGGCATGGTGGGGAAAAAAGATGTTCTGTGATACGTGCTGAAGCTGGAGAAGATAGAAACCTGTTGAAGGGCTTGGAGTATTTGCAGCTCCCTGGGTGATGCGATCTTGGACGGAAGGATTTCTTATTTTGACTTGGGTATCATGTTGTTATTAACACCTTCACAATTTGAATATGTTCGAGTGCATATCACCCACACATATGTACGTTTAACCATTTCCAGTGGGTTGATCCCTACTCTTGCACTGTGGAGAGCAAAACCAAATGATAGTAGTTTTCACTCTTTATTTCACTTGGTTTGAAACCAACCATGGCATAATTTGCTTCTTTTCCTTCTCATTTCACAGCAAATCACTGATCTGAAAAAAGAAAACTTCAACCTGAAACTTCGTATATACTTTCTGGAGGAGCGAATGCAGCAGAAATTTGATGGTCCTACTGAAGAAATATACAAAATCGTATGCATGTTGAATAATTTAATAGAATTATATCTCTTTTTGAAGAGTTTGTTTTGTCGGGAGGTTCCTGTTTTACTTAGCTTTTGAGTCTTTTTTTCTATTGTTGGAAATTTTGGTATGATAAGTATTTTATTCTGGCCTAATCCTTTTCAGTAATAACTAAATTCAAATGACTCTTATAAGGTGTGGAAAAATTACTTTCAAATGTGTGAGTGGCGTAGTTAAGGGGCAGATTGAGATGTTATGTTTCCAGTAAGTGGTTACGAATCTTCGGTAGTTGTGCTAGTGAAGCCGTGTACTGAATGGGGAATAGAAGCAGCAGCACGCTCCCCCTGAATTTGGTATGTAGTTATTCTGCCTTCCACTATCGAGCAGCTCAGTTCACCCTGCTATTCTTTGCTGGGTTTATCAGATGTCAGTACAGCTACTTAGAGGTTGCTTGGGCACTCCAGCTCAAAGCTGCCTCCTTTGAACCATGTAGGTAAAGTTGTATTAGGGTTGTGTATGGCTTCTAGTTTTATTGCTCTAAATTGGAAAAATGTGTATTTGTACAGGATTCAGGAAATCCGTTTGATTCCTATGTCAGTTGGTAGAAAAAATTGGTACCTTTTTAAGTTGGAAGAAGGGTTTGAGTCGAGTGGTATGTCTTGCAGTCTCGTTATTTCAGGTTTACAGATGATAGGAAGCATTTCTTATGCCCTTTGGCGCCTGCATTCTAGAAGGGAAAAGAAGTCATTTTGGTAATGCAGTAGCATGTTGTTTGTAACAGCTGCCTGTATTGGGTCTCTTTTCTGTAATAGAATGGAAACTTTAGCCTCTCTTGGTGCTTGCTGCAGTAGTTAAGTACACTGATGTCTAGCTAGGTCATGGTTTCAGCTGAATATTGCAGATTATTCTTCTGTCCTGGTCTTCTACACGGGTGTCTGCCTTGTGATTGCTAATGTATTGAAATGGTACCTGTCAGCTTGCAGGCCAAGTAGTTCCTTGTACAATGCGTGCTTAAGTCATGAGTAGTTTTCTCAGGCTAAAGCAAAATAATTTTAAGATTATTAAAAAACTTGATAATTGATGCAATCAGTTTTTTAAAAGAAAATATCTCGTAGCTCAAAGAAAAAACAGGCATGGAAGTGCTAGAAACTCCCAAGTTGATCTGCCCTACTTCACATTATAGTAGTTAAGGATGTGTGTAGGAGATTTGTCTTGCTTGACTACAATGATCCTAAATGCTTTTTAAGGTTTCTGAAAGTCTTGAACCTTGCAAAACATGTCCCTTAAAAGCTAAAATGTTTCTATGCTATTCTTAGCCCGATGATACTTCGTATTTGCTGGTCCAGGCAAGAAGTGATCTACACACTGCCCATAACTTTTGGGTAGGGTGACCTCTGAATTCTCTCCACTTTTATTATTTTGTCCTAGAACATTGAGCTGAAAGTTGAGATAGAAAGTCTGAAGCGTGATCTGCAGGAGAGAGAGAAACTACTCATCAAAGCTTCGTAAGTACTAGTATATTTCTTGAGGTTTCTTTCTTAGGATTTCCAGGATCTTGGTTCTGTTTGTTTTCCTGATGTTTTAGGAATCTGAGGATATCAAAATAGTATTTAAGGGCACTTATCTAGGAATTGCTTCATTCATTACAGAAGTTACACGTGTGAATTCTTAAATGCACAATAATGTTAATGTAGGTATACTGGATGGTGCGACTTTGTTATCCTTCATTCTACTGTATTTTTTTGGTAAATAAATGACCCCTAGTTGGGAATGGCTTAGCATTCCTGTTGTAGAAGTTAAGCTAAGGGCTTAATTGTCTGAATAGGTGAACTTTTGTTTTTTTTACAGCACTGGATTGGGAAGACAGTACACAAAACACTTCTCAGTAAGGCTGAGAGCAGTTCAGAACTCGCCTAGAATGAATCCTGTGGTTTTCAGTGTTATAAAAATGAATTCACTTGAAATTCCTGCTTTTCTCTTAAAATCTTTTTTCTAAATAAATATGACTTATTTAAAAACTACATAGTGCTACATTGTCTTATGGTGTGGGCACGGTGGAATATGCTCTGGGGATAGAATGCATGGCTGTAGGCCTGTTAAATTGCTTTGTTGTAGATGTCTGGCTGAAAAGTAATCCAAGCTGCAATGACTGACAGCGACTGACTACTACGTGGGCCTCAGTTTCAATGGCATTTTCTTTGTGTGGCCTACCTCACGTGGCATTGAATTGTTACCAATTAGCCTTTTTTCAGTAATCCAGAGAGACCTAGTCTCAAGTAGATCCTAAGGACCAGGTTCATTTTTGTTCAGTCTCTCCAGGTAGCTGTCAAAAGGTATTGCTGGGCTTTGCATGGAACCTTGCACAAGTTCATAATAGGAAGGAAAATTTAGGGGGAAATCATAAGCAAGCGGTCACCCTTTGTTTAGTAAAAAAACTCTAGCTGTTCTTTTCTTACAAGGTGTTAACAATTACTGAAAAGGCAAGTGGAGAAGTCTGAGCAGCTGTGTATCTTCAGTTTATTCCAACGCTGCTTTCTGTAGCAAAATCAACTCTACCAAAGGCTTGATTCTGTATTTGGAAGCTTTAAAAATATGAAGGGAATATTACACTTTTTCATCATACATATAAAGTGCTTATCTACTGTCACAAGGCTTGTGTGTGGAACTCTCAGACTATACCACCAAAATCACTGTATAGCGTGTAGATGTTTGTATTTAATCTTAAAGTGATAAGCAGGTACAGATAAAGTGGATGACGTTTGTGCATAATCTGTCAGCCACTTGCACTTTACATGTTTTCCACTTCGACGTGCAATGGGATTTCTGTCTGTATTACGGTCTTTCAGTAAGGCAGTTGAAAGCCTGGCCCAGGGTGGTAATGCCGAAATACAGCGTGTGAAAGAAGAGGCACAAAAGAAGATGCACGAAATGGAAGAAATCCTGACTAGCAGAATAAACTTTCTGGAAGGGGTGAGTGGCCGAAACTGAAGGAATACTTAGAAATCACTACTGTCTCTGTACTATTGTCTGAGATTTGATACTGTAGTCTACCTACATTTTCAAAATAGTTTCAGCTTTCCTGGAAAAATAGCCAGTGCAAAACTAGACCAAAAAAACCCCCACAAACAAACCAAAAACAAACCCCAAACCAACAACAACAATGAAAGTGGAGGTGTTTTTACCTGCTCTTGAACTGTCAAATATGAGGATAGCAGTTCTTCAGGAAATTAGTACCTGTTGGTGGTATTTAGGTACAGTCAGCACAAACCTTTGATTCCTGAATTCCAGTGTGAGGTGGCTGTTCTCAGAACTGCAATCCCTGTTTAGAGGAAGAGGGGCTGGATTTCAAACACTTCTGCTGATCAGGTCTCAGCTTCGTAAATAGCTGAAACCACTCCATAAGCACCCCTGTCATTTCCCATCTTTATAGGGGACCTCAGTATTGCAATATAGAAAGCCCCAGAACCTCAGATGTGTCTCTCCACTCCCGTGTGTTCGTCACAGGCTGAGAGAGGCCACCTTGTGACGGCAGGCTCTGGGTGGGTGAGCCAGTGGGCGCTTCCCTGTGTGGTGCCGGCATGCCTTGCACTCTCTTGTTAGGCTGACCACATTGGCCAAATGTTATTGGCTTCTGTTGTCACTACATTGACTTTTTGCATAACGCTCTGCTGTTCCGCAGGATTGTTTTTCTTGAATTCCTTGCTGTCTGTGGTTGAGAAAGTTTATTCCTATATTTACTGTTGAGCCGTTGCTGATCTCTTTACAGGGGAATTGTTCACTTTTTCCTCATTTTGTAGTATAAAGGCAAAAAAAATTCTGCGTGTGACACAATTCCTCAGAAGCAAGGAGAAGTTCTGTTTCTTGTAAAGAACAAATTTGGTACTGAATGGCTTGTGCTGGAAATGTTTGTGTCAAGCTCTAGCAATACATAAGCTCATGTTTGTTTTGCTGTTTTGCATTGTTGACTGTATACACTGAGCTGCAGGTGTGGGATTTTATAGCTGCCTTTAAGGGAGGAGGTGTCTGGTACTCTTTTTGTAAGTAACTAGAAATATCACCAGTGGGTATATTCCAATATTTGCTTTCCCATCCCTAAAGAATGATTTGGTCATGGAAGAAATTGGTAGCAATCTCTTGATGGTATTTTCTCACAGGATGATTTAGCAGTATTTATAAAGCAGTGAGCTTCTTCAGGGAGGAGGAAGGGGGGAATGTCTATGATTTTTTTTTTTTTTCAGTTTAGTGGAATTGGGATTTCCCAAAGCGTTCTTTGTGCTATTGGATAGGTAGGGAAGTTCCTAAATCACTTATTCTGTACTAAAACAGCAGAAAGACTGGTGTTTCCTAGACCTGACAGGCAGAAGGGCAAATATTCTAATCTTGTGGTGATACAGTATTTTCTCTAGCCTGAAGATAGTGTTGGACTCTGACATTAATTTTATTATGCTTATGAGTGTAAACGTCGCAGAATAGTATTAGTCACTTGTTTATGTAGCATCATATAATTATATAGATCCAGGTAACACTAACGAAGATTAATTTCCTTCGGAGTTTCTTATTGAAAGATGAATGCTGTCAGAACAGCTTTTCAGGAGAGGTGGGAGTGGTGAAATCTAGTGGTGAAGGACCCTCCCCCAAAGAGAGATGCTTTGTAGTATAGACTTGAAGGAGAGAGGGGAATAACTTTTTAGGCTACAAGGAGGCTGCCATTTCGTAGAAAGAAAAATTCAGTGAGTGCAGCAGGGAAGCTTACGGTATAAAAATGAAGATCTGAAACAAATTTATGTTGTGTATGACAAGTGTCTGTGTTCTGGTGTTCCCTATCTCCGTGAGTTGGGTCACTAGAGGAAGTTGACTGGAATCTCTGGGTGTTATCTCTGTTTCCATTGCTGTTCAAGAGAAAAACATCAGTTCATACTTTTATAATATCTCGCAAGAATTTATAATGATGTTGGGAAGAGTTCCAATTAGCTACCGCGAGCCTGTGAATATTAATTTCATCTCTGAATAAAAGAAGCCCTTTTTTTAACATCTTTAAGTGGAGCTCTTTATTATGATAGTGGGAGGACAGTGGGACAAAGTTGAATTATAATAGCTAAATCTAAAGCCATAGCATAGGGGAACTTTTGTTTCCAGTTCTGCTCTCAGTTAGGGTATTTGTTTTATTTCTTTGAAACAAACTTCCCTTCTTTATGTACCACAGAAAATGGATTATCTTGAAAATGCAGGCGCAAAGAGTTGAGAAGCAAAGCCCTTGAACTACTTGGTAAATGTTGCTAAATTAAACACACCAACATATGTTTGGTAGAAGATACTTCAATATGTGAAAAACTTTGTGAGAACTTTGTTCTTATAGGCATCAGGTTTGTGTGTTTTTAATTACAGAATCTTAAAGCTGCCCAAGAAGATGTGGAAAGAGCCATCGCAATGACAGAGAAGGAGAAAGCTCTGAGAATAGCTACTGAGCAGAAACTTTCTTCACTTACGAATGCCCCTGCAAAGGATCTGGATATAATTACAGGAGCTGAGAAGGACAGGTCGGAACTCTTGCTGCTGATGTTTCTAACCTCTGGAATTCTTTATCATTTAAAGTGTGGAGAGTTTACATTGATATATGTTTTAATAGTTTGATCCTACCCTCACATACATGAGTGAGTGTTACTGGCCATCTTTCCTATTCAGCTATGAAATGAACACAGCGAGGAGTCTGTATGTGACATGAGCATGTCCTGCTTTAGAGCCTCTTTGTAACTTTGCTGACTTACCTCCTGCTTGCTGCTTTCTTGAAACCATCGCTGAATAGAACTAGACTCTACTATTTGCGTTCACTTCCTGCTTTTGTGGTGGTTATGAAAGTCCCAGTGAGGCATCTGTTGAGGTTCGTAAATCTAATGGGAAGAGAAATATAGCATGTTTGAACTTCATGGTTTTGATTGTGCTTTGCAAAGCCCTGGCTTTGCTGTCTTTGGCAGGTAGTTGGAAAGGTGTGCGAGTTGTTCAGTAACTTTAGGTGGGGAAAATATGTAAACTCAAATGTCAATACTTGTGGAGGACTTTTTTTGTTGTTTTGAGATGTAAGGTAAAATACATGCCTGGTGAGCCTCCCAGTAAAGCTTAGTTGATCTGGGGATGTGACCCTGGAGTGGAGATTAAAAGATCATTATGATTCCTTGTACTTTGGAGTGTCCTTTCCTGTCTGTGACTGAACCCTGCAGGTAACTGCTCTGTGAGTAACTGCATAATTGGTCTACCGTGGTAACAAAGTTATGTTGGCCTGAGGCTTTCACTTGGCAGGACCAAAGCAAGGTTTGCAGTTTTTCCCAGACTGCGTTTCTAAAGGCATACAGGTTGAAAACTACAATCCTGAAATCAACAGTGGCATAAAATTATGAAACTGTTCTAATAGTTTTGATACTCCACCTTGTGTGCCACCACAGTAATTCTAACCTGGCTCTGACGTTATCTCCCTCCTTTCACCTTTTCCTTTCCTGTCTTCCTCTTTTCTGTCTGTTAGTTATCTGTGTGAACACAGTTGCTCTCCTGAGTGACTTGAGCTGGCAAGGAGTTAAAAATCCAGTCCCTTTCAGAGGTACTTGAGTTGCCAGCTTTATAGTTTATGTGAAAAGAGCCCTTAAAGCGTGGAAAGAAGTTGTCAGGATTGGATCACTGAAGTGTGAGTGGAGTATGATGAACATCTTCTCCATCCCACCCGCTGGTGATCCAGTGTGAGCAGGATTTTCTATAATTACATGCTTGTAGATCAGTGTAAGTATTCACAGGAATGGAAAGATGTAGTGCCAATGGAAGAAGAGAATATGTGATTTCCTGAACTGAATACAATATTAACGTGCAATGCTTGAAACTTGTCTGGGAGTAGCACATCTGGAATTCATAGTGTTAAATATGCTTTCACTGTGTAAGGGATGACACTCATTCTCTCAAAATATGGAGAGAATCATAGCTGGCAACTTAAGCCAGAAAGTTTTCACATATAACCCTTACATCTGTCAGAAAACTCAAGCATTGTTGTTTTTATCCGTTGGAATACTGGAAGTGTCAAGATAAGCATTGAACAAAGAAGGTAGAGCTGACCTAACTGGTATTTTTTGCTTATGTGAAATGAGAACCAGCTTAGGTATAAAATTAAGTAAAACTAGGTACTTGAGGGACACTTAGTGATGGCACATAAGGATACGGTGCTGTATGTGCTAAGAAGTGCAATAGATTGATAAGCTTTTTGTGTGTGCTATAAAGGACAATGTAACCAAAATAAGTAACTAAAATAAATGTTGACATTTGAAATGGTACTGGAGGAAAATAAGAATGAGCACTTTGCAGCTAGCTCAACTCTATTTGCTGCTTGCTTTAAAGCTACGGCACCTTTTCTGGTTTCTCTGGAGGGAGAAGAGGTGGTGAAAGTATTCCCCTAAGTTTTACAAGTATTGTCTGGAGTCTTCGCCTAGGAAAGCTGTTTGCAAGATTTACTGCAATGACTGGAGAATTGGTGGTAGATGATGTAAGATTAATCTTAAAAATCTTATAATTTTAGACTTATAGAGCAACTGAACCTGTCACTGAAAAGTAAAGAAGCTATAATTCAACACCTTGAAGAGGAAAAGTCTCGGAGTGGATCTTATGATGGGAACTTACCAGCAGAAAAAATCAGAGAACTTACCATTGCTTTGAGGCATGAAAAAGATAGTGAGCTAGAGGTGAGGAAACTGAACAGTTACATGTTTTAAAATCCTACACGTGATATTTATAGGTTTTGTGCATGATCGTATGTGAGTCACTTAAGGCAATTTTAAAAAATATTTCTCTCCACAGTTATTCCCTCCCTCTGTTCTTAATTTCCTTAGCATTCATTGGTTATATTGTGGTTTGGTGGTCAATATTCATCCTTATTATCCATGCTTACCTTTCATTCAATGAGATGTCATGTTTTCCATTTACTTTATGCCTGTATTATATACTGTAAAGCGATTGCAGTATCTATATAAAAAATGCTAGATTTTATTAGATCCCTGAATAGATGACAAACTTCTGTAGAAGTCAAGTGACTTGATAGTTTATTTTTGGGAAGTATCTTTACATACCTACAGTGCCTCTACTGTTATGGTCTGGAGAAAAAGCTGTGGTAAGGGAGGTAGGCATAAAAAAACCTCATGAAATAAAATTAAAGTCTAGCGTTTAACTTACAAAAGGTGCTAAGAGTCAGTCTTATTTCACTTGCCTTTTAAACAGGAAGACAGATAACCTGAAAGCTGAAATGTAGAGAGCGGTCTTAAGGCTTCTTGTCCTTAATAAATTAAACCTGGCAGAATTAAGAAAGTCATCATGGAGGCTGTCATGCTTCTGAGACATTTTCTTCCCTTTTGTTTTGGAACTTAATATTGATCAGTACCTATACACTTCTTGTTTGCGTCAAGAATAGACAACAGAACCTTCTATGATTGGACTGATTAGTGGAATTAAAAGTTTTCAGTTCAGGATGGTCTTGCAATTAATATGTCAGGAAAAACTTCCCTGGTTTCACAAGAGTATTTGCGTGTCAAGGTGAAAACAGAGTCATCTTTAACCATTTCATAGGAGGTGGACAGACTGTATGATTGTTTCGGGATGCAGTATTGGCCCCAAAAATGTTGATGAATACCTTTGCAGAACTCTGACTTTATATATGACTACTTTTTAAAAAAAAATAAATCTGTAACCTCTCCAAGGAAAAGTGCTAATTAAAATTTCCCTTGATAAAACATCTTGCTGACAAAGATAAATGTCACATAAAAATGTGTTTTTATTGAATCGGCTCGTACAGCTGTCCTGCCTCGTGGAAGAACATGTTGTGTGGTGTGTGGGTGGCTTTTTGTTTGTGGCTTTTTTATTAATTCGGATAGGCTCATACTGTGCTCAGGTAGATTTATAGACTTCCAGGAAGCAACTGGTTCTATATATTCCTGCCAAAAGGTGTATACTAAGTTTTGTGCTTCCGCCCGCTCAAATTTTAAGCTCGTTTTGCTTCGTTGTAATGCTTAATGAGTTATATTTGTATTTAGAAGGAATTTACTTGACCATAACAATGTTTTGTCCATATAGGCTATTAGAATGGAGCTTAAAAATGAGAGAAATTCCTTTGAAAAAAAAATTCAGGTAAGTTCTAGTTTTGTTTCTGTTTCCTCAACCACTTTCAGTGCAGGTTGGCATCTCTTCTGTTATGCATTCATAGATACAGAGAGGCCCTTACTCAAAAGGAAGCAAAGCAAGCCCTCTGGTAAATTCTCTTTTATGTTGGATGACAGGAAGGCTCCCCTTGTTTTTGGAGCAATTTTCAGTGAAGCTGATAGGCACGTTCATCAAATATTGAAGCTGATCTCATGGCCAGCCCACGAGATAAAGCGTCTTATGCTATATTCCAGGCACATCTTTAAGATGATGACTCACATTTTGGGACTGCATTTAGTTAGTAATCTGAATAATAAGATATAGGAACTCTGAGAGAATGTAGTTATTAATGTGCAGTTACAGTATCTCTTAGTGGGAAGTTAATGCAACTTTCACATAATCTAATTTAGTCACTTCAAGAAGAGCTACAAGAGAGAGAAAATGAGCTTGCTGTTGAAAAGAAGAATGGTTTGAAAAGGGATAAAACCATTCAAGGGCTAACTGTTGCATTAAAAGCAAAGGAAAAAGAGGTATGATGATTATGATCTTGTTGGTTTATAGATCTACCATTGGGAGAGGACTGTGTGCATTGTGTATGTGGCAGCAGTTGACCATCTCACTGTGACCATTAGGAGACTTCTAGTGGGTCCTTAATTGCTGCTGTGGTATCTGTAAGCGGTTCTGTTTAGAGTTTGGGTTCTTGGACCGGAGGAGTGAGGAAAAAGATACTTAACTGGTACTTTCTCCCTGAACTGGTACTTTGAGGAAAAATGCTTTCAGCTGCACACTGATTTTTATCAGCTCTGAGCACCACTTAAAAGGTATGAGAAGTATGTTATGTTGTTAAGTGGAGAGTTGTTGTAAAGACAACTAAAATGGGAGAGGTCAGCGACAGCTGAAATTCAGATTTTGTGGAAGAATGGGAAACGTTTAACTTGCGTGATAGGTAGTCTAGTGTGTGTTGTGTAAGAACAAGGATTTATTTATACAAGATTTATTATGACGTATTTGGTGTTTTTGTTCTTTGAAGTATTTGTTTTGTGTAGTTGGATGAATGGATAATGAGATGGGATAGCTATTACTGAATCACCATCACTTGGAAATAACTCTTTCTACATAGCATTAATTTTACTTTACTTAAAGAATGAGGAGCTTGGTTCTGAAATTGAAGACCTAAATGCTTCATTGGCAAAGGCAAGAGAGGCAACTCACAAAGCACACATCCAAAAATTCAAGGTAAGAAGCAAGTAATCAGTTTGGCTTCTCCCTTCTCCATAATTCCACACAGCAGGCAGTGCTTTGTATCTTTGAAAGTAGTTTTAAAAGTTTATTTTTTTCTTGTGTTGAAACAAAAATTCCCAAAACAAATTATTTAAATGATAAAGCATTAACATGTCAGATTGCTTATCTTATTTCTTGAGTTTTTTTTCTTCTATAACAACTGAGAATAATTATGGGAGAAATGTGTAAAAGCAAAATTAGTTAAAAATAAAAGCACAAACAGTTGTGGAGTTGAGACAATATTGAGATTTGACTTAAGAATGTTTTGGTTTTTTCCAAAAGTATAGTCACAGCACATTTCATGTTTGCAGAGTTGATCTGGGTAGGAGACACTTGTTTGGATTTATTTATATAATAAATGTGAAATCACTGTTTATAAAATAGTGGAGTGTTGTTTGTGAAAATGTGATTTAGTAACGCTTTCATGTGTGTGGAGGAGAAGGGACTTAATGATGATAACTTATGCATTGTAAAGGTCTTAACGTAAAATGGGAGAAAGTATGAATTTGGTATTAAAGTAGACAGCATAATGTCTCTTGAAATGTTTTCCAACTTGTCTAAGACTAAGTCTGGTAAAATTAATACTGATTAGATGAATCTTCTGTTACAATGTTTGCTCATCCACTTGGTCCCTTAGTTCATCAGGAATGGAAGAGGTTGATATTCTTGCCTCTGAAGTACACACACCTAAAGCTTTGGTGACTGACTACTGCCTTTTGATTTCAGAGTCTAATGGAGTAGCAATGTCCGGTTCACTTAAGCCCAAATTTTAAGCGTGCTCTAAAGTATATCCTATTTCTTCAGGTTGTTTTGGTCTGTGTGTGAATCTAGAGCTTATGTTTGCTTTTTCATACCATGGAAGTCCTGCTTTGAAATATTACTCTAATTTTAATCTTTTCATTTCTGAAAGCTTGATTATTTTTGAGAAGTTCTAGGTTAAAAAAGTGTGCAACTAATCCCTCCTGTCCACAGAATCCATATTCCATGGGGGGTGACAGAGCAAGCCTTTTTCCTCATTACTCTGCTACCTAGCTCTAAACTTGAGTTGAAGGCAGTTCTCTGAGTGGATCAAGCTGCATAGCCCACTGCTCCTGTCCTCTGTGTTGTCAGCTTCAAGGAGGCCACTTGTAACAGTTTGGGGAAGAACACAGATCAGACTTGCTATTTCATATAGGAAATATGCTTGTGACTTGGTAACTACATGACCTAGCCTGGATTCAAACTGACCCAAAAGCATAAAGCTTTATGTAATAAGAGCTTTGGGAACCAATAATAATAATAAAGTCTCATTTGCACTCTGGACTCCTTTGCAGGTCAACCTTTATCTAATTCTTAGTTATCTAAGTCTTTGTTATCCTGTGCTGAATGGCACTGAAAGCTGCGTACATTAGTTGAGAAAATTTTCAGCACTTTCCCTGTTGTGTGAGTAACTGTCACTTCGCTGTATTTTTGCACCATAATTTTGAAGTACTGGAAAGAGGTGCGGGGGAGTGGGTTTGGACACAACAGGAGTGAAGACTTCCAGTCTCTACAGAATACTGTTATAGAGCTTGAATGCTGCATTATGTTTCAGGGTGCTGAGGATTATCAAGCTCTCCTGATGGAAAAAGAGACCCTCTTAGCAGAGCTGCGTTCAGAAAACCTTACAAAGGATGCCGAGAATCGTAAACTACAAAGGAGGATTAAAAGGACTGATCAAGAGCTCAATGATTTGAATTTAGAAAGAGAGAAAATGGAGAAGGAGCTGGATGAAGCACAACTACAGAAGAGCAGGAGTGACAAAACCATTAATGTTAATATCACTTTTTTCCTTTATTTCATAAAGTTTAAAAAGAATTTAGCATTTCTAGCACATCCTTTTCTAAGAATTAGTTTTTTAATTTGAATGCTTTTTGGAAAGGTAAAGGAATTTGCCTAAAGCCAGTATTCAAAAGAATGTGGCTAAGACGACTGAGGAAAATTCGGGCACATAGTCTGCATAGAAAAATAATATTTATTATCTTGGCAGTCTTAGGTCCTAGAAAAAATCATTAGCCTTTATAAGTGGTAAGTGGTTACTGTTGGTTTCAGTTCTTGTGATGGGAGAGCCTGACTGTGCATGACAATAAGCTTTATGCTGCTGCTGTATTTGTCGCCATACATGTCTATACATTATCTTAAATTACACTACTTTAATTAAACTTTCTTCTAAGTTCTAATACAGACCAGGAGTAAGTAGCCAGTTGTTGCAACCTTAAGCCAAGCTTCAGCTTGCTTTTTGCTATCATAGCAGGGTCACTGTAAAGCCTGTGTATTTAATAATTTTTCCTTGTAAAATTCCCAAAGCACAGGATCGGTTGATCACGATTTAACATAAAAAATGATGTGCTGTGTCTGTTCATTAATTTTACTTGCTTCATAGTCCATTTAGGGTTTTTACCTTGCTGTAGGCGTTTGGAAGCAGACATGCTTAGCTAACATGCACAGCTCATGCAAAAGTGGATGATTGCGTTTCTTCTTTTCTTCCTTTGAAAAAAGGGTGCACCTTCTGCTGAGTGTTTGGCACAAAACGTGCTTCTCACCTGTACGTCTTGTCACATGGATTTTCTAATGTCTTCTCACCTAGAGTCCTGACCGCATGCAAAGCCTGGTCCTCTTTGGCTAGGGATTAGTCTCCTGCTATATTAAATGACATAAAAGATTAAATGAGCTTGTGTTTATTCAGTGAGTGTTTTGGTTCAATTATTAAATAAGGATCTCAATAAAGCAGGTATACGTGGAAATTGCTGTCCCTGCAATATCACTTAAAACCAGTAGAGGGGTCTCTTCACCTACAAACAAATAAGTTGTTCTCCCCTCCCTCCCCCCTCCTGCCCCCAATTTAACTTGCATTTTTGGTTGATTGTCAACTGTGGTTAGGCAGCCGTCACAAAGTCTCTATCTTTGGTGTGCTTTGAAATTTCTTCAGGGTGTTGAGGTTAAGCAGAGAAAGAACAGATCGCTCCTGTCAGTAAAACAGCCACAAAGAACATATTTTATTGATTTAAAGTATTTTATATTTAACTGTCTTCTCTATTCAGAACCTTTTTCATCTTTCAGGGGAACTAGAATATAACTCAGTATAGGAAAGACAGGAAAAATAGAACTGAGTAAGGAGTTGCTAGGGGATTCAAAGTTACTTGTATTACAGAAGCCTGTTTGACTCCATTATGTCCAAGTTTTTCACGTAAATGACTAGCTCCTTAGGGAAAAGCATTCCTGCCAAAAGATGAGCAGTCTTATAGAAATTATATCCCTAACCTATTTCCTACTCATTGCAGAACAGCTGCTTCAGTTTCAGAGTTGCTAGTACACTTGGATATAGCAACATTGCCTGTGAAATGTTGCCCATTAAGTAGTAGATATGTGGGAGTAAAAAAATATGCTGTGATATTTTGCTCTTTGACAAACAGAAAACCACTTCAGTGATCTGATGCAAACTTTTTATGAGACAGCCTTAAAAATTGTGTTCTATTTATGCTCCAAGATACCTATTTCAGTGTTCCTATTTTATTAGATTAAAACTAGCAAAAATGTATAAAATGCCCTCAATATCTGTAATGAACTGCTGTCTTAGCTCTTCACTCACTCAGGGAGATTTTTGATGACTTTTCTTACACTGTAATTGGGATAATCCTAATTTTTGCATATATATATTTTAAACCCCAAACCTTAATGATCCAGAAGTAGTACTTCTGCCCTGTTCTTAAACAGGTTTGTCTGGAGACGATTTGGGCATTATGGTCCTGGAATGGAGGGAGGTTAAACTAAATTAGTTACGACTGCTACATGTGAGCTGATCATCCACACTGCAGACTGTGCCCAGCATTAGGAGTCTTCTGGAGCAATGGGTGTAGGTGTTCAACTGCATCCCTGCCTCAGGGTGTGTGGGGGCCCTGGCCATTTACTAGGTCAACTTTAAAAGCAAAAACTCTTTCAGTTCTGTACTTTCCAGAACTCCTGTTAGGCTGTAGTTCAGCATTACATTAAGCTCTTTGAAACAATAAACTTTTGGGCATATATTCTTACATACAGCTGATGAGGAGTAAACATCAACTCATCCCTAATGTTGCTTGTGTCCACTCTGTTACTGTGTCTATAACAGAGATTCAGTGCTTCTTGATCAAAGTCTTTGTTCAAATTTACCTGATTAAACACTTCAAGTACCCATTCTCTCCCCAGACCTAAATGTAGACAATTAGAGTGTATTTACTGGGTATTCATATTTGATCAGTTGGTTGGGGAAATGCAGAATAACTCATTAGGCAGAATTTGTTATTTAGTTTTCCTACCCTGTAGTTTAGCCTGAGAGAGAGGTTTTGGAGCTTCATGCCTTAATTATTCACCAACCTGTTTTCCATCTGACAAGGAGGGGAGGTATCTGCTCCGGTCTGCCATATTATAGTGTTTCATGTTCATTTTTCTTAGTTCAGCTATCATTAATCATAGGAAAGTCTCTCGGGGAAAAAGGTTTGCAAGGGAATTGCAAAGTTTATGCTCTGAGAGCTGTAGGTACTATATTATCCTTGCAACTCAATGTATAGAATCCAATAGATTTTCTCCGAGATAATTTGAGTGGTCAATGAGTTCAAGCAACCTGCTATAGTGATGGATAGTTTTGTGTGTTACAGCATTCTAGCTCATGCAAAGAAGATAATTTTCAGTCTCAACTCTAGCTTGTTTTGGGAAGGATTTAGGGAACTCTGGGGGCAGAAATAGTAGAGGCAAAGTATCTGCAAATTGCAAGTCTCTCACAGGCGTTTTTACTTTTTCCACAATTGTACACCTTGTCAGTCTGCCTCTTTGCATGAACCTAGACGTGATATTTTTGCTGCTTTAAAGGCAGAAGCATAGTTTCTGTACCTGACAAGTGTTGTACACCAAGACAACAGATTAGGTAATAGGGGGTGTAGTGCTGTTATTGCAGCAGCATCTTTTCTGTCGATGCATGTCTATCATCTTCTTAAAGCTGCTTGTGGTTATCATAAAGTGAAGTCACAGAGTGTTGGTCACTTGAAGCTATAGGACAGGTCAGAAGCGTTCCTGAAGCCTCTCAGTGATGTAATAGTATAAAACCAATGTAAAAACAGAAAGTCAAGGAGTGAACTTTGCCGAGTGCAGTGAAAATCATAACGCTGCAGTTGATCCTTTGCTTCCAATTCATGGGCTGTGTATGAACAGGCTTAGTGTGACCCACATGAAGAGCTCCATGACTGGAAGCCAGAAGACTTTGCAGTTACCAGATCTTACACTACTGTCAAAAGAGCTGTGCTACGCCACAGGTTGTAGTTAGGAAGAAAGAGAAGCGTATTTAAGAATTTGTGTATGTAGACAAAACTTGGGCCTGATTCTGTAATTTTTCAGTTTTCTTAGTCAAGCAAGAAGTCCTTTTGGTCCTGAAAAAATTAACTCTATTAGTTTGCAGAGCTGAAGGTCTAAGCTTAACTGTTCTTCGAAACTGAACAACATATAAGGTTTTTTGGAAGCTATTGGGGATTTCTTAGCTGAATACTGGTAACGAAGCTAAAATTAAGCAAGTAAACCAAAAGGCATTGTGAATGACAAATTGTTTTTAATGTGCAAAATAAACAGAAGTAAAACACCAAAGTAGTAAAATGATGTTAAGGATTTGATGTGAACCTGCATGAAGTAAAGTAATTAAGTCAGGGAAGGGATGTAAAACAGTTTGTAAAGAGATTGCAATTAAAGTGTCACTAGTACTATTTCTTTGTACTTAGAATAAGAAACAACTATTGAATTTTAAATCCCAGTGGAGGTAAATGTAAAATTTATAGGTGACTGCCATATGTGCAAACTATTTAAAGGGCTTGTGATACCTCACAAATGGGCCCCTTTTTGGAATAAATGGAAAGCTTGTATGTTAAGATGCAGGCTGTGTTACCTGCTTCTTTGGGTCTGAAGAGAAGTTTAGATAGTAGAGAGTCTTCTGTCAGTTTTAATTGTTTAATTTTAGACAACAGCTCCTTTGTTACAAATTTCTACTTCTCTTTCTCCACACGATCCAGGCAGTAAATGCTCTAGATCTTCTTGCAGAGTAAAAGCTTATAAAATGAGGCTAGTGTGTATGCACGCTGTGCCTCCTTTAGCTGACAGTGTTGAAACTTCCAACTAATCAGCAAAACCGTTTGAAGAGACACAGACACTGGTGGTGGGAGGGAAGGTGGAAGCCATGTTATGGATTTTTCTACTGCCCTGTGCTCTTGCATATTTTCCACTTTGTAAATGGAACTGGCTATTAATTACATGCTAATAATTTCATGTATATTTCCATCGAGCGATTGTCCCAGTTCATAGCAAAATGTGAGGAATAGGGATTGCTTGGTGTTACTGCTTGGAACCCAAGGCTTTATCAGGTGGTCAGACTTTGGAACCCCATAGATAATCCACCATCTGAAAATGTAACTTTCAAGTGAAGTGGAAGAGGATCTGTGTAGGATGCAGAGGAGCCAGCTATAACTGGTGTGTGTCAAGTGTGTGACCTGCAAACTAGGAGGTACTGCTCTTTACATTGCAGTAGTCTGTGCTGATCCTAATAAATCTCAGAGTCTTTTGGACTTGCTACTGCATAAGGCTATTGAAAGCGATTGTTTCTGTGTTAGAAGCAAAACAAACAAGAAGTATATGTTTCTCTGATGGGGAGCTCAGATGTGGAGATCACACAAGTTATCTTGGAGCTGCAGGAAGTAATTAACGGAGTCAGAATCAAGACCAAGTTCTGTTCACAACTTCTGATCGTGAGACTGACCTGATGCGTCACCTGAAGTTTGTGCTCTTGTCAAAAGAAAATATTTTAACATTTCTGACCTTTGTTTGATGCCAAAGTAACTAGTAATACGATGTTAGTGCTAGAATTTTCGTGGTGTGATGAGAAAAAGAGTAAATGACAAACTGAATTACCCGTAACCAATTTTCTCCTATTTCTAGCAAGGGAGTAAACTGACACAGAAGTGAGTGTTCATTCTGGTAGCGACAACATCTACGTGCATGATGTTCCCAACAGCCTTGGAGTCCACTCGTTCTGTCTGAAAAGCATTTAAACAATAACAACCTAGATTTTTAGAATACGGTACTGACACCTCATCGAAAAGTTTTCTTTCTTTAATAGTGTTCATTGATGCCAAGAGAAAGGTACCGGCTTAAATACATTCTCTAGACTATTCAATGATATGAGTGATTTAAAGCAAGGGAAAGTTCAGCTAATAACGTGGGTTGTTAGTTTTAAACTTTTTAAAGTTAATTTGCTAAATATTCAGTTTCATTTTTTTTGTAGGACCTTAGAAATCAACTAGAGAAATTACATGGTGAAATGACTGAGAAAGAAAAAGCAGTGGAACATCATTACAATATTCTTTTGAGTGAAAGCAATCAGAAGTTGCAGAGCCAAGAGCTAGTTCTCAAGCAGCTAACAGACGATGTCAATCAAAAGGATCTACTGCTTCAGGTAAGTAGACTTAAGTTGAAAAGAAAAAAGGAAAGTTATCATTTGATTATGTATGATGAATTATTACAAAATCACATTTGTATTTGGAGCTACTGTTGGTTTTGATGATAATCCTTCACTTTTTGTAATACTGTATTTGCAGAACAGACATATAATTATAGAACGTGTAGCATTCAACAAGATTTCTTGTTAGGGTTTTATGAAGCGTGTGGACAGAGGAGGAAGAAAGCTTAACTAATACTTACGTAGAATTTTCACTGTTGTGGTAAGATACTTCAAAAGCTCTGAAGTGCCTATGATTTTCAGTTTATTGTGCAGAAACTAGAAGTTGAGGAGTAGGTGTAGATACTGAAGTATTTTATCTTTTTTTGGAGCTCATTCAAAATGACGTATGTGAGAAGGGAGCAGC
Organism: Phalacrocorax carbo; assembly: GCF_963921805.1. Classification (NCBI taxonomy): domain Eukaryota; kingdom Metazoa; phylum Chordata; class Aves; order Suliformes; family Phalacrocoracidae; genus Phalacrocorax; species Phalacrocorax carbo. The sequence continues at coordinate 7,846,415 of NC_087530.1, forward strand.
CTGAATGTTAACAGACCCCTGCTCAGGTTTCTTTATAGCTGGAGGTATAACCCTGGAAAGTACTGATGGTATTCAGCCAGCCATGCAACAAGTAATAGTTGGGGTTGCTCTGTACCTGGAGACCAAGGTACATGCCTTGACTTATTTTTTAATACTTAAACGATTAGGTAGCTGGGGAAAGCTTCTGTTCAACCTTTTTTTGCTTGTATAATGTTAAATTGCGCTCTTCTTTTGTGAGTTATGTAAAGAACATATGCCTTGGATATTCTCATGAATTTTGTTTGTGTGTCCACTTTGCAATATAAAACTAGAGTAAATTTTGTAAGACTGTCTCGTTGTTTTCGTTTGTTAGAAACTTGATGGAACAGTTAAAGAAAAGGATGCAGAATTGCAGGAGCTCCTGAATAAGTACAAGAACCTTCTAAGAGCCAATGAAGAGCTTGAACTGAAAAATGAGCGCTTAGTAAAGGAAAAATGTGCTGCACAGTCTCAACAGTCAATCATCAAGATAGTTAGAGAGTTGGAGGTGAGTTTTTCGTAACTCTGATCATTTGCAGATAAATACCTTGACTTCAAATTGAAGAGAATTTTGACTTTGGCTTCAAAGGTGTGGACTCATACGCGCTGTGATTCTCCCATGTAGCAAGGGGCTGTATTTCCTTCATATCAGTACCACGTCAAAATGTTCTGTATTATTAAAAAGATAACAATGGGTTTATTAATAGTTGTGTCATATGATTTGCGTGATTGTGGTGGTATTGATCTGGCATCTTAGGAGTACATAATACTGTATGTACTCTGATGAATTTATATGGTATCACTAAACTCTCTATGCTCAGAAAGTGTATGAAATGTTTTGCCTGCCATAAAGAGGTAGATTTTTGTGGTCGTTAGGGTAGACATATTTCCTGAGTGGGAGGGGATATGCGTTTCTGAAGTGAGGAGCAGAGGAGAGTTTGTGTACTTCTGGTAAATAAGGGGAGAGATTGCACAGAGCTAGTGACCACAGGAGCTAAATGGAGTGTGAGGATAAAAAATATAGGTAGGAGTGAAGATATTTCTAGGGCAAGAAAAAAACTATTTTAAAGTAAAGAATAAAGGAAATAATACAGGAATAGAATCATAGAATCATTAAGGTTGGAAAGGACCTCTAGGATCATCAAGACCAACCATCACCCCAACATGACCATGTCTCCTAAACCATGCCCTGAAGTGCCATGTCTGCACATCTTTTAAATACCCCCAGGGATGGTGACTCCCCCACCTCTCTGGGCAGCCTGTGCCAGTGCCTGACCGCTCTTTCATTAAAGAAGTTTTTCCTAATCTCCAACCTAAACCTCCCCTGACGCAGCTTGAGGCCGTTTCCTCTCGTCCTGTCACTGGTGACTTGGGAGCAGAGACCGACCCCCCCCTCACTCCAGCCCCTCTCAGGCAGCTGCAGAGAGCGAGAAGGGCTCCCCTCAGCCCCCTCTTCTCCAGGCTAAACCCCCCCAGCTCCCCCAGCCGCCCCTCAGCACACTTGTGCTCCAGACCCTGCCACAGCCCCGCTGCCCTTCTCTGGACACGCTCCAGCCCCTCCAGGCCCTTCTTGTCCCGAGGGGCCCAAACCTGAGCCCAGCATTCGAGGTGGGGCCTCCCCAGGGCCGAGCACAGGGGCCCCATCCCTGCCCGGCTCCTGCTGGCCACACCAGCGCTGACACAAGCCCGGGGGCTGGTGGCCTCCTTGGCCACCCGGGCACTGCTGGCTCATGCCCAGCCGGCTGTCAGCCAGCACCCCCAGGGCCTTCTCCGCCGGGCACTTCCCAGCCCCTCTGCCCCAGGCCTGGGGCGCTGCCTGGGGTTGGTGTGACCCAAGGGCAGGACCCGGCATTTGGCCTCATTAAACCTCATACAACTGGTACTGTTAAGAAGTTTTTGAATCACTTGCTAACTCCATCAGTGCATTTTTATTATTGTGTACAGATTATTGAACAAGCAAGCTGCTTTTGAAGGTACGATTCTTGTCTTTTTTTGTGTTGTTGCAGCCTGGTATGTTAACGTCTCCAAAAGCATCAGGCAAAGTAAAAAGAATTAGACTAGTATGTACTAATGATGGAGAAAGCAATTTTGTAACTTTAATATCAGTCACTGATGAGATTTTTCTCAAGGAAGTTTAAAATAAAGTGAGCTGATGGCAAAGGAAGCATGAGCACTGTGTCACATTCTGAGCACACTAGTGATGAGATGCTTAATGTGGTATGAGCACTACTATTAAACAAGGTAGATGCAAGCACACGTTGGGTCTGGGTGATATGACAAGCTGAAAGTATAGGACCTGCGTCACTGTTTGCCAGGGTGTCAGTGCAGAGTGTAGCAAAGTATATATGAATATACATGCAGAGAAAATAAAGTCTGTGAAAGGTTGAGTAGAAATTCTACCTCTGTAAAACAAACTGCAGTGCATGCACGTAGCTTCTGTCACAAAGGGACCTAAGAGTGATGGAAAATCATACAGAACTAATGAAAATCAAACAGTAACCTTCCTCTCTACGCCCCACTTCCAATACAGGTGTATAACCAGGAGAGAGAACAGTGGCAAGCGAAGCCATGCATGGTAATGACCCAGTACCCACCTTCTAATCACAATCTATTCTCTATTGCTGGTTCACTTAGTGGTTGTGAACAATACCTAATCACAACCCATTGTCCTCTCAGCCTAACCTCTGTGTAAGATATCTCCTGTAAGAACCCACTTTGGCATATTAATCATAAGTTTTTGGACACAGATTATCCAGAGCTCCGCTCTCACTGGCTGCCTTGGGCTCTTTGATGACTTTACAGTGCTGCACCAACTCTCAACAAATGCACAGCTGGATCCTCCCCACCAGAGAGTACAGAAACCAAGCTCTTCGAGCCTCACTGATCTTTAAAGTTGAAGAAACTGAATTGAGACATGCAGAACTTTCTCTCTTTCATCATACGTTTTTACTTTATTTTAATGTAACGATAAATTTTAAAGCAACCAACATCCAAAGCTCTGCTGGGTGCCTTGGCCAGGCCAGGGAAGATAAATGACAGTTTCTAATTAGACTTTGGATCCTTGAGCCACTGTCATGGGCTAGAGAGAGAGTGTGCGAGGGCACTGATAATTAGGTTAGTCATGCAACTGCTGAGTCTGGTATCTGTGAAGTCTCAGAATGAAATATGTTTTACAGCCAAGGAATTTAGGAGTGCAATGGACTCCATATAATTTTGGAAACTTTAGTTGGTTTTGTGCTTAATGCTCTTGTCTTGCAACCAATACTCCTATAGTTACAAAGCTCTTTTTGTTGGAGCACTTGTTAGGTAAATATATTTCTAACGCAGATTTGTAGACCTTTGTGGTTCATTTTCTTACTGAGAAAAGCAGCAAAATTGAGAAAAGTGGCTCTTGTTCAGTCCTTGAGCTGTGTTTCTGGGTTCCCTTGTGATGCACGTGTAATCTTGCCATAGCGTATACTGCAGGAAGGGGTCACAGTGATAGGAGTTTTAATTCTCTTAAACTGATTTCTCTATGTGTAAAAAAAATTCTTGGATTTGCTGTAATGTAGCCTTTCCGTGATGTCTGTTTTTGGGAGAAGGAGCTTATATACCACTTGAGGGTGGAGTAGGAAATGTAGTTAGCTGATACACTGCAAGGCAAATATGATGTTTCTGCAGACACAAGGCGCTTTCTAATTCCTGTATGATCAGCACATTATTTGACTTTGATTATAATTACTCCTGTATTTAGGGAGTTAATACTGTGCAGTCAGGGAACTGAAGAATAGTGTGTGCATACAGTTGTGATGTCTAATTTGTTGCAGCTGGAGACATCCCAGGCAATGCATGAAAGTTATTGATGTAGCCAGAGCATTGCAGTTGGGGGGCGTTGTGAGAATTGGAATTGGTGCAATTGTTGCAGTACTGCAGAGGTGTCTTAGCTGTTGACATTGATGCAGTCTGCACATTGTTGCTGAGTCGCCATGATTACGGAAAGTGATGTAGTTGATTTTTTTTTTTTTAAATACAAGTGTCCTCTCTATTAAATAGTGATCAGTGCGTTGTAGTTTTTGCTCTCAGTCTCTTGAAATTGATGTTGTGAACACAGAAACAAGGTGGTAGTTCAATTTCTGATGTGATGAGATTCGCTTGTAGCTGAAAACAGCAGTGTTTTTTGTCAATATCCATGTCCTCACACTCTTCTACGTGATGCTTTTTACCTGTGACACTGAGCATGGCCTGGTGACGGGAACGGATGTGGTTGGTGTAGCCCGCCATTTCCATATTAGCGGAAATTTAATCTTAAAGGAGTTAGCCTGATGAAGTGATACTTGGAGTATATAGTCCAGTAGTCTTGCCTCTTGCCTATCTCCAAGAAGGGCCATAAGTTCCTCAGAACCAGCAGCTTTGTGACATTTTCTGTGGTTGAGATGACGACTTCTAAAAGTCATCAACAAAGTCTTTTGCCATAGTAATTTTCATCTTTAGAGATGTGACTCAGTGGTCCATAACAATTTTATTCTTATTAGTGATTGCTTCATTTATGGTAGACCATACATAAAGCTTACTGCAATGTTAGAAGAAATTACCAAGTTCTGGGGCTGATGGATGGGATGGATGGATGGACGGACAGATGGATGGATCAGTGAGGAGGTATAGGTTATGGCCTTCATCCTTTAACCTTCAGAGATTTTGAAATGATCCTGATGGTTGCTGTAAGCAAAAGAGTGTTCGCTGAGGCAACTGGATATTCTTGTGACTTTGCTGATAAGTTACTTATTGTGGAGGTATAAACCTTTTACTTTCGTTGCTTACAATTTGAGAAACCTTTAATGAACGTAAGTTATGTTTTCCACCACTGCTGTTTAGCAATAGTATTTCAGACTTAAATATAGACTTTAATGTATTAGATTGCCTCCTTTCATGGGAATATAAATCCTTCACTGCAATATGGTCCTGGATGTCTTGCAGCTATCTCCTGTAACACATTTTCCCTCACACCATGTGTCAAGAGGTTTAATGTTTCATTAACTCCCACAGCATTATGGTCTATTTAAGTTACAGAGCTGCCTTATGTTTTGTGTACCATTGGGGAGTTGATTGGAATAATTCACTCCTACGCTTTATTTAGAAAAGACAGTAATAATGTAGAAAAAAGAAGAGATGTTCATGCTGTATGTTCTCATCCTTATTATTCATTAAAGATTTTGAAAAATCAAGAACATTTCTTCATGATTTTGCTAACCTCTGCCTAGGTAGCTACTTGAATTCAGAGTTCAAAATAATCTGTGTATAGTCTGTGACATTTGAAATTAAGAAACAGCTCACGTCTCCTGTTTTGCAGAAAAGAAAAGAGTTGGGAGGATTTCATGAGCTTACTGAGATTCTGGTGCAAATGTAGAACTAAACTAATATGTGAATTCTAAAAGAAACTTAGGAAGGGGGAGCATGGTTCTGTGTATGACGCTGCTTTGTTAATACAGCAGCGATAGACCCTGAACAATTGGTGACAACTGTTATCTAATTTCTGTACCGTAAACTCTTCAGAGTGACATTACTTTGCCAGTGCTTCAGAAAGAGCTTTTAATTAGGATATAGTTCTGTAGTGTCTTCAGTAATAATTGCAAGGCTTGTATCAGACATATGGAGGAGTTCACTAGAACTTTTAACAGACTGTTAACTGACTAAATTAAGTCAGAAGATTTTTTTTTCTTCCTATTGCTTTCTGTATAATTGATCAATGTCATTGTGATCAAACTTTTTCCAAGTTAAATCGCAATCTGTGTATTTTATGTTTAGTGGCGGTTCTTGAAAGGCTGAGATTCCAACACATTGATAAGACTCCTTAATTCAGGCTGTAAGATGTACTTGTGTGTGTGTGTGTGTGTGTGTGTGTGTGTGTGTGTGTGTTTGGTTTTTTTTTTGCTGGACTCTGGATCACCCACCTCCATCTGTTTGCCTTTGTGTTCCTCAGTACTCAGTCAGCAGAAGCCATTGCTGTGTGTTCCTCCTCTGCTCATCTAGATGATAAACTTGATGTGAAGCTCAGTATTTCGCACTTCATCTACAGAGCAGTATTTAATGTATAAATTGCACTAGAACCTGGAAACATTTGTTAGAATACAGCTACCATTAGGAACGATGGCAGATGAACATGATGCATGCGTACAAAGGCAAGGTCACTTCTTCGAATGATCTGTAGCATTAGGTGGTAGAAGCTGCTTTTCCTGCAGTAAGGTCTGACGTGCAGATTACCTTCACAGGAGTAATTTGATCAAAACTTGATTACACTTGCAAAATATTATTTAACATTTGCTAGCATACTGTGAAGTATGAGAGTAAATAATTAGAAGTAAACAACAGTTGTCCTTGCTTTTGTACTGTTAACAGAGTCTTTGCATCGTTAGTGTGAAGTAACGAGATTCTACTGTAGCTGAATTTCTGTTGCAATTCCTTCCTTAAGAATTGCAGTTGGAGTAATAACAGCTGCTTAAAACTCCTATGTGTAGACTTCTTCCTTGTTAATGATCTGTTCACTAATGATGTAGTATCTCTTGAGAGTTTAGTTACCAATCTTGAGGTTATAATATGGAGAAAATAGAATTACCTTTCATTCTTGCTCTCCAGAGTTGCCTTGTCTTGCTAGAGCCATAAACATTCCCCCTTAGCTGTGGTGCTTTCTTTGCTCTTCCTTTCAGTTTTCAGTTGAAAAAGAAAACTGAGAGAAGCAACAAGGCCTACTGCTCTTCTCAAACAGAGGCACAATATATGTGTTTGACATTAGTACATCTAAATTCGCCTATAGATATCCCAGTTATTCTCTCTTCTGAGACGGCTGATACATTTTTATGTAATAAATGCAAGCAAATATTCCTTTAAATACTCCTGCTGAAAAAGTGGCTGTGTGGTTGTTTTGGAGTGAAAAAAGTCTTGGGAACTTCGTGGATCCTAACTGACCATGTAGCATAAGAGACTGGATTTATTATCATAATACTGATGATATACCTCCCGTGAGCAAGACTGCAGGTAAACGATATTCTTTTCTTTACACAAGTAAAGCAGCAGCTTGTAGTGACCCAGCTGAGTGTGCAGAAAGCTGACTTAACGAGTGTGTATCTGCCATGTTCATCCTTTATTTGTCAGCTCGATACGGTCCTTTTCGTTCAGAAATGGGACAGAATTTCCTGAAACCCCTCCCCCTAAGAAAGCCAGATTTGTCCAGGATACAGAGAGGACTGTTAGGGCGATCTTCTGAAATGTGTGCTTTGGGCTTGGGCTTCTCTATTTCCCTTTCCCTTCTCCCTTCCCCTTCCCCTGCTCCTGAATGGGTACCTGCCAGGTTGGTCCTGGCTCGTTGGGTTGTACACTTTGGAAGTAAGGATGCTGGGGGTGGGGGGGAAAAGCTTTTTAGACTGTGATGAAAATGATGAACCCCTGTTTAGATGTGTGACTCACTTATGGTAGGAAAATAGTGAAACACTATTTGCCTCCTTTTAATAATAGCTCTTTATGAGTATCATGAATAGCTTCCAGATTCATCTGAGGCATTAGAGGCGGGCAGTCCTGTTCAGCAAATTTGGATTTCTACTTCTTTCGCGTTTTCTTCAGGACACAAATATACACGTAGTTGTAGACGTGCGAACTTAAAAATTACACTGTAAGCTTATTATGTTTTAATTTAGGAAAATAAAGAAGCTGAATATGAAAAGCTGATCCTTGCTTTAAGAAAGGAGCAAAATATTTATTCTACCCTAGTGAGGACCTTCAAAGAATCAGACAGGTAAGTACTACTTCTATTTTGGTGGATAAGCTAAATTCAAAGGGCAAAAGTCAGGAGTTATGAAAAAAGGTGCAGCTTAACTGGAGTGGTGATTTTTGTACAGGCCAATTGTTCGTAAGGCATAAACTAGCTGTAGCAGTCTCCTTAAAAGAGAACTGTTTCTGTAAGTGTGGTGGTATTATCTAAATTGCTTAAATGTTTCTGAAAATATTTCTGTTTGGATTGGAATCTCATATGAGCCAGATTTCCATTTAGGTACCAAAGCAGGCAGCTCGGTTTTCAGGAGGTACGTGTCCTGTGCTGGAGTATAGGGGAAAAGTCAAATTGCAGTGAACTTCTGGGTGCTGGACAATTTGCCATGGTTTACAGATAACGCTTATCTTAAAAGTGGTACTGTGAGACTTTTGATGAGAATATAAGCCAGTAAGACTTTGGAGAAGGTTAAACAAAACAGAATAATTGAAGTTTGCATAGTATGCTTTTGATGTAAAGCATTCAGAAATATGGCAGGAGCAAGTGTGTTTTAACCTTTTAACATCAAAGAACACAATATTTTCGAAAGAAATCTGTGGCCTACTTTGTATTCTATCATTGCTTGGCAGTTGAGGAGGAGATGTTATGATAAAATGAAGGAAATTCTTAGCCTTTAGGTAAAACAAATCTAAATGTTTTATAAAAAATTTACAGTTATGATTACAAATATCTTCATTAGGCATTGGCAGCATTTGAGAGCTAGCTTCTGGCTCTTCTTGCCTGAAGACAATGGCTCATACCTGCCAACTTTGCGGGAAGGTGTGTTTGTATTTTGCAGTTGGTTTATAGACCACTGTAGTTTGGAAACCATAAAGTGAGTAGCACTGAAGTAGGTGAGAACTGGTGTTTGAATTAAGCCCATTAGTAGTAATGCCATCTTGTGCTTGGCCACAGCTCAGAAGCTCTTTTAGATACTGGAATCTTTTTCATTAGAAGTAGTGATAGAAGTCAGATTATGGAGATTATTTCTTATCTCTGGGAAAAGAGCAATGGCTTTTGTGACTTCTCTGTTGAACAATCACCAAATGAAAGAAGAAGCCAGTTTGTTTTAATATTTCATATGGAGGGTGTGACCTGCCATTGAAACACATTCTGTGGGTATGGCGATTGTCAACACTCTTACCTAGTAATGACAACAAAGCGATGTAGCTCTGATACTATTTTTTCTTAGAATATCTTTCAAATGAGGAAAATTATAACAGTTGTTATAATCGTTAGGGTAATAGGAGTTTTCCACTTCTGTAGAAGAATCGGGAGCAGAATCATTAGTTCTTTTTTCTTGATCTGGAGTTACAGGATGCACAGAGTAGTGCCTGTAACACGCTGATTTGCAGAGGACGTGCCGTGTTTCAACAACAGAGCTGGAAGTTGGAGGCAGGTCTTCTCGTTTCTTCTCCTCCTAGTTCTGTGGGCTGAGATGCGCTGTAAATCTCATCAAGGAAGGCTTGAACCCCCAAAGATCTGGGGAGCTGATAAACGAGCCCTGCAGATAAATTCAGCTTCCTCATTGGTGTAATTGCCATCAGCTGTGACATGGGTTTTAGGCAAACATCTGTTTTCTTGCTGACATATCTTCTTTTAGGCATTATTTATTTTAAACAACCTGGATGGTTATTTTTCAAAATAAGCTACTGGATGTCAGGACCAAGACGTTTCCTGTCTCTCCAGGCAGGGAATCAATGCTTTTTCTTATAAAACCTTTAACTCATGAAAAGTAGAAAATGTGCTTACTTAGCTTCTGGTAATGTGTCAGTTTGTTTTTATTCTTAATTTTTTTTGCTGAGCAGTTAAGAGCTCTTTCTTCAAAGATACTCTTGAGCGAGGGAGAATTGGTTAAAGCAATAGCTTTTTGTGCCGAAAACACTGACAACAGCACACTTGTCAGAAGACAGACTGAGACTCTTTTCATACATGCTGTCTTTTAATTAATGTGTTTCTACAGTATGCTGTTATTTTCATGCAAGTGTGATGTGCTGTATGTTCCTTATAGTCTCCTGTAGGATGGATTTAATTTTTTTTTTCAAGATTCCTGAATTCTCTAGCATTTAGTGCAGTGGATTGGAAATTCTACAGCAGCTTAATTTATCTTAAAACCCTGCGGTTCTGAGCGAAGTAAATGTGAAAATAAATAATACAATGCGTTCAGTAACACCTTGTTATTTATTTGTTACAAAATCCAATTTATTTAATTTTATCACAATTTCAGTTTTTAGTGTACTTAAGTCTTTTTATAGACTGATCAGAATAGCCTTGTCGATGTTGTTGGAGGGTATGGGGAAGATCTAGCAAGGGACAGCTATAGGGACTGACACCGTAGGGCCTGAGGGACAGCAACTGATGCTAAAGTAAGAGCTTTAGTGGTCATCTTGGAAGAAAGCTGCCTAAAGAATTAGTTCATGTTGGCAAGTTATCATGTGTAAGTTTTGGCATTTACACCACATTGAGATAATTGGGACGATTTAGACCTTAAAAGGTCTTTTTACAGACTGTTGGATAAATGAAGAAATAAAACAGTTGTGTCTGGATCATATTTTCAATGAAACACGATTTTTAATTCTTTTCTGAAGTGGAGCATTAGATTATATACTATAGTTCTGTAGCACGGGAGCAAAGTTTCCATGGTCACCGGATAATGGAATAGCCAGAGCCATCAGCAATATGTGATAATATTTTTTCTGGCATACTTTTCAGAAGTTAGTAATTTTGATTTTCCGTAAAAAGAATTACACAGAAGTTGGCTGGTAGAACAGAGCTGTCGTATTTAAGCTGACTTACAGGCAGCACAGCTCAAAACAGCAAGAAAAGGACATATATGTAAAGGTTTAGTCTCATCTTTCTATGTAGGGATTTTTTTATTCTTGTGCATCAAAATGATGTAACTGTGTGATGAAAAACAGCCATGGCTAATGTGAAACTGGCTCTTTGTGGAAGCCTGGATGTATAAAAGATGGTGAAGTGCACAACAAAATGCTTTGCATCGAAGCTTGACGATTTTTTTTTCTCCTTTTTTTTTCAGTATAAATAGCTTGCAAACGGAACTAAACAACATTTTCATGTTGCGAAAACAACTAGAAGAAGACATTTTAGCTAATCGGAATCTGCAGAAGGTCTTAGAAGATCAGATTAAGGACATGAAGAACCGACAAGGTCTGTATACATGTGCAGCCCATCCCTTTTCTTGATGATCTTGCACAAAAGAAAACTCGTTTTATTACAGTCAGTTTGCTGGGATGGAGAAGAAATGTTTGAGAGTAGAAGAAGGTGTGAAAAACTTCTTTTCAGCTTTCTATACTGGAAATTATTTGGGGGATTTGTAACAGAGTGTCTTTGAGCAATCAGGGCATATACAGACGGAGAGCTTTTTCTCTTTCCGTGCAGCAAATGTTAGTAATTCTATAGCAATTCTACTGCAGTGATCATTTCAAGCTGCCTACAATTTTGTACCCATAGAATTTACCGTTTTCTGCAGAAGTCAGAGATTCCTGGCTTTGAATAAATCTGTGGCCATGGGATCTCTTTCTGACCATGGAATGTAATTATTTCGCAATACTTTGGTAAAGAGTTTGTGTCTCAGGAAATGGCCAGACACCTCCTAACAGAAGTAGTATTTCCAGAGACAGAAAAAATAGCTAGAGGTTTCGTTATTATGTAATTCTGAAATAGTAGAGGTTTTAAATATAACTTATCTTCTAGCTTTTTTATTGTACTTCTTTGGAGATGCTTTTAGTATATACTTAGATATAGAAAAGAATAATGTAAGTGGACATTGTTAAATATAGTTTACTGCATATATACAGATGTATCTGTTGTATTCTATAGGGGATATATAAATAACAAAAAGTCTGCTCACTTACCCCTTTAAACTTAGATTTTCAATTTTAGCATCACTCCCTTGACAACTATGATAAGTGACAAAAGGTTTTTGAGGTTTCCAACCTCAAAAGCACAGAGATGATGAACAACGAGGGTAGGCCAAAGGGTCTTGTGGATACTCCTGGGTGTTCAGGAGCAGCTGTGCTGAGGGTGAGGCTGCTAGGAATGAAAGCTCTGAAATTAGTACATCTGGGAGGCTTTGGGTACTTGCAGCAGCCATGGGATAGTGTCAGAGCTGGGAATAGGATTTGGATGTCTCTTCTTTGTCCTAATTTAGATATGCTTTCTCCCTATCTAATGAGGTATATTTATAGAATTAACTGTCATCTATATTGTAAATGAACAGGTGTTTATTGAAACATAACAAATTGCTCCTGCAATGACAGAGGAAATGAATAAGTAGCTATTTTCAATTCAATTAACGCAATCTTTTGACCCAAAAGCAAAATGAATTCAATAACTTTGTCTAACCCGGCTTTTTGCCTGGAGACCTTGAGTTCATGTTCATAAAAATATAGTTAAAACAGAATGACTGTTCATGCCTTACTTATCCTTCCTAAAAATTATTTCTGATTTTAATGCTAAACATGCAAATTATAACTCAGCATTACATTCGCAACTCACGCTGATAACCACAGAAAATACAGCATGTCTATGTGTCACAAGCACAAAGAAATGTGAGGACAAAATTTGTTCATTTAAACAGAAAGCTTATGTTGGGGCATGAAACATTTTAACTGGCCTGTCTTTGCATTTTATGCTGGGTTTTCCTGCAAATAGAGTTTCTGAAATAATTCCTGTCCTTGATTATTTTGACAGATGAAACACTGTCTTTCTGTGGAGATCAAACATCTTACATGAGTATCTGTTTAGGAGAGCAAGATCATTTAAACCTACAGGTAGACCATCTGTCTGTTGAAGAACTTAAGAAAAAGGTATTGGCTTTTTATTATTTACTGTTTCTAACGGCTTAATTCTGCTTTGTTTATAGTTTGTGCATCTCACAAAAAGGTTTATTTAGGTACAGTTGGGCAACTCTGAAAGGATTTGAAGTTCTCATCTCTGTGGTTTGTGATCCACCTTTTATGAACTCTTTATTCTTTGTTATGCCACATGAGCTTCAGACTCAGCTGAAAGATAGGTGGCTTGCTGCAAAGATTTTAGGATAGTTAGACACCTGGATTCAAGTTTCAGACTCAGTACCATATTTTAGTCATCTTGTAGTGTACCAACTCCAAAGAAAAGTATTTGCATTAAGTATCCTACAGCAAGTATTTCATACACTTTTATTAATCATGAACATAATAGTGGTGTCTATAATTTATACTTCTGTATACCGCACTCCATCCCAGGATTTACAATTCTTTTGGTACGTATAGCCTGTTACCAAATGCCCTGAGGTTAGTTAATGTTGTCACCATTCTACATGAGAACTGAAATTCACGGACATTAAACATGCAGACCATTCTCATAAATAAATCAGTATCGGAGTTCAGAACTTGTTCTTCTGAGTCCTTATCCTGTGCAGCGACCGCTGATCCATGCACCAATTTCTGGTAAGGAGTTATTTTGAATGTGGTTGTTTGGGAGTGAACATAAGTAAAGTTTTATACTTCTCATGGCCAGCCGAATTGTAGGCAGGTGTTCAAAGTCTGGAGGTGGATAATCTGAAGGGAAGAATTTTGCCTCACACTGAACAGGTTTAAATAAAAAAAAGCCCCAGATTGTGACCCAGTCCCGTTCTGGGGTTATACCACTTTTATCTTTGAACACATTCCCTTCAGTACGTTCAGGGACACACTCATTAGCAAAAGATGTTTATATGCCATTTCTTGCCTGAAAACTGATCTGTCTTTTCCAAATATATTAATTAGTCTAATAAAAAGATTTCACTTTCTTCTGCAAACATTGCCTTCTTGATGTACTCAACTCTGTGACAGCAATGTCTGTTCAGGAGTCTTGAATGCGATAGTCCATTCAGATTTTGTATCTGAAACTCCTCAGAATGATAGCGGCTTGCAAAGGGTGTTTGAGACAGAAGGACAGGTTGTTTCTGAATGCTACATTTCCCCTGTAGTGCTGTTTTCCCTTGCACTAAAGTGTTTCTTCTCAAATCAGCCTGTTGGTGTGAGGTGCACTCAGGTTTCTTCTTGTGAAACTTGATACCTCAACTTAATAAGATGGTCTTACAAGTTAAAATTTCTTGAACACTAACTCACAAATAGATAATTCTGGTTTTCCTACATAGTGAGATTGCCTCATGAGCAGATGTTGTAGCCCAGGCTTTCCAGCTCTGCAGTTTAGATTTAGCAGGAGATTTACGTATCATCATTTGTTTTCATACCAGTATGGATGTTACTGGGTTTGCTTGTTCTTCCTTTGGTTCTTTAGGTTACTGACCTTCTCTTGATGGTGAAGGATCTGCAATCAATTAATCAAGAACTTAAGAAAAAACAGTTTGGATTTTCTACAACAGATTCTCAAGGGAAGGAAGCACTAAAAATACTAAACCACAGTGAGGTAGGTTTTCTGTGTTAAAGTAGTGAATCTGACTCTCTGTTTTACCTTTTGGAGTCATTCACATCAGTGCAGAATGAGTGTAAAACCCTCGGGGCTTAGGTTGCTAATTCCTTATAATAACTTTTTAAATTAATGATGTAAACAACTTTAAGATGTTAGCACAACAGAGACTCGGCTCAATGCAAGGGTTGTGTTCAGTGATGTGTCAAGTTGATTTTAAGGAAACAACTTACACATTAAAATATTAATTGGGTCTGTGATATATTTGTTTTGCCAATTGAAAGGGGAGGAAATAGTTAATTTTACAAAGAAAGCAATGTCTTATATAACATTTTAGCTATTAGTGAACGTCTGCTTGCCTACTGTTCAAGAGTCATTCTCTTGCTGTGTCTAATTCTGTAAGAGCTTAGCTCATATCTCCTCTGCATCTGCAAAACAACCAGGGTTCACTATAGCCAAAAAAGAAAGAATAACACCTTGGGTCGCTTAACTGCATGTTGTTCCTTGACATAGAATATAGAGCTATATGAAGTGGCCAGCATTGTGGTAGGTAGGTGCAAGGAAGTAATCACTGGTGGGTGTTTCTTTCTTTTGCCCAAAGCCAAGACTGTTTTTAGCTGTGGGGAAGAAGAGGTCTTGGCAAAATACTTCCACTGAGAAGCATTTTGGACGCCCAGTCGCTGTGTGTCTTGCTATGTGTGAATGACAAAGGATGTTCACGATGCTCTCTTAGATTCTAGGAAGCCTTCTAGCTTGTTGTGAAGTATTACTTGAAATGTGGCCAGTAGTACTTCTCTTTATGTTGTGTTGTGGTTTTTGCTTTCAGTTACATTGTTCTTGTGCACCACATATTGAATAGGAAGGTAAAAATATAAAAGGAATAATGATGGTGCTGGTATTTTGTGTCTTGAATTTCTGAATTAAACTTGAACAAAAAATTACAACAGTTTGAGTCATTTATGTGTAGGGATTGCCTAATTCTGGAACTGTGGTATTGATGATTTTTCTGCAGGACAGTTTATTCTGCAGGACTCTAGAAAAAGGGTCATGTCTTTTACCGTATGTGCTGCAGATGCACTGGAAGCAATCATCAGAAGCCATGAAATATTAGTGCTTTTTCAGTTTTAAGACATACTCATGTTACCTTTAATTGAAGTATGTTTAAATTATAGGTCGACCTTTAGGTGTGCCATGGCTTTTTATTAAAATAATGAATTTACATGTTACTGAACTAGGTTTGCATGAAAAGCTTGTGGGCAATCTCTTTCAGAGTGCATGCACCTTCCGTAGGTCCATATTTTTAGCAATTTGCCCCGTCGTCCTGCAGAGGGTGCTGCACCCCCACTGATGCCACAGTTAATTCCAAAGGAATTCATGTCCTGTGCTAAAATTATCATGACAAGACACTGTGCGCTCCTGCATTTGTCTTGGCATGAAAAGTACATATCGGGCTACTTACTTAAGAAGCTGTCTACATTAAATTAGATGTGGAGTGACAAAGAGTGAAGCTTGTAAAATATAAATAAGCCTCAAAATTCTGGTGGAGGAAATAGGAAAGTAAAATATTGTATTTTAACCTGTGCCAAATGATAATAGTATATGGAGCTCAAAAGTGAAAGGATCTGTAACTAAAAGTTTTTAATTTAAAAGGTACCATTTTATCAGTCTTGACAATAAATGACAGCCTGGATTTCGGGTTATGGATTGTGACAACCGTGTGTTTTGCATACTAATAACCAGTGTCAAAAAACCTAAGTTCTCTTTTCTTGTGTGTATTTTGGGCTAGAATTTATTGTCAGGTAGTGCTGAGATGACACTAACATATGTGCTATAAGAGGAATTTGGACAGACACGGGAAGATGTATCCTTCTCAGGTTCTTAAAATGAACCCATCTTTCTTTTCCTTCACAAATAAGACGCATCTGCATGTCGGTGCCTCTGCAGGGCATCTCCCAAAGGTCTGACAGCCCCTAGTACTCTGTTTCTTGGCTTCATGTTCGGAAGGGAGGGAGGAGGAGGAGTGAAAAAGGTTGTTTTTGTACTGTCCTCTGAACATCTGCTTTCTCTGAGAGAAGCAGCCTCAGTGATTTCAGCCTTCAGGGCTCCAGGGATCTTTGCAAACCAAGCATATCACAGATTCATTTAGGAAAAACATTCTTGAGGTTTTCAGTCTCCAAGGAAATACTTTAAACAGGCAGCTTATTCTTGATAGACTTTTTTTTCTGGCCTTAAGACACTTATTTTCTTTTAATATCTTGTTGAACATTAGGTTGTATTCCTCGGAGCACAGAAAGTTTCTTTTCAGCCTCTCAGACACAGGACCATAGGACCAGCCTCAGACTGCAGTAATTTGCTGTAACAGTGTGTGTTGGTCTTATGTAATAGTTCCATTCTAAGAAGCGTCACTTAATAAGCCAAATACTGGCCTGGGAAAAGGAAATACTAAAAAACATTGAGTCATAAAAGGTAGTTGCTTTAGGTGGATAAGTTATATGTGCAAATAAGTTTAATTTTAAGACACAAATGCACAAACGTGGTTTGACTGGAATCTACACATGGAAGATTAAACCTTAACAGATTTTTTTGTAATAGCTAACATTATTGGACTTTTGGCGTCCTGTGATTACAATAGAAAGATCTTTTTTCACAATGCATGCCCTTGCTATATGTCATAATCCTATGTGTGTCGTCTTCTAGTTTTCAGATTGTCTTTACTTTGTGTTGTCCTAGAAAACAAAGTCTGAATGAAAATACCAAAAGAATTCAATCATGACTCAGACGTTAGTTTTCAATATAGAGTTCTAATAGTAAAAGGCAAATATATTGATACACTGAGCCATCTGGTTGCTACCTTTTAAAAGTCATACTTAAAACCATTAATGTTGCTTATACTGTTAGGGATTGGAAGATAAAAAGGCTTTTCTCATTTATTTCAAATATATATATACACATAAAAGCATACATTCTGTGCATACTCAATTAAAAAAATCAAAGCCCACGCATGCATTCGATTCCTGGTGTTCTTAGGAAGCAAAAATAACGCTCCCTGCAGAATCCTGGTTGTCTGCAATGGGACTGACAAGCTGTGAGCCAAGCCTTTCCAGCATGTGATACTGGGGAAGCAGGTTTCTCTTTTCATGCCATAAGTTTCAGCAGTGGGCTGTATATCCATCGAAGCTATAAATACCACACCCATGACCCCTAGATGCCAGTTTCTTTCCTTCCTGTCTGTTATCTGAGTCTCTGTATGTAAAATATTAATTTTCTCTAACTATGCTCAAGATTCAGCTTTTCTTCTCTTAAGGTTATTTTCCTTTAGCCCAAGTTGCACCAAAATATGGCTGTTACACACAGCAGCGCTGTATTATTGCCATAAGTGCTTTAAGACTAAAATTTTTATCTGATGCAAGTTTGAATCCACTGTGCTGTATCCTGCCTGTGGTTTAGGCACACTGGACATTGCATCGTTGGTATTTACCATCACTCTTGCACGTTTCCACTATTAAATGAGATTCTAGCGGCTAAGATCCTATACATCTGTCTTTTTTTCTGGGAAATGTTGCTATAAAACAAGATGATATAAATGTCTAATCTGGTCTTACCACGGGAGGGTGGTGGAACGTGGTAACAGCAGGTCACACATGGTGGATCCCAAAGTGGCGTGAAAGACTTCTCTTGTGCTCGGGTTGTTGTCTGTCAGGCTGCGCCAGGATGCGGCTACTGGGTATAATAATTCTTTGTAAAGATGAGTTTTTCTTATGATCAGTGTTAGACTGACAGAGGCAAGGCTAAATTCTGTCCTCTGTCGCCAGAGGAAACTGAGTAAAGGAGGTGAGTTGTGAGATGAAGATACGTCCATGAGCTGTGTGTAAGTGAAGGTGGCTCAGTGGTGGTCTTCAGAGAGGAGCAGCGTGTGCGTCTCGTCCCTTGCTCGCAGATCTGTGGCTGAGGTGGAACATCCAGCAAACCAAAGGGTCTTGCTGTCAGTTACGGTGACGTCAGGAACTTGGGTTCTGCTACTGAAAAAGCAGAGTCTTCCTCCTCGTCCTCCTCTTCCTCTTTGCTCAGGAAATATTAGTGATGGGAGATGGGTTGGGTTCTGTGGGAAATAAGGAGAAAAGATGATTTGGCACCATTTGCTACAAATTGGCAAATTTAGGCAAGACAAAGCAGATTGTAACCTGCGGTGTTACAGTAAATCTTTTCCGTGTATAGCAAGCTTACTTGTGCTTTGTTTCAAAAGCATCTATTTCCTGGATGCTGCAGAAGAGCCTAAATGAAAATAAATTTTGGAAACTGGAAAATAAAATAGGCACAATGAGAACATGACTGAAGATCCAGAGGGCCCTTGCCAGATGAGGTTAATTTTTTTTTATATTTTTTGTAAATTCTGAGGAGAAAAGGTTAAATAAAACTGAAGGAATGTATAAGATAAAGTTTCACTGTATTTAATATGAGTTATTCCTGGTTTTTATGTTAATTTCCTTTGATCTTGTTGAAGAAATCTAATTCAGTGTTTGTTACTTTGTATTACAGGCGTTTTTTATTTTTCTTTTAAGACATGTCACTGACTTATTTATGCATGTTTCATATCACAGTATTTTTTTTGTGCTACATTTTCACATCATTCCATACTTTGTGTAGTGTCTTGAAATAACAGAGGAGCCTGTGCTGCAGACTGAAGACGGTGACAATGACAGGAAGATGCAGAACAGTCAATTTTCTGAGAAGGTCAGTCAGGTAGGCCTCTGCTCTGGGTGCATTATGTTAGCGTACTCTTTTCTCTGCATGCTTTTAAAAATTCTTATTTTCTTAGAACACAAAGTCTTTTGCAGACAAAGCATACTTTTCTTGGTGTCTGATTTTTCTTTCAACTAATTGTTACCCTAAAGAGTTTCTGAAAGCTTTTTCCTATATTTTTCTGCTCCTAGGGTTTTGCAATCAGGATAGCTTTTGTTCTGGTCCTTGTTTTCTCTTGTTTGAGTGCTCATAATCGTCCTTAATGGGGATGACAGAAAGTCCCTTGAAATTGTGTTTCTTCACATACGCGCGCACTGATCTTCAGCCTCCATTGCAGTCGGGCCTATGGTACAGATTGTATAAGATCTACTTGCTGCTATGATTGAGGAAAAGATACTGTAGATCCTTCTTCAGGGTTGAAATACTTGATGTCTTTGTAACTTGTTGACTGCGATTTCATACATACAGGAGTCTGCTGTCCTCTTATTCTGTCATTCAAAAGCGATGTAATATGAAGAATCATGGAATCGTAAAATACTTCAGGTTATAAGGGACCTTAGAGGATCACAGAGTGTAATTAAAGTTGAACCTTTCTGGTTTAAAAATTATAACATGCTAAAATATGACACGAAAGGGAGCATTTTGATTAGTAATGTTGAAGAATAATGATGATGTGTTCTTGGAAATTTGTAATTTCTATGTTTCCTGTTTACTAGGTATGCCTTCAGGTATCTTTGGATTTTCCTTCTGAGCTGAATAAACAGGTAAGTGGTGTATTGTAAAGGTGTTCTTGACTCTTAAGCATCTTAATCTCTCACTGCTGATGTCTGCTGATGGAAACTATATCCAAATGAGCCCAGTGTAAATTCTTGTGTAATTGATACAGAAGATTTAAACGGGGGTTGAATTACTGGAGACACCCATGTAGAAACGTCCTGGGACGTGTCTATGGTGTTACATACAAAAGGTAGAGAGTTTGTAAATGCTTCAAGTTGCATCCTGACCAAGCCATCAGGGCTTACATCTGCAGACCCCAGGACAGAATTTGCTACTGTAAAGACAGGTGAACTACTAAAAAGTTAGCTGCAATCTGCAGGCCACATTCCAGAAGTTTCCTACCTCTTCGTAGAGAAAGACCTTCAGGGAAATCTACTTAACTACTATCACTATGAATTAATCATATGAAATAGATGTTAATTAGTTTTTTTATTAATAAATAGTAAGTGAAATGTCTGTGGATGCTTCTTAATGTAGATAAAAAGCATCAGGAATTAAAAAACCCACTTACAAGAAGATTACAGCCCTGTATTTAGTAGAACGTTGCATACTTGTGTAATAAGAAAATGTTTGCAATTTTTTAACAGATAACTCCATCAGGCTTTTCAGAGAGTTTCTGCAAAGATAGGCGTTACAGGAGTCCAAATAAGCCGCAGTTCGAACATGATACAACTGGCAGACACTTCGGCAGAATAGGAATGAGTGAACATGAAACAGAAGAGAACTTGCTCACATCTCTTTTAGGAGAAAATAGAACATCTGTACTGGAATCTACGTAAGTATGAGGGATATGCACTGCTTTTGACATTATTTCTATTTCAGAAGAGAATAAAGTAATTTTGCTAAAGTGAATTTAGATAATGGCACTGTCTAATTTACCTGAGAGATTGGCAAGGCGCCTTCAGAGCCATTTTAGTCTATCATGCAATTAGGTAATTAGGAAACACACTATCAGTAGAAATCCTTATGAAAAATCCATTACAAGAAAAAAAAACTCTCCAAAGTTACCGATATACAGAGATTTACTGTAGGGACTGATTGTTTTCAGGATAGGGTCTAGCAGTGTTAAAGGGCTCAGATGATAATAGGTAGTACTTTTTTCTCAAAAAAAAAAAAAAAAAACCAAAACAAAAAAACCCAAAAAACCCAACCTGGGCGCACAGGGCAGTGGAAGGCGGTGTGGGGGAGGGGACGACGCCGTGCTGCTCCGAAAATTGTACGTGTAAGGAACGGAGGGTGGAGGAAATGGATTTACAATGACTGCTTGACAGCATTAATTTTGGGCGGACATTACTGTATGCTTTGTGGCCTTTGCTTCTTCATCTGAACCGCTTGGGTGGAGGGTCGCTCTCTGTCAGCAGCTCAGGGAGTCTGTGCCCATGCCCTGCAGTGGGCTAATGGGTTATTCCGCTGTAATCGCTTGTAGGACTGTGTTGAGACGAACCATCTTGTAAGTACTTAGGAGAAAATATTTGTGTAACTAAATCCGTATAAGCCCTAGTGTAACCAGCATTTTTCAAGCGTGTGTGGGTTACAGTATGGTTTGATCAATGCCCAGCTGAAATGCTCATTACCATAGAAACTGAACAATACCAAGCAAGAAAAGCATGTCTAGAAAAACCACACCCTGACTAGTTTCCCTCAATGTCACGCTTATGCTACTTAATCTCCTGGTTGAAAACCGAATTAGAGCTTTGCTGGAGACCATTTTAATTTTCCTTTCCTAGTTCTCTCCACACTGTAATGACTGTACAGCATCACGGGACTTTTCCAGTGCTCATCAGTGCTGCTCCTTCAGCTAGCCATAGTAGTTTCTGGAGAGTCATGGGAACAACCTTCCATGTACGTTGTGCTCAGCGATGCTGGTAGCAGAACATCCTGTGGAATTACACAGGTCAAATCCTGTTCCCTGTGTTCAGCATGCACCGTGCTTGACGTTACTCAAGCAATTCTATATTTTTACAATACTATTTAAAACCCTCCAACATGCATAAATGGTCTTAGTTGTCAAAGCAGTAGTTAGTGGTAAATGAGGAGATACTACTCTCTTAGAAGAAGAATAGATAACATTGTTTTATTTGTTAACTTTACTTAAAAGTCTGCTAATGAGTGATTCCAGCGCCGTCATCTTTACCACTCTAGTGTGTAATCTTTTCTGTGTTCAAGTATAAATGACTAGATTGACTGGTGATGAGCCTGTACTTTGCATAACTTAATTCTCACTAATGACATTAGATGCCAGAGAAAGACATAAAAAGCCTAGTTAGCTTCTACCATTTCAAATGCGAGCTGTACAAATGCAGTTGTTTTAAATGCTGGTTTATATGTTTAGTGGCACAAACAGCTCTCTATTGGATGCATGAAATCATTTGTAGAATTTGAGGGCTTGCTTATGCTTTAAATGTCTCTTACTTGCCTTCAGTTTCACTTAAAACATTGCTTTCCAAACTGTGTCTACGGACCACTAATGATCTGTGGGGCAGTTTGGTGGCCTGCAGTGAGCTGTTTTTGCAGGCGTTTGGCTGCTTTCTCAGTTTCCATCTTCCCTGTTACATTAGAAATACATGATTTTTCAGAAAAACCCAACATCTAGAGTCTCCTGTGGTTTTAGTAGAGTTTTATTGTTAAGGTAGTTAAACCAGAGTGTAAACTCTTTTTAAAATCAATTAATATTTCTTAAATTGCTGTGTTATGTAAGCAATTGATTTATCTACCAGAGGTTTAGTATCTGTTCACGAATGGGGAGGGGGTGGTAGAGCATATATGGTGATAAATAGGAGAAAAGCATTGATGAGATAATTCATGATACAACTCATGTTGTGAAAAGGTTTCAAAAATTTTCTTTGTTAGTAATTCATTAGTAAGACAGAATCTCCTGGGAATCTCAAATATGTCGAGACACTGCAAAAGAGTTTCTTAGAAGGTATTCTTGTTTGCTTAAATAAAAATCTAAATTATTACCTTTTCTTTCCTCTTCCCTGAATATAGCAGAGAAGAACAAATGAAAATTGTAAATGAACTGTTAGATCATCTGAACACAACTGAGGGAGAATCTTCAAGTGAAGACATAGAGAATAAGGGTGAAAAAGATCTTAGGCAAATGATTATTCAACTAAGAGCTGAACTCAAACATTTTAAGCAGGTCAATAAATTCTTAAAGCAGCAAGTAGAATTGAAATCAAATTTTGATGGGAAAGAGAAGCTTTATCCAGACGCAATGCCACAGATTAATAAGGATATTGAGTTGTTGCAAGTGGAATTGAAAGATGCAGCTACACAAACAATGACTTCAGAGAGTAATGTCATGAGATTCAAACATGAAGGCAAAAAAGGAGCCTCAGAAGAAAAAACAAAATATTCAAGATTAAATGCAGAAAGAGAACATCAGCAAGAAAATGTGTATAAGAAGGGCGAACAGCATGAAAGAGTTTCTTTTACAAGGAGAACAAATGAAGTAAGTTTATTTAAGATTCTCTTTTTGGTGCTTAGGGAATAGATGTATAAAAGAGAAAAATTATGTTTCATTTCTAATATTAAATCTTGCTTTTGTGTAATTTTTAAAATTGGAAAAAAGAGATGTAAGCCAAATATATTTTAGATAATTGTTCTTAATGTTCAGAGCTTTTCATCGCATACTTCAGTGTGCTTTAGAACATTAATTAATTGAATTTCAATCCTCACCGGGACCAGATACTAGTAAATACTAGAGCTGTTGGAAAAAGAGACGGTTTATAGCATAATGGCCTGATTCTGTACTACCTTATATCTCTGCACAGATGTTCATAACGTGCAGAACCAGAGCATTCTGAACTGGTAGTTTATTAAGTCTAAATGGAAGATGCGTTCTAGAAAATTGAAGACTTGCACGCTGTCTGAGAGCACGCCGGTGAGGAGCTTGTGGTAGATGCCAACAAACTCAAATCTTAATTTTAGGTTTTTATTAACATCTTATCATCGTGTCATCCTTTTAGAGAAGTACAACCAGTAGTACTTGGTAAAACTGTGGGGGCAGTTCTTCATGGTTGTTCGGAACCTAAGTGCACAGAGTCTGTTCCGTGAGTACAGACGTAATTTGCTTGTGCCAGATAAGTTTTCAAGTCTTTTGTATGTAGGCACTCTGTAATCCCAAACAAAGAGGTGGGAAAAGTGTCTACTAAAGAGCTCATGTGTATTGTTTCAGTAGCAGTTATAGAAGTGAAGTTGAAAAGTCTTTGAAGATCTTCACTCTTGCAGAGCAGACAAAGGAGAGTATTGCTTTTGATTTTGTGCACTGCTAATAGAAAATGTTGTAGCACCTTCTGCAAAGAATGGTTTCCATGACTTTAGTGATCAAGAGATTTCTGTGAGCTAGGAATGAGGAAGGAACTCATTTTTATTGTGGCTTGTTCTTGTTGGATTCATTTCACTGAAGGAAGAGGTTGTAAATCAAGAGATGGCGATAAGACTTTGTTCTGCACAGGTATAAGCATTTCAGTGTAGTTTGGGATTTTAAAGAAATGGTTTTGGCACACATGGCTGGTCCCTGGCAAACACCCTAGGAAATTCATGCCAATCTTAGCAATAGCTTATGATACCCCTGAAAAATCAAAACGTAACTAACTCGCAAAGACTAAGTCTTGTTTCACCGAACAAGTTACATAGCTACAGGTATTTTCAGGTACGGTCCTAGTATTGTAAGCTTTCCTCATTGGGAGTAAATTCTCTACCTTTAAAAAAAATTATGCTTGGGGAGGAAAGAGGATAATAATGGAAATGTTCTTGGGCTATTGTTAATGTTCTTAGTCTGTTTGGCATGTGGTCGGTCGTGTTTGGCAGGTTGCCTGCTGTGGTAGCTGTTCCTGCATCTTTGGGATGCCTTGGCTAGTCTGAGGCAGAAAGGGGAGGATGTGCTTTCTCACCTGGGTGGTGCTATCCAGGAGAGCTGACTTCAGGAACAGTTGAAGAGATGCGGGCAGCTGGAAGTTAGGAAGAGTAAAGATGGGTAGCAGAGGGGGAAGGGGTTCGAGGACCTAGCTGGTTCTGTTAATGAAGGTCTGCTTGTGATGCCTAAGGACACTACTGATGTCTTTGGGTTGCTGGTCTTACTTCTCAGGAATGAAGGGCGCTCCCTCTGAAGGCACGTAAAGGCCTGTCTGCCCTCCTCAGGGAATACCTAGAGTTTTCTGCAATTCTCTTTTTTTTCAAGTTCCTGTTTTCACTGAGTTTCAGTACGTGGTTTTGATTCATCGTTTTCCAGATTCCTCACTAGTTTAATTGGCTGCAACCTCAATGCAATCCCTGAGTCAGTCTCTTTAAAAGCTTTCTTGTTTGGACTAATGCAGTGTATCTTTTGCTTCTGAATGGCTTTTGTAGAATAATTTCCTGTAGCCAGCTGAACTGGACTTTGGGTAATCTGGGTGACGTATATGTCTGTACGGCAGCCCTGAGATAGCTGGAAATTGTTCGACGTTATTAGTGCAGTTTAGTAAAACTAGCAGGAAGTTCACCCTGCCTGGATTTATTTTTCAGCCTCCAAATGATATTGTATTCACGTATGTACGAAAGGAATTGAGTATGTCATTAGGAAAATAGAACTTGCTTTTTATTATTTTAAATTGTGTAAGGACTATAATTGCTAAGAAACGAATGTGGAAAGGTATTTCAGAATACGTTGGGTGGTAAAAGAAATTATGGAACTTATGACACTGGTGGAGCAAATGAACAGCAAAAAAATAAACTAAATCTGTCTGAACATGCCATTATTGATTTTTATTATTATTACACACAATTCCATAACTCTCATCAACATATAGCATGTTTTTATCTTTCTGGAGATCTTTTATGCTCTGTGGTTTAAACAAAGGCACATTTTATGCAGTTTTCAAAAGGTGAGAGGCTAAAATGTAGTGACTTCAGAAATTTAACTTCTTCCCCCAACTCCAGTGACGGAATGTCCGTCACAATAGGAAACGGAATCCTGTGGAAGCAGCGTATGGAGTGGATGGGTGAAGACGCTGTTCTTGTTCATAAAGAATTTCTTTACAGCAGAATAAATTTCCTCCGTGGCTGATGCAAAGCTATGTTGATTTGCTCAAAGGTATGAAAGAAGGCTGGTACAGAGTAGGGCCTGTTGGACGGAGGCAAAAGGAAGAAAGGAAAATACATTCAGGAATTTGTGAAAAATTAGGTGGATCCTCAATTTAAAAAAAACAACCCAGTATTTAAGGGAAACAGTTACTGGGCTGTCAGACATTTATGATATAAATCAGGCGACTGGGAAGTGGCAGCTAGAGAGGTCAGTTTGGGTGAGAAACTATTTTCCTAGGGCACACACAAATTCAGGGTTAACTAATACACCTACTGATTAAAAGCCTTTGCTAGTCAATGCTGAATTTGCTGTCTCGCTTCATGAACTGGAAGTCATTCACTGTGTGGCTGTGGATACGTAAGCAGCACTTACAGAAAATTGAACCAGTGGGATAGTTTTTTTTTTCCCCTCTCTGAAGGTTTGTTTCCCACATTGCAAGGGTATTGCAATCTTATTTCCAAAACTGTTTAATGTGACAGCTTACTAATCTTACTGGAAGATTTTTATTTTTCCTCAAATATTTGTTTATACTTCCTTTACTTGACCGTTACTTGCGAGCTACCAACGCCCCATTTTATTCCATGCCTTTTTCAGACTGATTCTGCTTACCTGCCCAAGAAGTCCCGTCTGCCCGTGCTCTTAAAATCATCCAGACCATTAGGGAATGTGGCTTTGAACTCCTGTATGCAGAAGTCAGAATCAAAAATAGAGCGTCATACCAGGGTACCTTATGAAGGTCTGAAAGCAGGTGAAGCACAAAACAAACAATTTCAGCCACAAACAAATGGAGAGTTGTTATTGAATGAGTCTGTAACTGCAAACCTTCAAGAAGAGCCTGCACAGGAAAGCACACCAGTGAGAGGTAAATAAAGAGCAGACGTAATGACTTGTAATGCTGCTTGAAATAGTGGCTTCTTTTCTTGTAGCGGGAAGTAAAACCAGATCATTTTTACATACGTACAATGCTGCTTACTCTTATGATTTTCTCGGGTAGGCAAATATATATAGATCTTGAAAACAACCTTTCTTTTTTCTTTTATCTTTGCCACTAGAATGTAAAACAGCTTTGTATGGAATAGAAAGTGCTTAGTATACATGGCATAAAGTATATAAAGAATGGCAGTTTCACAGGGTGCCCACACATGCACACATATATGTTAATGTTTCGGTAAATGAAAAATTTCCTTTACATGATGCCAAATCTAATGAAAGCTGTCTGTAAGGGAGACAGGAGAGTATAAAAATACTGTATTTGTTTATGCTGCATAAATAAGTTTTTCCATTATTCCACTGATCAGTCAATCATCAGTGTCTGTTTCCAGCGTGGCTAGGTTAATTTAAACTCAATTGTTGACAAAGTATCTGGATCAGCAAAGTATAACAAATTGTAAGGTAGAGAACAGTGGGTGTTATATAAAGATTTGGAGGGTTTGAAAAATAAAAATGTGTTTAGCAGATTAAAAACTGAGTAGGGATATAAAGGATAGGTGAGGGAGAGATGGGGTGTAAATATAAGAAATGAGATTCAATCAAGCAGCAAGTGAGCCGCTGTCAGATACAGAGGCTGCAGAGGCTTTGTTGTTAATGATAACGTTATTGTGGTAAGGGACAGATACGGCACAACTTTACTGTAAATACTCAAGTTGATACGACTCTGTAATTAGTTTTGGTAGGTACAAAATCCATGGAGAATTCTGAGAAGGGAAGTACTTTTGAATTGGATCCTCAAATAAATCAGAACCTGTTAGGACTGCAGTCCTGTGATTTCCTTTCCACACTGACTTCTTTGTTCTGGGTAACAGCCGTACTGCACGCTCAGTGCCTCTGAGACTTGATGCAACGGGAGATTGCAGAAGATTACTTTATGATGAACGCTGATATTGGAGAAACTTTTTAGCCTTTTTTTCTAAGCTTAACATAAAACATTTAAAAATGCACTAAAAAATTGATTAACTGTTACATTACGAGGGGACTTGTGAATGTTTGTCTTCATTTGCTGGTAGGAAGCCTTTGCAGTTCACATTCGTTGCAGTTATCCTTATAATTAGTTCAAGTATTTGCACAAAAATAAGTGCAAACACGGCTTCATATGACCAGTAATGTTTGTACTGCATTTTCAATAGCTCCTCTCCCTTAGATGATTTGCCTGTTCCAAATAGTCAAAGAACCAGGGTTGGTTTGGTTTGTTTGTTTGTTTTAAACTGTCCCCACTTAATTTTTTTTGCAGTCACTGACTTCTGTTTTATCTTCCCCCACTGTTCTCCAGTTGACTCATTGCTCGAACTGGATAATAGGGAGGTCCAGGTGGAGTTGCAAGGTGTTGATCTGGGTACAGGGGACACGAATGAATATGCGATGGACAAAAGCCAGCAAAACTATCACGGTAAAGCATTTATATGGCATAATATTACAAACAGGAAATGTTAAGACTCTGGTTTCTTCTGAATTGTGCAAAATTGTAAATTACTGCAGGTAATTGTCTCCCTTGCCATTATTTGTGGGTTTTAAGTCTCTTTTTCTTAGCTAGCATGGTTTAACTGCTTTAAGAATCCAACCTGGTCTTTTAAGGGTTATGCTTTCAGAAGGGCCACAGGGATTTATGAGTCTGGTTTCCAGTAAAAATAATGAGTTGTATGCCTAACTCTGATCTCTGTTGCTAATGTCCTCGCTTCTGAACTCTTCTCTGAATTAAATGTTTGTTACTTATTGCTTCTGCATCTAGTTATGAACTACTGGAATGAAGCAATTGAGTGATAGAGTTTTGCTTATCTGAATTATTTGAAGGCATTCAACTAGGTTGAAACTTAATGGAATCGTTTAATGAAAATGTAAATAGGCTTAATACTATGTATTACCTGTTTCTGCATCATCCATTAGTCTTTTTCGTGAGGGCTTGAATAACCTGGTTAATATGTTGTGTATAGAATACAGAGCATATGGCCAATTTTGTAGTCCTTTGTCACATCATTAATTTTATTTGTGTAAGTAGTTTAATTGAAGCCGCTCGGTTGGTTTTCAGGATCGTGCTCTCTGTGTGCCCTTCGTGTGTGTGGACACGTATATGCACAGCGAGCTTATTAGCTCCCCTTTAATTAAAGGGCAGTGTTTCATTAAAAACTATAACCAGTATTCTAATCAGAAATATTTCTTCCCTAATCTCTTTTCTTATTTCCTGTTTTTGTTTTCTGGAGTGTTTGCATGAAATCAGGATTGCAGAGTTTAAGAGTTCATCCAGTAGCTGGGTTTTTTTCGCTCTCAGTGCGCAACCTTCTCTGACATCTTTGTTACTGCAGCCACCAACTGGTAGAGGAGGAGGAAAGCTAATGAACTTAAGTGTTGCATTCCCTTATTCAATGTGTCTTCCTGAATTCATACACAGGCGTTTCCCTGGAAGAGTTTGGGTCCTGTGATTCTGTCGCTTTTGGAATGCCATACATAACGGTGTGCAGCAACCTGTGTACTGGAGAGAACAACACCTGGTCTTAATTTCAAATATCTTGATATCCCAGTATTGCAGCTTCAATTTTTTCCTACCTTTTAGGTTATATTTGGTTTTATTCTGTTGTTCTTGGGCTTCACTTGGGCCTTCATATACAGCTGCACCACCCCATGTCCCCCCCTCTGAGATTTTGTACTGATTTAGAGCTTGAACCTGGGCTTTTGAATTCTCCATGGAAACCAATGAGAAAGTATTAAGACCTCCGCAAGATCAATGAATGACTCCCAAAAGCGAGTTTCTAATTCGTAGTGATCTTCAGCAGAGCTAATAGAAGGGGAAAATTTAATTTACTGGTAACCAGAAAATAACCATTTTCTTAGATACTTAGACATACAGCCCTCAACGTACACAGAACTATAAATGTGGAATATATGTAGGAATATATAGCTTTTATTGGTCTGAACCTGGGGTGATTGCATTACTTGTGAATGGCAAAGTCAACTAAGGATGTGCTGTGCATGCCAAATGAGTGCCAGTAAAACCTTTAACACTGAACATTTTTATGGATTTTGTTTAGAACACATTTTAAAAAGAAGTTATTAAAGCCCCTTTTTCAAATTTTACTATTTTGTTGATAATCTTTTTAAAATTCCACTGACTTTATGCTCCGATTGGTTTTGTATAGATTTTTGAAGTGAGGAGAAAAAGAATATTTAATTAGAAGTTTTAGGAAGAACCATTTAAAGTCATAGAGTCTACTTTTCGATCTCAGTGCCTTATGTTTGAGGTTAACATCTTTGTGGCTGGAAAGGCCTGGGCTTCATCGGTGTCTGATTCGCGATTGCATGTAGCAAAAGTAATGTTGAACCATTTGGGAGAAGAAAGCAGATTTATTTTGAGTATTGTTTATTTGAAAGGTGATAAGGGGCTTGAAATATTTGATGTGCAAGGTGAATTAATGGTCAAATCATACAAAGAGGTCAAAGGTCCAAAACTAATATTGTATAGTTTGTAATTATTCTGCATTTTTATTCTGTTATTACAGAAATAAATGCATTCATTCCAGTGCTGTTAAGTACAGAATGTCAGATAAAGAAATATTAATATTCACACACAAACCTCCTGTTTTTCAGAAATGCAAAATCATCATAATATTAGCAATGTGAATATCCAGCGTTCATTAAAGGAGATAAACGAAGAGCTTTATTCCGTGGAACCTGAGGACATCGACTCAGCCACCACATATTCAGGTTCCAAGTGCTGGCGTTCTCTCAAATCGAGTGTAACAAATAGAGATGCACTTGATGACTGTGAAGTCGTAGATGATATAGAAGAATTGAAACGAAGAATTGAGAATATGAAGTCTGAGCTTGAAAAGTACAAAATGTTCATGTCTCATTTACAGACCTCTGACCAGTTTTTATCGAGTGGTATTTCCAAAATAGTTTTGAGTGACACAGCCTTGCCCATGGAAGGAAATGATACACAAGTGCAAGATACAGCTATGCAAGAAATCAAAACATTTTCTAGCGTACCTCAGCTGATGGATTACGAGATACATGCTGAAAACAGGAATTCAGAGTCTTCAGAAGCACCTGATACATGGACAACACAAAACCTTAAGAAATTACTATCAGCAAATGAGGCAGAACTTGAAAAAGAGCAAATTGCAAATATGCATCTTGATGAAGTGTGTCATCTTCAGAACAAACTGAGAGAAACCTCACCATCCAAGTGAGTAAAGCTATTACTGTTTCAGGTTCCCTTTTTTGTAAACAGCAATACCAAATAACATACGGAGGTGATATGATAATTTTATTCACATAGGTGCCTGTTGTTATACTAAAGGCTAAATTTCACTAACATTAACATAAAGCAACCGAAACGTTTAGTTAAAAGACACTTTGAAGTACAAACCAGTATGTCTCTTAAAACAGAACTGCTCCTGATAAGCTCGTGTCATCCTCTGGAACGACTCTATGCCACACACCCGTGTCTCTCCCCATACCTCAGGTCCACAACTTACCTTGCTGCAAGACATCTTCTCTTGAGCAGTCTCAGATCTCCTCAGGTTACTCTGTGAGATGGGCTGACTCTGTAATCAAAGTATTACATTTGCATCACTCGGGTTTTTTCAGGTGACAAGTGTAAGAAAGTGGAACACCCCATTTAAGACAGCAACGTTTCCGTGGGCAATTGGCTGACAGATGCATGCTAGCCCTTCTGTTGGTGTGACCCCAATTTATGTGTAAAATAAGTATATGCTCTAGTTTTAATTTATTTTGCAGTTGAGTGCCGTTAATGCCTTCTTTTGAAGGATGTGAAAGTAGATAAATATAGACATAAATCAATGAAAGTTTATAGCATAAGCTCATAAGCTGGACAGTCATTCACAGGGGCTGGAAAGTAGCAGTCTTGGCTTTTTTATGATAAGACTGGGGGCGGCATTTTGGCTAGCATGTACACAAATCACAGACATAAAATGGGGTCCCATAAGACCAAACCTTTTTTAACTTCCCACCCCTCGTTGTTTTTTTTTTTTTTCCCTTCTTTAATATCGTTACTGTCCTGAGAGCCCATAGGATGGCAGGAAGTATAGCAAAGGAAGGTATTCAGCCTGTTGGCTTTCTTCAGAATGCTTGAGTAGAAACATTTGGAGACACTGAGCAACTACTAGCATGGACTATTGTATATCTCTTAGGATTACTATCATAAAATACAATTGTGCTACATAGTACATATAAATTTACATACCTTGAAAATATATCTCATCCATTTTACAGAGGAGGATCTAACTGTGTAAATTAAGGAATGAGACAGTATGGGTCGCTGTAAGGCTTTTATGGCCACTGTCTAGGACAACTACATGAGTCACAAGTGACAGACCCAAAAATGAGTTACACATCTATTCCTATACAGATGACAATAAAAATTCTGTAACAACCCATACTATTGTAGGTTTTGTTTATGCCCCACATTTTGCTTGATTCCCTGCATCTTTTCAGTCTCCCTTTTTCTCCCCCCTAATGTATGGTTCTGTAGAAGGAAGTCTGTCTGTGATATAGACAGTGGCAGTGTATAGGGGATGCCTATATTTGCAAGTGCAGAATAAAGTCTATTGATCTTAGTTTAAATTTATATCCTGGCTTGTGGAGTACAAGAGTTTGGACACTACAGGGTTGTCATGGTCACGTCTCTGGTAATAAACATACAGAGGCATGGAGAATTTTCAGCTTGGGTGAAACCATCAGTTCGGAAAGTCCAATATCGTGCTCCTGGCAGGAAAGTTTCAGAAGAAGGGACAGCTCCATCTGTTCTTCTGTAGTGAATTAAAAACAACCAACCAGTCAGGAAAAATATGTGTGTTCTTAAAAATTATTTTCATGCATTCACTCTTACTTAGTTTGACACCTTTGCATGCCATCCGGGTTATTTTCAAGCAGACAAAAAAGTCTTCACTTTAGTTTCTGCCCATTTTATAAATGAAGCAGTTAAGTGAAGGATAATAAACCACAAGTTATGCCCAAAATACAAAACTCAACAGTTAGAGACAATTCATTTCTTACTGTGGCTCTAAAAGCGTTTTAAAAGAAAATTGAGTCATACAAAATTATAGCTTTGAAATATAAGTTTAATTCAGTTTTTATTTATATTTAAATGTTATTTATGGTCAGAAAATTACTCTAAAGATAATTTCATTTTCTCAGATATGATTCATTAGTTCATTCACAAGCTCGAGAACTCTCCTTTCAACGCCAACAAATTAGAGAGGTTCGCAGTGGTTGTGTCGCTTACTATCAACATCTGACGAGCCTTATTAAAGCTTTTGAGGAACTGCTTCAAGCCAGTGATGTAGATTATTATGTTGCTGAAGGCTTCCGTGAACAACTGAATCAAAGTGTACTGTTGTTTGAGAAGCTGGAAAGGAAATTCCTGTATGGTAAGTAGCAGTATTTTGTGCTTATTGTCTGAGATATATTAAAGTTCTCAAAATCTGAAGGGTTTTGGTTTGTTTTTAGTGAAAAGGAAGCCTTACTTCCTCTTGGTTGCTTTTAAATTATTTATAGGGAGGACTGTCTTGGAAAACAAAATTTCAGTGCTCCAACAAAACTGGATTTTACTTTTGTAGTTGTCCTCTGTATTGGCACCTTCCATTTTGAGTTGTTTATCTTAGCGCATGCATATTTTAACTGGTCAAAATATAGTGGTTATAGTTAGTAAAAGTTTAGTTACCAATAGGCTTCAGGATCTTCTATTTCAGGAAACAGCCTGGCTGGCTTTGTTGAGCCTAAGCACCAGATATCTCCATTGAAGCGTTCTCACGGGCATGGTTCGCAGTCAGTTTTTAACACAATCTATGTTTAACTAAAAAGAAAAATTACAGGTTCGTGAAGTTTTTTCCCTAAAGTGCCGTCACTTGCAAGAAAGGTGAATGCAGTGCAGAGATCTGGGCTGTGTTAGAGTGAGAAAAGACATTATCATATAGTAGTCCATCTAGGCAATCTTCTATGGCCAATGCCTTTAAAGAAACTGCAAGGAACCCTGCATTGGACACTTTGAAGGTAATATCATGCTGATTGGCACATTATTGATATTCCCGTAGAAATAACCCAAGTTAAATTGTATTCAGGTGTAAACTCATCTGTCGCTGGATGCACCAAGAAAAAAAGCCATAGACTTTATGGAGAAACCCACTCAAATGGTGCATGTAGAAAACTAAAGTAAGGGAGCAGAAAAGAAGAATCTATTTGGTTAGAAGGCAGAGAAGAGCAATTCCTTCCAGAATTTTGAGTAGCTCCTGAATTTAAGAAACTGTGCTATTGCAAATCAGCGTGTATTTCAGGGTTTCTGTAGGGCGTAATAGAACAAGGGCCTCCGCAGCAGGGGTCCTAGGCCAAGTCAACCAGAGTATTGTCCTGGTGTTAGAGGAAGCTGAGTGCTGAATGGTGTGTATACCCAGGAAAGGACATTGTAATGTGTACCAGTAAGTAACGCCCTTTTAATTATCAGTGAGAACTGGCATATTGTCTGAAAAATGGGAGCTTACACACCTGAAAATGCTCTTGTCCTTTGACTGTTCATCCCAGTTCCCCCATCTATTGTTTGGCAAAGCATTAAGCTGGAAAAGCAAAGCCTTAAATGTCTAAGAAGTGGGACCATATCAGGAGGTGTATTATTCCTGACATTTCTAATTATTTTCCTGAGAGACCTTCACCTTGCTGCCAAATAGTCTAGCTGCCTAAGAAAAGCATGCTATCTTTCATAACAGAGAGCTAAAATGCAACCACGTTTTGTAAACTGAGCATCAACATTGACATTTGTCATCTGAAGGAAGAGTATATCATATATGTATTGCCTTCGGTCTGTAGTTTGAGTAAGTGTTGGAAAAAGGATGCTAACATGAGTGAAATTCAGCAAGACAGACCTTTTCCTGTCCGCACAGTGTTGCTCTTTCTGACCCAAGCAACTAGCAATACTTCCGCAGATGTCAGCCTCAAAACTGTCATTTTCAGCGAGACGCTTGAGGTGGGCTGCAGTAGGGACCCTGACCCCTACGTCTCCCTGAAATTGGCTTTAGAAGATCACTTTGTTCAGAAACATTCAGGCCCAGCCATACAATGATCTGTATCCTGCCTTTCATTAAAGATAGTGGCAGCATGTTGCCATTTCGATTGCTCGAAAAAGGAGTTGTATATAAGGAAAAGGTATTATGGCTAGTGTGTCATAGCAGTGTAATAAAAGATTGAGTGTATTCAATGATTTCAGTGGCTGCGGAGATTCCTTGCATTACAAATGAGAAGACTGTGTAGTGAATAAACATTAAATGCCTTTAAAAAATATCCCCAAACCAACAGATGGTATCCTATATACTATGAAAAGTCACTGACAACCGAAACAATTCAATATATCTAACACAATGGTGTTGCATTGAATCACACATTAAAATAAAATGATGTTTGTAGGGTTATAAAGAACACCCAGCGTACTACGAATTGACTGTAAAGAAGCAGCATAAACAACCGTCTGTCTCTGCATTTCCATCCTGACCTTCAGTTCATTCCCCTGAAATTTCAGCTGTGCAACTCTTGCCTGCCACTTTGGCTTAATTGCACAAAAATTTTAAAATATGGGGAACCAAGGTGACACCACGAAACTCTTATTTCCTTATTCAAATCAGTGTCTGAGTCCAGGTCTCTTGCACCGAATTGTGCTTGTGCTCACACACTACCCCACTGGGAATGCTGCGCTGCCCCTTTATTGAGGGTAACTGGCGAGCCTGACCCTGGGTGGGCAAAATCCAAGTGAGATGGAATTGTTTTTATATAACTTTTATTGAAGAAGTAGTGGCATGTACCCCTAATCCTTTCACCATATAGCAGAATATTTTACATCGGTATGCTAACTGAAACACCAAAGCTGTAAAATCTGGCACCGGTGGTACCTGGTAATTTTTTTTCAAACTCCTGAGAGAGCTATTGCTTTGTTGCTGGGCTATAAATAGTTTTGCTCATGTACAGCATTTGACATTAATACACAGTGTTGAGTATTTCTAAATTCTCATTAATTTACCATTCTATATTTAAATAATATAAGATGGAAGGGCAAAAAGTATAATTCTCAATACCGTTTTTAATCAGATATTTCTGCTTTGCAGGAGAATCAATAGGTACAGGAGTTACTATGCTTCATGAATTAACTCAAAGGTAAGAGTGCAATGGAATGTTTATCAAACATACGGTTGTTTGTGAAGTTTATAGAGCACAACTTCCAGTGTTTTGGCTTTGTGAGGGCTTTGCTTATGTTGCCTGCTTCATTAATATCCATTTTGTTAATAAAATATCCACAGAAAACAAACTAAGGCTTTTTTCCCCACTTCTCAGCAAACCGCTGAGATGCTCAGAGGAAGCATCACGCTACCAGGATTCGTTCCTTTCATGAACAAGCGAAACGTGCCATAATACGCTGTTGTGTGTGTCCGGACGCTATCCTGACAGCAGTGCTAGGAGGGATAGCCAGCTAACTCTCGGTTTCCGTGACCTTGGGGCTGGCTCGGGATCACTGAAGTTACAACACTGTTGAACTTCATTCTCAAAACACCCTTTTGCTGAAGGTGAAGACAGCAGGTGGTGTTATGCTGCATATGTTGGTTTTATGCCAGCCTGGGATTCTTCTGTGCTACAGAAATCCTCAGCTGCCGGTTCAAGGCAGCATGAGGTCCCCTAATGCGAAGGTGACTACCTAGTGCTGGAGCGTGAACGCTAGGCTGGAGGTCCCTTGATTATTCCTGCCGTCTTCAGGGAGGTCCGAATTTCAGTCTTGATATATACCTCCGATGTGTAGTGTTTTGTCACGTTCTGTTGCATAAATTCACTTGCTTTACCTGTGTCCTGTAAATCTGGCACCGTGCGCTCTGTCATGCTTCCAAAGTAATAAAATAGTTTTTATATTTTAAAACATATTGTTTGGCACAAAAGGGATAAGGAGAAGAACACCGCAATGTACCAGGAACTGAAGGATGAATCACCTGTACCATCTGCTCTTCAGAGCTTGTCTGACTTTGATTTGTCAGAAAAGTCATCTCTCGGATCACCTGAGCACAGGCATGACCTGGAGGGACAGCATGGCACACTGGCGCTTCTGCCAAACAAGTTTCCCCCAGGTAATTTTTTCCCCACTGAAGATTCACGAGATATTGGGAAAATGTGATAAATAAGACACAAGGGAACTAATTAAGAAATAATGAAGAATGTTTGTCTGCTTCAGCTTTCCAGTATCTTGCATAATCATTGCAATTTCAGTAATAAGGCATACAGAGATGACAACGATTTGAACTACCTCCTGTTTGAAACAAAATTAACTATGATATTTTGTGTCTTTGTTGTTTTAGACTATCATCTTTTACAGTACTCCAGACGGTCTTTAAATAGACAAGTTATAAGGGGAAAATAGACAATTGTCAAGAGATTATTACATTGAAAAAGAGAGATTTTCTAATTTTATAAAAGCCAGTGTTGTGTTTCCTTGAGAATTGTAAGTGCTGCATAATTAATAAGTGGTGTCATGTTTGACCTGGATAGTTTCACTAAGCACAAGTGATGCTTGCAGTAGTTTGTTATAGGCAGCGATGAAAATTTAACAGCTGAGGGAGCACGTACTGTTCAGGAGGAAAATATTGCAGAGTAAACCAGGAGTGTATGACATGGATAAACTGACAAATGAGATAGTGACAGTTAGAACAGATAAGTTCCTGAGGAGAGCTGAAACTTACAGCCAATGGAAGAAAAATTGTAGAATGGCAAAGCAAGAAGGAAAAGGTACGGTAATGAAACTTGATGGAACAGATTTATTTATTACAGTATGCATTGTGTAAGTCAAAGTAAAATTTATATCTGAGTTACTCTGGTAAGCCTCCTATTGTTATAAGGAAAAATGTATACTATTGGTGCATCGAGCCTGAATGGGAAACTGCATTGCAGAACTTCGGATTCATTTCCCGGTATGGGGAACCTTTTAACTAGATAAAATTGTTATCTACTACAGTTTTGTAGGAAGAGAAAATTTAAAGAGCCTTAGAACTGGACCATTGTTTAAGTTAAACGTAAAAGGGTAACAGTAGGAGTTTTCACTGAATGCACGGTTTGGGTACTATATGGAAAAAGACTGGTGTGGATTCAGATATTTAATGTCTGCCCTTTTGAACAGCTCTGTATCATTTTTTAGTATTAACACACATTAGATTTGGCAGGAGTACATGGTGTAAAGGAATACAATCGTTTACTCTAAATAAGAAGTGGTCTCTTGGTTTATTTAGAGTTATTAATGGAGCATCTGCAAGAAATCCGAATCCTGAGACAGCGTTTAGAATACTCCATAAAAACTAATGAGAGACTGAGGGCACAGCTTGAGAGACAAGTAACAGACAAGGAACTAGATCAAGGTAAGAATTTATTTCATGACAAATTAAATCTACCTTTCCTGCTTAAAGCCTGAGGGATCAAATGCTGCTGGAAGTGTTTTGTGGTTTGTTTTTTTTTTTAATAAGCCCCACCCCTTTACAGCTGGAAAACGTTGTGCCTTTCTCTGAGTACGGCTGCATCTTGAGCTCCATCAGCAGACGTAGCTTTTCCACGCTGCCTGTAGAGTGGCATAAATACAGATCTAACGTGCCTCTTCCTTGACTCCATTGCTTGAAGCGTGCCTGGTACCGATGCGCAGATCTGTGGGGTGCAGGCGCACCCACACAGCCTCAAACCTGCAATTGCACGTGTTGTAGAGAACAAGACTACTAGGTAGTTTTATGACATTTGATGATGCTGTGGGTGAATTTCATACAGAGAATTGTAAGACCCTTTTAGCTCTGTTACCAGCAAACAGCCTGGGGTTTTTTTTTGGGTGTGGTGGTTTTTTGTTTGGGTGTTTTTTTGGTGCCTTTGGGACACAGTTACTGTTGTAATGGTCTTGGATAGGATGCCATCCTCTTTTAATTCTCTGCCATGTCCAGCCAGGGGCAGTTGCAGGAGAGGAAGCCCATTTTATCAACATAATTTCACTGGGGCCTCGACCCGGTATGAATAGAGCAGGAGGTGCTTTGCTCTAAATGACATTGCTGCTACTGATCCAAAGCAGGAATGCTGTGGAATTAGCTTTCCTGTCCCGCCCTCTGTGTGTGCCTGGGGTGGTCAGCACAGCGCAGCTAACAGGACTGCTGAAGTTGCCTTCTCTGGAACTTTGTGACTGCTCTGAAGCCAGCTTGTGTTTACACACAGGGACAAAACATCTGTAAGACAGAGCCTAGGCCATGGTGTTCAGCTTGTCATTTGAATTGATTGGTGTGATAAACGTGTTCTACACAAAATGACATCGTAAGTTTTTAATGAGAACCACCTGACAGAAACTGATGGAAATTTCAACGTAGAGTTGGTTTTCATTCCAATCTAATATAAAGCAGCGGATGAAAAGTACTAAAAATAGGTATGCAAATACAGAGTCACTGCTCGCTGTTGCTAGTGTTCAGCGTCTTTGAAAGCCAAGCTCTGTGGTGCATTTAAAACTTTTCAACAAGAGGGTAGCCAGGCTTTCACTAAGGATGCTTTTGTAGCACCTTTTCAAGCACACCATACCAGGCATACTTTCCCACACTTTACTCTGTTCTTGCTCTCCTTTCCACATTTCCCCCGGTAGGACAATTGATTAATATGCAATATTACTCAGGGTGGAAGCAGGCAATAAATACCTACATGCTTTCCTTTTACTCAGTTTCACTAATATTGACATTAGATTCATTATGTTTTACATCATCCCCATGATCCATTTCTGTTGTTGTTTAAATGGAGACTACCTGCAAATGGCAGTTCGCTTTCAGGAATAATTTACAGTGATGGAAAGGTGTATAAAAAGCATCCGTTTCATTCATGAAGTATTTACGCTGCTGGAAAGGCATACTGTTCTCATGAAATAACCACACTGAAACACTTCCAATTCTTTTACAGCTTCATAAAGATTCTGGCAAGGGCATCCATTAATGCAGTGAAAGTATATTTTCTTTATAAACTGTCTTATGCCTTCCATCTGTCTTCTTGCTGCCTTAGTGCATCTACCAAGGCATGGAGGGGAAATTTGGAAAAGAAAGGAAAAAAGCAGCTACCTGTTAGAACAGCTCCTTTTTATTACTATGATCTTTCAGTGCTTCCTCTTTCTCTCCATTTTGAAGATCTCTTTCGTATTGTCAAATACGCATATTCTCTCTGCCAGTAACGATGCTACTTTTTTTCCTAAGGGATGGGCATTTTTTGACTTTCAGTGTAAGAAGTTCCTAAGTGAAGTTGAAGCAGATTTTAGCTTTGGGACATCATAATTCAAAACAACGTTTTACTTTCAACTTAATATCCTTAGTTTGTTTTCCTTTAAAAAGCAAAACCAAGTAGTAACATACCTAATGGTTGATGAGCCTGTTAAATTCATGTGATATTGAGTTGTTTGTGCAACCAAAGCTAATGCACAGAATTATTCTTGTCTGATAATATTACATGTCTGTATATTACTTGTCTGATAAATATTACATGATGTATATACACACATCTGCCCACTATTTTTGCCATGATATTTTTAATACTTAGATTTTCTAAGTATTTAAATGCCTCTGGGCTTGTAGTATTCTATAAATGACTCAAGTGCTGGTAATGAGTACATCGTTACTATAGAGCTGAGGTTTGCAGTGCAAGTAGAACTAAACTAATTGCTTCAATCATTTCAAATGTTAGGCTTCAAAATAAAATCAGTGGTTTAATTTTGAGTTTCCTAGATTTCAAATGTTATTAATGGCAGTTAACATTAAAAGGGGCTTTTGTTTGCCTTTTTTTTAACCCATAAGAAACTAATGTATCTACTCAGACTTATCTTCGGCTTTAGTATGCCTTTATTTATGACTATTTCCTTCCACTTCGCTGTGATTTTCAATAGTGCCTGTCTTTCAGTCAGTGTTTCCTTTGAAACCTTCAAGGTACGCTTCCTTAGCGCTCACTTTTTCAGCACAAAACATAATGAAAACTCAAGTGTATTGCAATTGTAGCCCTGATGCTCCACTTTACTCTGGTTAGATGGACCTTTGCATCTATGGAGAGCGTAATTGATGTCAGCAGGGCTCTGCACAGAAGTAGTAGTCTCAGTAGTGGGTCAAATTGCGCGATTGTGGCCTTATTACCACTGACTCTACATTATCCCTTATTATGTAAGATAACTAATAGTTATATTCTAAAGCCTTTCAGTAGAACTGTGATAGCATAACTTTTCAAATAGGATAAAGCTGGGTGATGGGCAATAAATTAAATTAGAATCAAGATGAGCCCATCAAGCCTTGCCACTTCAAGTTGAATTGCTTTGTTAAAATCTGAAAGGCAAAAGCCTTTTGAGTTCACATAGTTACCTCAACTCTTTAACATATAGATAGTAAAATGCCATTAGTGCCAGGCTTCTAGAGCCTTTGAGTCTCAGTAACGACACGAGGTGCGTACCATGGCACACTACATCCCAGTTAGGTAGTAGGTAAAAGCTTCAATTGGGATTACAATAAAATGAGATTACTCAGAGGAAGTGCAGCACATAAAATTGAATTGAACTGCCAGAGCTGAAAGGCACCCTCTTCATACATTCAGATAATTTTTTTGCCAGCTGGTTATTTCTCTATTAACCAAATAGTTGACACTCATACAGTTATCTCAAGCTTGAAAGCGTAGGAGATACTAGGATAACTAATCAGCTGAAAAATACTTTTAATAGTAATGTTAATTCTGGTGGGTCCTGAAGTGTTTTACTGACTATAAGGAGGTTATAAAGGGCAGTAATTACTTGACTTGCATTTCAGAGGCAGCCACCTTGAGAGTGGAATGTGGCACTTATCAGACTGTATTGTAACATTACACATCGCTGTGGGATGAGTAGCATAAATACAGGACATTATGAGGATTACCTAGGCTGGAATTCGACTGACTGGTACACAATTTACCGCTTATATTCATATGACTAGCGCAGTAAGATCCTCAGAGTAGGATTCATCAGCCTTAAGGTTTCTAAAAGTCAGGCATCTAAATCTGTGCCGGTTACCCAGAGCTTCTCGTGGAGGCACTGGAGAGAAGTATGTCTCTTCAGAGGACAGGGCATCTCATCCACAGAGAGGTGTGTAGAAGATGCATCGGATGAGTCTCTCTCTGGAGGTGCCTGTTTCTCCCCATGACTATTGATGGAAGCAGTAGGTTGGTCAACACTGGCTCAGACATCTAAATGTTAAATACATGAATTTAAGAGGGATGAGTCTTCATCCCTGTGGTCATAAACGGGTTCTGAGTTCATAAGCGGAGGCAAAGACAGTGACTCCAGCCTTATGCTCTAGACTGGCGTGGTAACGAATGTATTGACTCTATTACCATGTATTA
Organism: Phalacrocorax carbo; assembly: GCF_963921805.1. Classification (NCBI taxonomy): domain Eukaryota; kingdom Metazoa; phylum Chordata; class Aves; order Suliformes; family Phalacrocoracidae; genus Phalacrocorax; species Phalacrocorax carbo. The sequence continues at coordinate 7,888,573 of NC_087530.1, forward strand.
CCAGACTGCATTACCCACCGTGGATGAGTTTGTAGAATTTGGTGGTCCTCTGCAATCGTGTCATTAAATACAACAAAGTATGAACAGAGCAAGACTGAAATACATTGTAAACCTTCACGCCGTTTGCATTATTTTAAAAAAATACCAATGTCACAAAATACTCCTGCACTTTGTCCTGTTGGGGTTTTAGCTTGTAGGTAAAGACTGCCAAGGATAATTTTGCAGTTTTGGGAATGGTTGCCCAGCAATGAGAGGTACTTGTGATGCAGGGCTTTGGATTGCTTGGCATTAACCTGAACTGCCTTTCAGTCTGTAGGAATAACCTTCAAAATATACAGGGGAGAAATATCTTTCATAACATGTTTTTCTGCAATTTTTTAAATTGCTGTTTAATAATAACTATTTAATCTTTAATGACCTAGAGATGACTCATAAATCATCTTTTGTGTATATATTTATAGGTTCTGCAAACATTTTTATCCATGGCTCAGAGCAGCATAATTCCCTGACTTCTGAAATACATTTCCTGAGGAAGCAAAATCAAGTTCTGAATGCGATGCTAGCAAAAGGATCCAGAGGTAAAACTGTAACACTGTGCTTTACAGGAGTAGACTGCAACTCATTTCAGATCAGAGAACAATAAAATATATTAACAGCCCATTCATTAAACTGACTTAACCGTTCTTTCCACCCCTGAAATTCCATGTTCAGCCATAAACATTAAAACTGGGGCTAACAACGATAAAGGAGTAGCAGTAATGCTCCTTCTTTCTGTTTATTTGTAGCATTTTCCATATGATATTAACTTTAGTTTCTCCATTCTTTTTTTGCATTCCATTCTTTTTATACATTCTTTATCCTTTTCCCCCTGTGCCTTTTAGTACCATTTTCTTGCTCATTTTTCCCCGTGTGTAGCATTTTTGCTGCAAATGAAACTGTTCAGTACAGAGGAGTTCAGAAGGTTCAAAAATCTGCTACAGAGGGTTGACTGGACAGGCCAAGTCATTCTTTCTGGAAGCAATTTAGAACAGAACTGACGGAATCCATTTGGGAGTCTTTGTGATCTCTGAGATTAATTTTAAACTTTTCTCATTTTCACACCTGTGAAGAGAGAATATTAAAAGTCTTCCTTCTTTCCCCCCAAGAAAACCAACAATTCACCAACTAGGTTCTTAAAAGCAGCGTAAGCTACAATTAGGTTATAAGTCTTCACATTTTCAGACCGTTTGTGTGAAAGCACTGGTGCTTCTTCCAGAGTCATGTATTCCGTTATCTGTTTTAGTGCCTCTTCGTGCTTATCAGTTCATTCAAGTTCTGCTTTTTTAATTAATATGTCCCTGCTTTTGTTTGTTTCCACATTTGACAATATGATCTGATAATATCAGGGTTTCTTTTTTATAAGCACCATGATGAACACAGCATTTGCTGCCCTTCTGTTTTAAAATAATGTTAGTATCTCTGGAGTTCGTGATCTTCTTTTCCTTTTATTCATGGATGTACTAGAGAAAGAAAAGCCTCTTAGATACCTCCTGCATGTTTTAGTCTCAGGTGCTTTCTGTCTAGTCTTAGCTTAAGTTTTCAGTAGTGAAAGACTGATGATGCACATTTTTAACAGCACATGAGGATTACCATTTTCATACATTTTCAACAGGACTACTGAAGATGTGGGAATGATTTGTTGATTGTTGGGAGATGGAATGATTCCTCCCTGCTGTGTCTTTTCCAAGGTTGCTTCCCCCTTTTCCAATGCTAAATATAGGGTCACAAAAAACTTGGGATCCCCAGAAGCCAGGGAATGCTCAGTTGCCCCTGCCAGCAGTTCTTTGTCACAGAATGGGTCTGGGGTAATAGCTTGTGCCGAGAAGGAAGGACTGATACGATACATTCGCATGATGGGTAGGGCTGGGAAGGAGAGGACAGAGGGATTTCTGTGAGACAAAGAGGAACATGGATGCAACATGCCCTAGAACAATCCTACCGAGTTCTTTTCTTCCTAAAGAGAAGTCAAATCCATTATTTTGTGAGGATTGGCAAAATTCCCGTGCCTGCTTTGGGACCCTGCTGACACTAGTTGTTGAATATGATCCTTCTGACCAAATTCCAAGAGGTGTTGCGGGCATTTGGCATGTAAAGGCTGTAAACAGGTTTTTATCGAGCCTTTGTGAGTCCTGGGGGTTAAATGTTGCACGTTACAGAAAATGCATCTAGAAAAAAGTCATTAGAAAATTGAAATACTGAAATCCTAAAGCTCACAAGAACAGCTGTTGTTTTCTGACAGTCTCTGAAAAAGCTGGTTGTGTTAAAAAGCATAGCTTTAGTGGGTTATGGGCATTGCAAATACCTGGTGTTTCTTCTTGTTTCAGATAAACAAAAGGAAAATGAAAAGTTAAGAGAATCTCTTTCTAAAAAGAATGCAATCATTGAGCATCTTCATGAGGATTATGAATGCATCAAGAAAGAAAATGAAAGGTTGCAAAAACAAATTGGCCAAAAAGAGGATGAAACCAGATATCTGACATGTCAGATTTACAGCAGTCGTAATGAATTAAACAGGTATTGATTCTGTCCGCATTTAGACATTCGTTTAGAGAAGAAAATTGTCAATGTGACAAGCATGTGCATAGCATAGCCATTACCATTAATGAGGTGCATAGATATATTCAAAAGGCGAGGGAAGAATTATGGAGGAAAGGGGAATGGATTTTAGATTTTGAAACAAAAGATAAGAATTTAACACTTAACTTTGCCATTTATTGGCATGTAACAGGTTGCAAACAGAAATTAATATAAAGCAATGTCAGCTGTCTGAGAACGAGAAGTTACTGCAGTCGCTCCGAACTGAGATCAAGGTTTATGAGAAGTTGGAAGAAGCAAGAAGGAAGAGGGCAGGTATAAATGCACAATTGTTTCTATACCCTTGATCTTTGCAACCCTTCCCTCTCTGAATATGATCTTGTCAAAGGGCACTGGGGCCAGGTCACTATTTCGTTGTTTCTTCTTGTGTCTGCTATGCAAAGTAGAACTGACGGCTTGGTGATAACATGCTGCTTTTTACTTAGGAGTGCAACTGTGAGGTTGAGATGTGTGCTATGTTCTGACTAGGCACACCCAAATTTCCTTTATCTTTTTAGCTAAGCTGAAAACAAATATTGACGATTCAGTGGCTCAGGCTGGATAAGCTTCATGGAGATCTTAAATATTTACTTGCCATCTAAATACATTCTGCTGCATCCTCACAGGTAGTGCTTATTCAGGTAGCTTGTGCTTTCTCTTGTCTGAATATGAGGATAGTGTCTTCTCCCTATGGCTGGGGAGAAGCGCTGGCACTGTTTTCTGAATGAGACCTTTAGTAATTTCCTGTCCACTTTTCTGTCACTAAAGGTGAGGGGTAGGAATGGGACTTGCATGAGTTCTTCCTGACCCTTTTGAAGAAGCTCTACCACCACATAGCTTCTTGTATGGTTAGGTAAAGAAGTGGAGTGCTGTTCACAGCTGCATACTCATTACAGGATCCAGCAAATTTGCCATTGGAAGTTCTCATAAAAGTTGATTATTTTTTTTCTTCCTGCTACTTTAAATAGTATGCCCTGCTGTCACTGTACTTCATGCCTAGCTGCTGCAGAAGAGCCCTGTTAGCATAAGGCTTTAAGCCAGGGTTGACTCAGGGGTGGAAGTAAGTCTCCTCACAGAACTGGTAATGTAATTAGAGAGTACCAGCACCCTCCTCATGCAGCTGAGCCCCTTCCCACTGTCTGGAGAACAGTTTGATTCCAGCATGAAAGAATACATGGAACTGTGTGTGTACTGACCTCCTTCCATGAAAACACAAACAGCTTTATTCAGGTTCAGATTTGTTCCTCTGGTTGCCAGGTGATCACTCTTTTCTTTTTTCTTCTGTGTATAAAATTAAACTCCCAATTCTGCTCCATCCCTCCATTCCCGTTACGTTCCCCAGCCTGTGCATTAATGCACTTCAACCTTTGTAAATCCTCTTCATTCTCTTTTTATTACATTTTTTTGCTTTTGGCGTGAGACTTATTAGCTTTTATGGACAAAGTGAAAAATAATTTTCGGCTCTTTAAATCTTGCGAGGGTACAAGCAATTAAGACATGCTTTTTTGTCAAACCATTATCTTAATGCTGTTCGTAGTTAATTCTTAATATTGAGGATAAAGCTGGCTATAATTTACTTGCTGAGCATTCTGATAATGGCTAATATTATTTTAATTGTTAAAGATGTTAAGTGTTTATTTTGAAATTGTCTCAGATCCCAGATGTGATGCATCAGAAGAACTCCAAAAAGATCAGAATAATCCACTTGACTTACATGAACTATTGACTGAAATACAGAGTTTGCGAGTGCAGCTTGAAAGAAGCATAGAGACAAACAAGTCTTTGCATGAAAAATTAGAGGAACAGCTTTCAAAAGAAAAGAAAGAGGAAGTGGGATCAGTGTCAGCTGTGAATATCAACTATCTTTTCAAACAAGAATCTCAGCATTATGCGGGAATGAATGGTACTGTGCCGTACATGCTTTGTTATACTGTGGAACCTGTGCCTTGTCCTTTAAAGATGCTCTTAAAGCCTTATACATCATCAACTGTACATTTGGGAGCTGCCCATCGGCCTTTCAAAGCCCTTTCCAGTTAGAGCTATTAGTGCATGGGGAGGTGAAATGCACACTGCGCTGTCTTATAGCCCCCAGCTGTCACTTGCTTCTCCAAGAAAAGCATTTGCAGAGAGTCTGTGGGATGGAAGGATGCCTACGTTAGATTGCCATAAATTTTGCTTACCTGGGGTTCCTTTTTTTAATGCAGACCTCTATAGTGTTTGCTAGGATTGACTGTATTACTCCAGAATGATCAATAAGTGCAGTAAATGGTCTTTGTATAAATCAGTTGTCCCCTTTTTGCCCTTGAGGAATATTTTACCTTTATTCCAATCACTGTTAAGTGATATGTTTTAGCAAATCAGGGAAAAGGTAGTGTTTACACTCAGGGTTAGTTTATTGTCCCAGTATAGATGTACACGGGATACAGAGGGCACAAGAATGTTCCTCCTTGCTGCTAAAGCACTCTGCGTAGTAGCAGCTTTCCATACATCCAACATAAAGCCACCTCTCCTACTCCCTGTCCAGTACACCTTGTGTTTTGGGAAGCAATAATAATGGGGCTGTTTGGGTCACCTGAACATGCCTAACTAAATCCTATGCACCACACGGAGCCACAGCACCAGTCAGAGGATTAGTGTGAGAGCTCCTGAGACACCACAGGGGTTTTTACTACCTTAGTTCTTCTGTGGGTCCATCGTGTCCAATCAGGCCATACTTCAGATGAAATACATAACAAGCATAACTCTACACTACTCTGTACGTGTAAGAAAGATGTGGAACGTAGCAGATAACATTCACGGGTTGCTGCTGTTCTCTGTGCAGTTTATACTTGAACACTAAATTACAGCCGTGTGCTCCGTATGGGGATGGTTCCTTTGGGCCAGTCATGATCAGGTAGGTGGGGAACAGCTATTGTGGGGAACCCGTACCACCACCGCCTCCAAGCTGCATTTGTTCCTGGTTAGTTGCTAGATAGAATCCTAGATGGTGCTTTTGACCTGCATGAGGTAGAGTAGGTAGGAGCTGGAGAAGCTCGTTATTTCTTTAAGACAATGGTGAATAGAGTTATAATAGCTTGGTTTGATATGGACCAGAAAGACTCCTTGGAATGTCAACAGCTGAATTTTTTTAGCTTTCTAGATGTACTGTGATTAGTCTTTACTCATAGGTACTTCGGGAATTTGGAAGGTGTGAAGAGCGGGGGTACAGGTATGGTCTTAAGTATGGTATAGCTGTGAAGAGTGTCATAGTTCTGGTGGAGTTCATGGGAAGCTAACACTGCTGATTAAAGTATCTTCCTCAGGTTGTATTTAGATTTTCTGACTATGACTTGATTTTGGGAGATATCTAGAACTTTGGATAGATGCTAAATGATTAATGTAGGTAAAGACCGGAAGATACATAGCGTGGTACTAGAAAATCATCTGCCTTCTCCTGCTTCTTGAGTCCGAGTGCAGCATCAGCAAAAAAAAAAAAAAAAGAAAAGGAACAGAAGTAGAACTATGAAGTTTTTTTAATGCATGTTAACTTCTACTGATATGTTCCTCCTTGTCCCGTTTTTGTGTGTAGAAAATCTTTGCAAATGCCCTACTGCCAGCAGAAACATCTGTGAGCTGCAGAAGCAGGGACATTGCATTTCATTAGCGAAAACAGGTATGTCCAAAAGTATCTTAAACGTGCATGTTGTCAGTACCTCAGACTTGCTGTTTAAGAGAAGTCTACTGCCGATTAGTTCTACATGTAAGGATAAAAAAAAGAAGCTATTTTTCTGTCCCAGGTACGCACTCAGCCTCTAAAGATGATTTAGACAGCACTTCACACTGCAGCAGCACTTCATCTTCCAGCACGGCATGTACCCCTCGCCTTGTGCCTGGACATCGTATGTGGGCAGACAGAAATGGGCGCCACGTTCTTGGCTTGATTGAGGATTATAATGCTCTGCGGAAACAGATTTCAGAAGGTCAACAGGTTTTAGCAGAAATGGAGATTTCTTTAAGAGAGGTCACTGGTACGAAACTGCAGGAGCATGGAATAAAGGTAAACAGTGAAAGCTGTTAGAGGATGGTGGATTTTACCTAGAGGTGTGAAATGCATGGGTTACAAAAGCGAAGAACTAGGTTAATGGTGCAGCAGGCACCATTAACTGCATAACACTGTCAGGACACCTCAACCTTGATGGTCCAAGTCTCATCTAGATGCAGGCACCTATTTGTGATTCTGGGTTAATGAGGCTACGGATAAATTAGTTAGTTCCGGTCCTTTAATAAGCAATCTCGCTTTTACTTGCAACTTGAAACAAGGTGAAACTACTTGCTTTTACTATGGGAATTGGTGACTGTTACACTGGAAACGATAAAAAAGCCAAACAAAAACAACAACAAAATCCCCAGATAAAACTCCAAAATGCTTTAGAAAGGACTTAAACTAGGGGTATGTGTCAGTCACCTCAAGATTAAAATAATTAAGGAGATTTTCTTGTAATGAAGGCTTGGGATAAACCCAGGAAATATGAGACAGTTAAAAGAAATCTGATATACGGGAGATAAAGTTCCCCACTTACCTGTATTCAGCCCTTTAGTAACACCAGGTGATATCTGTACGTTAATGATTGATGTATGCTAATGAGGGTTGTTTCATAGTAGGGAGGTTTTTAATATTTTTCCACTTCCTGGTATCAGTTGGACACTTCAGCAATATCAGCTAGTCTAGAAACGTAAATATCTCATTAATGATCAAATACTGTCGTCTTCTTCTAAGACATAGTGTTTCATCCTTTCCGTGTCACGTGTGACACAGTGATATGGTCATGGTGCTCTTGCTGTAGTCTTAGACATAATAGTTCTTATACCAGTAAAATATTTGCCTTGTATTGAATAATACGAATTATTTTCCTCTAGAATCAGGAGAACAACTAGTGGTGACTTATGTTAATTTTTTCTTATTTAATATTGTTAATTTCTGGATACAGTTACTGATAGTGTATGTGGGGTGGATTGAATAAGACAGATCTACCTACAAGCGTCAGCAAAAGGGAAGGAACAATCTGTACATGTCTGTGGGAGCTAATAAGGAACCAAGAAACTTAAGCCACAGCAGGAGAGGCTTGGATCGGGCATTTAAAACAACATGTCAGTGGTAAAAATAGTGAAACACTGGAATGGAGGCTGCATAGAGACACTGTTCCTGGAGGCGCTTTTAAGAACAGATTACACAAATGTTTGAAAAATTACATGTTATGCTTTCCTGCCTTGGAGTGGGAGAGTAAACTAGGTGATTAATAAAGGTCCTTTTCACCCCTATGGTTTTATGATAATATAGATGATGTAAAAAACATGCTCACTGCTCTTCAAAAACCAGAAGGTCTTTACTGCATGGGTAAATTCTAGTTATAATTAGTAAAGCTATTGAAGATGCAGCCTTCAACAATTCTGAAACTGTTTTTGCAGTATCTCATGTGTGCTCACACAGTAAAATGATGGCTGAATGACACTTAAGACTCTGTGAAGTATCATATATTTTCAAATGACCTAGTTAAGATACTGATAATGACTGAAAAAGTAATATCTCTGTAAGTTTTTAACTTGTTTTGTTGGTGTAAAGATAAAAGCAGTAAGTTTCACAATTTGCAGTTTCCTATCAAGCTTTACATCACTGACATTTCAAACTACTTAGCAAATGGGATATTTTATGTGACAGGAGGATTCTGGTTAGATAACAATGCTAAATAAGTATTGAAAAGATATGCTGCACGGGGCAGGAACTGTGAATGCTCTTCTTTCATTACCCTTCCCCCTTCTGTATCACCATTGCTTTGGCAATTCATTTGCTCCCTTGCATTCTTTCCCTCCTTTATTTGACATTTATGCAATTTCCTCAATTTGGTTTTCTCATCTGTCAGCAGAGGAAAACATTTTATGTGTGTCCTGATAGTTATTTTAGCATTAAATGGAACAGTTTAAAGGGTCTGCTAAGGAAGAAACATCTATATTGCTTAAATTGATGTCTGTAATCATTTGACTTTCAAATAATGTGATGCGGAATGCAAATGGAGAAAGAAGAGAGTTGCCAACTATTACCATGTGGCATAGTAAGCCTAGTAAATATAATCTATTATTTATTATTAATCATGGCTATTGATTAGGATGAATCCCCTCCCTTCCTGAAATTCTCAGATAATGCATAATTCAGCAGCCTAACAAACTAGCAAGGTACCTTTTGTGGCACGCAGTAGCTGTGTACGTCATCTTCAGTATGAAATGACACCAACTGGGTTTAAACCATTAATTAGGATTACATTTTCATAAAGTTTTAAGCATAAAATATTACATGTCTCTAATCCCATAATGTAGGTACCAGACCAGGCATCACTGCACAGCTTATCTGCAAATACTCACACGGTACAGCAGATTTTAGAAGAGGCTGCACGTTTACTGAAACTTCTCTGGAGGGTTTCCCTTCCACTGAAAGCTGTACACGGTACTACCCATGGCACTCAGGTAATATTATGTTTCATTCTGGGTTGTTTTTTTTGTGTGTGTGTGTTTTTCTTTTTAGGTTTTTTGTTTGTTTGTTTTTAATATTGTCACCTGTCAAGGAAGACACACGAGTTAGGAACATGTCATTTGGCAAAATCTGTTGAAAATCATGAGCCCAGGGTGCCCAGCCTCTGGACACATGGATTTAGTTAGTTCTCGTCTCTGAAGGCAAAGGCTGAACGTGTGCTGGCTTTCTATCCTGACCATATTGTACACCGGGGTGTTTAGTTACAGAATACTTTATATCGAAGATGTAATCTCTAACCCTGTTACATGATATTCAGGGAACCTAGGCAGGTGGCAAACATTCCATTTCAACGAGAAAAGGTTTGGACTCCCTGTTATAGAGCCAAGTTCAATGTGATTGTGCATATACTGGTAACAACAGAAACTTAAGCAACTTTGATGTAATCTGAGCTACACTTTCCTTTTACGTTTTTGATGCCTAAGCTGTAAAATAGGATGCTTTTTTAAAAGTGTGACAAAACCCCGAGACAAGTTTTATGACATTTTAACTAAAAAGGATTGCACTATGCAAATGAATGGAAGTAAACGGAATGAGGAATGAATTATCTATACTGTCATGGTACCACCACTCAGTAATGAAACTGTTTCAAACTCTGGCTTTAAAATAAATCTAACGTGTTTTCACTGTGGTTTTTGTATGTGTTTCTTAAGGGAGGCAGGATATTGCTGGAAAAAAACCCCAACTTTAGGAAAGTAAATATTTTAGATATAATTTTAATAACATTTTTGTTGTTGTTCTCTCGCATTCTTAAATGTGTAAAATCCAAAAGCAGTAAGAATGAACTGTGCTGTCTATATACTTCGCTGATGTTTCAGCTCCCTGTTTGGGATGTCTTGGCAAGCGTGTACACTTCCATTTTTATCCTTATGTGTATATTCTACATAGCTATATGCTGGCCTGGATTGCAGTATCTGGACATACCATACACAGGTACACACACAGGTCTTTCAGTGTATGTGCGATGCATCGAATGCTTTGCTCTCGCACTGATCTAAACCTGCTTGATCTGATCAGCCACTTAAAACCTGACCTTAGTCTGTGTGGGATCTGAGTTCCCAGGACTGCACTTAATTAGAGTCCAACAGAATCTTTTCTAGAGTTTGTTACCCAGCATCCTGAGCGATCTTAAGGATATTAGAATACTTCTGATGTCTTAAATGCAGTATATGAAAGAGTATCTCTTGAAGCTCGATTCTAAAAGATGCTGAGGATTCACTGCTTTCTCTTCAGCCCCACAGGAGTTGTGAGTAATCAGTTCTTCTGAAGAGCTTAATGCTAGGGGCAAATTCCAGATGATACTATTATTTAACAAGTGGCACAACAAGAAGAAAAACATCCAAGCTTAAGTTTTCATGAGGATCCAGATCAGCGATACCAGCAGGCTGTGTCAGGGCTACTCCTAGTCCTGTTTTAAGATACTAACCATAGCTTGGTCAGAATTGGGGCTGAAAACTGAACCTTGAGTAATGATGCTGTCAAATAATTTTGCAATAAAAGCATCCGGTCATTTGTACAATGCTTTTCAGCCCTTCAGCAAAAGGCAGTTATCACCTATTAAGAGGATGCTGGAGAAGGAAGCTGGAGGTTCTGAACCTGGCAGACAGGGCTTGCTGGTCCCATGGCACTGGCCTTCATTATATTTTCCAGTTGAGGGGGGGAAAAAAAAACCAAAAAAAGAGAGGAATGGAAGTTTAAAAACAAAAAAAGGTGCTGGTGTTAAGACTTCTCTCAGACTAGCAGAAAAATTAATTGCACTAAAAGCCAGCGAAGAATTGTCATTGTCTCTTGGCAGATGTCACAGAATCATGCCACTGGGGACGCGAATGTGGAAGGAGAGGCACTCAGTGAGGCTTCACTCCTTCAGGTTGCTCATACTCTAAGGAAGCTTGAGGCCTCTTGTACAAAAGTACTTAGCAATTAACAATGTACAAAGTACTTTTATATAATGCTTGAATATAATATTTTCTTACATCAATTTAGGATGAAGGAATGAAAGCAGAAATACTTAGATTACGTAAGAAACTGTCTGAGCAAGAGAAGAAGTTACACAGCACAGTGAAACGCTTGCACTCCACAAACCAGCTGAAGGAAAACATGGAGAAGGTCATCTTTGACCAGTGTAAGTGTGTGCTTTCTTACTGGTTCTTTTTTTGTTTCCGTAACCTGTAGCTACATCTAAAATTGGAGAAGCAACAAAAGGAATCTGGGCACCTGTTCTTATGCAGTTGCTCTGAGTGGCGTTTCCTTGCGCGCACTCGCTTGCTGGTGCAAACAGTTGGTGAGGTTCAGACTGTACAGAACTGGTGGAGCCTCATTCAGATGGGAGGAAGCTGCCCAGCTACAAAAGGCTGCATAGAATAACATGAGAAGCAGTTCATGGTTTTACACAACCTGCTGACGATCTGCCAATCCATGCAGCTGCCACTAATTGCCACTAATTACTTGAGTTACTCCCTTTCAGGTACTGCCATTCCCCAAGTTTTCTATCCTACAACAGTTCCTGACAGGGGCAAAGTTTCTGTTGCTGTTAGACCATTCCAGGCGCAGTTTTTGACATTGTCCTTCTCAAAATTGTGATTTTTGCCTCAGTCTTGACAAATGTGGAATTAGGCTTGTAGATTTTCTGAGGCTCCTGTCTGTTGCATGTATCGCACTGGGTAGCTGAATACTGGGAGAAGCCGAAGGAGGCATCAACAAAGGAGATTTGTCAATGCTCTGCACCAGACTGAGATGTGCAAGAGAACAGAAGTCTTAGAACAAGGGAAACAAAAGCTTACTATGAGGCATTTTTTAAAGAAAAAATTAGGACATGCTGTGAAATAATATTTTACCTTTAGCAGCCATATCTAGAAGATTACGTGGAAACATGAAAACAAGTGGGAGGTGGGCTGTGTTGTAGCTGTGTAAGGCAGGTGGCTTTTAATAAGAGATCTAATCACTCATCAGAAGAGATTTGAAGGGAGGTAACCTCTCCCCTACCTTCATGCTATGGCAGTATGTGTATTGCGGGAGGAGGACTCCATTTTCTTCTTAAGAAAAAAATCTAGCCTTACTTTCTCTTAAGAGGTGGGGCTAAATGACTCTGTCTGTGCTGGGATGGCACTTGTATTATCTGTAATTCCTCTAGACTGTTACATGTCACAACGAAGTTATGAGAATGGCCGTAATACTTTAATTACTCAGATCATTTAAATGCAGTGTAGAGGAATAAATGTTACTTTGCTCCGTAGCCTGCAACTTTTCTATCTAAGGAACATGTATCTTCTGCCTGCAGATTTTTTTAAGCATTTATGGGCTGGTTTTTGGTTAGTTTTTCCAGACCTGTTGTATTAAGTGACGCACAAGTTACTTACATTCAATCCAAAATTACGTTTTGTTCAGGTTTTAACATTAAATAGTTCAGTCTGGCGTTGTCGTATAAAAATCAAAGCTATGCTACTATGTCTGTCCAAATAATATCCCTAGGGTAGATTTACTGGCTTACTTTGGTTGGTTCCTAGTTCCAGTGACATCTCAGATGCAGTGGGTAATTTCAGTAGGGCTGAGCAGAGTGTAAATCAGCAGAGATTTTACCCTTATGGCCAGAATGTTATCCTCGTGGCCACCGCACCCAGCCATACTTCCAGAAAGAATACAGTACATTTCCCCTTTATTTTGCTCACTCCTTTTCAGGGCATTCAACCTCATCTGAACTAGGTCCTAATAAAATGAAGCCTGCATTTTCTGAAATCCATAACGCAAAGTGCTACCTGACTAGCGGCAGCTTTGCTATTAGTGTCACATCCTCTAAATTCTCTTCATGTACTGAATTTAATATTTTTGATTTAGAAAAAATCTGGTTTGCCAGGTGAAATGAATTTACTAGCAGAGTTCTTTATGAGCAGAGAGCACTCTGCTACACAGAAAGACCTAGATAAGATTTTCTGTAAGTTTCCTTGATTATGGGAATTAACGGATGTCAGGTTACCTTTGCCTTAAAGAGCAATTTCAGAAATGTTTCTAAATTGCATCTGTACACAAATTCCTGACCAAGCATATGACAAAGCCGGTAGATCGTACGAAGCGGCTGGATTTTTTTAGGATGCTTACACTTGTTTTTGTTATTTCTTCCTTCCTCCTTTTGCTAGTAAGAGAGTGAAGGCATTGCAGTAGGTGACCTTGCCTGCCTTCATTCTCCAAACACCCTGTTAGCTCGCCCCTCCGCTGAGGATATTCACGTTCCCTCCGTTATTTGGTTGAGCATTCCTAAATATATTTAGAGGCAGAGACTGGAACATTCTTGTGGCTCCTAGTCGTCTGTGTGCTTTCTCTGGTGAGAGAACTCATTGCTTATAAACCTCATCTGAACCTCTGAACATGTAACAATGCAGTGCCAAATTGCAGTAATCTGCCAAGGGTATAATTATCTCATGACAGCTATACCCTTGGAGTTGCTGGGTTCTTATTATTGTAATGAAAAATCTTTATTATGGCTAAATTGTTTATTTTTGAGACTGGAATATTAAATTGGTTCTTGCGAATGGTGTTTTTCAGCAGTTATGGAGCTGACACAGATTAGAGAATCACATATTTAACCTGACATTTCTAAATATCGGGTTTGTTTGGAAGCATCCCCTCCTCCGTTCACAGGTCTCGTGCTGTCCCTGCACAGGCAAGCCAGCTGGATGAATGGCGGGGACTTGGAACCCTTCAGAGCAAGCCACTGGCACGATCTCCCCTAAGCCTATGTAGGTTGCTTTGCCCTTGAACTGCTGGAGGAGATGGCTTTTGCCATCTGTCCTCTTCCCAGCCCATCGTCCCCCGTAACCTCTCCACTGCACCGTTCTCCCCCGCTCCTGCTGACCGCCCCCTCCCCAGCCCAGGGAGGCTTCCTAAGAGATCAAATGGTGCTTAGCTCATGCACCGTCTCCTCTCACACTTAACAGAAAGTCTTCCCTCGATGACTTAGATCGAGGGCACCAGGTCGTCAGTACCGCAGGGGGCTGTTCATGCCCGTCACGTTAAATGTAGTGACGAGCTCTGTGCGTTTTCACATGTGTCGGTCTTGTTACGGTAGAAAAACCTCAACAACGCTTCCCTGACGTTTCGATCTGAAAAGCAGATTATGTGCTAGACGGAACATAGGCTTGGGGGTAGGAAACGGCGTTCTGGTGCTGGCACTGCTTTGGACCAGCCCAGTGGTCCTGAGTGACTCGTCCTCTCTGCCCGAGCTCCGTCTGCTCGTACAGCGTTGCCCTGAGCTTGGCGTTGCTTGTAGGTCAGCCTCAGCCTCTGAGCAGGGCTCGGGAGGGAGCAGCAGTTCTGGGTTGTGGTAAGGAAGCTGGAGTGGTGGCAGGGGGCTGTGCGCCGCTGCCTCGTCGCTGCCCGTCGTGTACATGGGAGGTCATACGTTATTTCATATTTGGTCTTAAGACTATAGAAAGACTGTGCAATATTCTTTTTAATCTCCTCTTTCTTTCCAGTGGTTTTAACTCATGATGTCTTGAAGAAGGCTAGAGGAAACCTGGAAGTAAGTGAAATTTTTGCTTGCGTTTAATTCCTTGGTATATACTCATTAGAAGTACGCGTTGCTGTGTCGGTAGCATTTTGCAGGATTAGTCTGACCTGCATTAGGTTTGCTGCCTAATCACGTCTGGGCGACAGCAGTTTAGTATGATAAATATTCGTGTTTGATGTTTAAATTAGAGTTTTGTGACTAACCACGTAAACAGCTAAACCCTCTCCTTTCTGATGCCTTCCCTAAGTTAATATACGTGTCTGTCATCTTCCTCCAGTAGTTTATCTTCTGCAGATCACAGTCCAATAACCTGCCTACTGAATAAGTTCACAAAAGGAACCCGAATTTAAAGCTTGTGTATGTGCTAGTAACTGGCGGTGCCGTTTTTTTAAAAAAATACAGACCCAACAGGCAAAGCTTTTGCAAACAGCTCCGTGCTAATGCAGCGTATTAAATTAGTTTGAGTGTTTAAGTAATCACTGTTCAGATTTGATTTCTCCCAGAAGGTTCAGCCTTTACTCCCAGAAGGACGAGATACACATCTTGATTCCTAAATCCCACCCTTCTGCTCTCACCGCTTCACTCTGAGTGATTGTACATTTCCCAGCCCCTCCTTAAAATTCCCTCTAACCGTTCCCCTGAACCTCCCCTCCCTTGCCCTCAGAGCAGTGCCGCCCCGAACACCCCACTCTGCAGCTGCCGTGCTGTCGTCTCAGCCCACCTGAGCTGGAAAGTGATGACATAAAAAAGTCTTTCTGCTTACAGAAGTCTTATGATTTTAATTTGAAGATTTGCTGAACACAGAAGCTCCTATTTGCAGATCCTTTTGCAGCGTTATAATGACTGCTTTTCTAACCAGGTCTCACCAGCGGAGAATCAAAAATCACCTTCCTGCACCAGCAAAAAAAGGATTCTCTGAAGGAGAAAGTTCCGCTAATAAGGACCGGTCCTGTGACCGTTGTTTGCTTCTTTATGCCTTACTATTTATTGATGTAAAAATGTTTGTTCAGCTCTTACTGGAATCAGCCTTTCACCAAAAAGCAGAAAAGAAAAAAAAAAAAAAAAAAAAGAAGAAATCTTTTGGTAAATAACTTATTTAACGTTTTCTGTAATGTAAAAGACATTTTTTAATATTTATTACAGAAGCAAGGTACTGGAGGTATTGAAGAAAAATCCAGATTTTTTTAAAGTTGGCTCATTTGAAATTTTATATTTGTACTTGTCATGTTATAAACCTGTTGTTAGAGCCAAACAGGTCCTGAAGGAACCCAGAACGTGCTCCACCTTCCAACCCGTTTCTCTGCTGCTAAAAGAATGTAGGTTAAAAAACCCAACCTCTGCCAGTTGTCACTGTTTTGTAGCAATATGAGAAATGTTCAATATTTTAAAGCATTTTAAATGTATCTGGAAGATTCTTTTGGAAGAAAGCTCAGCGTCAGGCAGCTTATTGCCCTGTTAGAAACTTAGATTGATGCTAGGTCTGAAAATATTACTTAGAATCAGACAATTAAAATGAAAAATAATCACAAATCTGCTTGTGTTTTGTTTGAACCATCAGACTTTGAGCCCTTCTTGAGCAAAGCCTCCACAGTAGAGCTCAGCTCAAATTAATCCCGTCCTTCCCGGCAGCGTCTGTGGGGCGGGGTCCAAGCACTTGTCACCGCTAAGGGGGCTGTTGGGAACCCGCTTTTGAGAAGCCCCGATGGAAAAACACCTCGCTGTTGGCAAAACGTTCACGTCACCCCCGTGCCCCCTCGCCCGAGCCCCGGGCAGAGCACAGAAGGCCCCGAGGGACGCAGCCAGACGGTTTTGAAATCCATTTTTGCTGAGAAATATTTCTTACATTTAAATGAATCTTTCACTGTGGCTTTTTGCCTCCCATGCCGACACTTGCGGTAGCGGCATTCTGGCAAGGCCAGGGAACACCAGCACAACGCCCTCCCGGTTGTGCTCCGCTCGTCCTGCCCGGTGCCGTTGCTGGTCGGCCTCCAGCTGGAGCTGCCCGAGCGCTGCCCTTCGCAGCAGCCCGGCTGGCCCGCAGCTCCCGCAGGCGCGGCTGGATGGCGAAAATAGTTTCGTTGAACCCTAACAAGACCATAATTTAAAGTAATTGTTGGTTACTAAAGTAGACTTTATGGTGCAATCGCAGCTCTATTGAACTAAACGAGGTTCACGCAGCGTGATTTTTTTCCTTCCCAAAGCTGAGGGTGGTCCCCGTTACACGAGACAACTTGCCCCCCTCATCCAAGAAGGTTAGCGCCGGGCCTGGGACGTCTCACCGAGTTGTGGTTGTACTGGGTCCTTGGCTGTTGCGCCCTAGAAGGCAACCAACGTGTGATGGCTTTCACGGAAAACACGGCTTCGTGCTCGTTGAAACAGGGCTGGGGCGAGGTGCGGCGGCCGGGCGGGTAGCGCGTGCAGCGCCTGCAGAGGCTGAGGCGAGTCCGACTAGCTCCCCTTGGTTGTTCAGATTAGTTTCCCAACAGTTTGGATGTTAACGCTGAATACCGCCAAGCGGCTCTAACCCGCAGCTTGGTATGAACCGGTCAGAGGTCTTGCGGCGTCCCCGCGGGCCGAGCCCCGGGCGGGTACGGCGCAGCTCGCGGCCGCCCCGCTCCCGGCCCGGGCCCCCAACCACCGCGGTGCCCGCGCGCGTTTGGTAACGCGAAGCACCATAAAGCCGAGCACCTTCAGCCGCTCGTCGCTGCGCTGCCTGCTGTGACCTGCTTTTCGCCACACGGCCACAGCAACGGGCCTTCTCTGAAGCATGGAAGTGGCTGTCCCGGCTGTCCCACAGCCTTCCTGGAGGGGTCAGGCGCCGTGGGGCTGCGCGCCTCGGGGACCCCAGCCTGCAGCCCGGACCTGAGCCCGCAGCTCACGCCATGGCGGGCGAGCCCTCGCGCCGCCGGGAGGCAGACGCGGTTGCCCGCGTCGAGGAAAGGTGCCGGAAAAATTGGAGAAGTTAAAAATAAACTTTGCAAAGTGGAAGAAAAAGGGGGGAGGTAAGGGAAGAGCATGCAGGCGAACCTGTTCTTCAGTCTCTTCACACATTATTGTCCTCGCGGCTCACTAAAAACGTCAAGTTAATTTTACTAAGTAGCTAAATTATAGACACTCAGATGTAATCAGAATCTGCTATACATTTCGACTTTCAAAATTAATCATCCTACGTTTTTGAGTTACAACACCTGAAGGAAGCAGCTGTACGGCTATATATAGTACACCCCGTCTCTTGGTCTTCCCGCGGCCTTTTTTTCCCCCCACACCATCTGTACTTAAAAATAAATAAATAAATACATGAAATGGTTCCCTTTCCTGAGATGATTTGTCCCTTACTTCTTAACGGTCCCTGCTGTGCCCTCTCGGAGCGCTGCTCCCGACCCCTTTTCCCTTCCGAGGGGCTCCGTTTGCCCCGTGCGGGTCAGAGCAGAGCCGGCGCCGGGGCAGATCGGGGGGCACAGTCGCTCCTGGGAGGTGGCGGGGTGGGTGGGAGGTAGCAGAGCATTAGCTCTTTAAAAACAGATGATCCTGTGAGATCAAAGTACTTCATCTGAACGAGAAGTGCCTCTTAAACACACACGATTTACTGGGCCGGTTTAAAAATAATTTAAAAAAAAAAAGAAAAAGAAAAAGCTTACCAGATGGAGGGCGGCGGAAGACAAAGCTTATGGAGTGTTAAACTCTGTTCCCATTAAACAAAATTAAGTTTTCCTTTAAAAATAATTATTCAGGAGAAAAATAAGCCACGTAAGCAAACGGACTTAAAGGAGGGGCTCGGTCGCCTGGTGCGATCCTGCCCGTGCCGTGGGTGCGGGAGCCGGGCGAGCTGCGGCCCTCCTGCGGGCAGCCGAGCAGGGAAGGGGCGACCTGCGGGGCCGGCGGCCTTGGCCCGCTCGGCTCCCGTTGCAGCCCTGCGGGCAGTAGGCAGGCCGCGGCCTCGCTCCTCTCGGGTGCTAAGGCCAGGTGAAATTAAGGGGAAAAAAGAGAAAAGGCTTTTCCATCGCCTCAGGTGCCCCACCACATGCGCAGCTATGTAGGAGCACCTAATACAGGCCGTATTTCGTGCCGTTGGGGCAGAGCAGTGCATTTCAGACCCACACCAGTACCCGGTGCCGCCGACCCGCTCCGGGGCAGCGCAACAGCAGCGTTAGAATTACCTCTGCCAAAGAGGACGAATAGAAACGGTATTCAAAAAATCACAGGTGGTTGGTTGTATTAAAAAAAAATCAATGCTAATGCATTCAAGCATTTCAAAACAAAAGTGCAGCAGATCCGTGTGGTATTTTAATCGCAACAAAAGCTGCCAGTTCCCTTTTGGCCAGGGGGCCGGTGGGGCTTTGCGGGGTGCCGTCTGCCGGGGCGGAGAGGGCCGGCTCCGCGGCGGCTCCTGGGAAAGGGGCAGGGTGCTGGCATGAAAAGCCGAGCAGAGGAAGGTGCCCACTTTACACACTGGGTTTATTTTAAACGCTCCTGAACTAGATAGAGGGTGAATCCCGTCATCGCTTCCAAATTCAGCAGGAATGACAATATGGAAAGAAAGATAGAAAAAGAAAGCAGCAACACTTTTGAGTTGAGGCCACCAAAAGCCTGACGTAGAAGCAGCCAAAGCCGGCCCCCGGCCCCCCCGCGGACACAAGCTGTGCGAAGCCGTGGGTACCCAGAGCTTTTTCCACCCCGGGCAGGTGTGGGCTGCGGGTTAAAGCGTGACCGTAGAAGCAGAGGCATGGCTTCGCTGGGAGCAGGCGCACGTGCAAGGGCAAACCGCGCCAGTGCCAAGGCGCCCGTGCTACCGCGTGTATTAAAGCCCCCGACGCGCCCCGGCGAGGGCTTCCAGGCGGCTGCGCGCAGCCATTCGCACCTCCGGGTGCGGGTTCTGCGGCCCGTGGCGGGCGCTCGGCCGCCGGACGGTGCGAACGCCCAGCCGAGCGCGCCCGCGGCGCTGGCGGTGTCGCACCGGGGAGGCCACGCTCTGGCCGGGCCGCGCAGGCTGAAGAACCCCGACGCTAGCCTTTCTGTACCAGCAGGGTGCTCTGCAAAGCCTGGCAGGCCGGTCTCATGTTCGTGTCTGTAACTTGGAAAAAAAAGTGGCTTGGACAGCACAGACACCTCCCCCCATACATTTCTCCCTGGCTTTTCCATTCCTGACCTCTTCCATCTCCACCTTGGCTCCCCAGGTCCATTTCTGAGCCTTTCTGGGACAGCCACTAGATGGCAAAAGCAAGTTGTGCTCGCAGAGACGTGGGGCTCTGGGAGCTGGTGTTGGGCGAAGCTGTGCAGAGCCCAGCACGTTCCTGCGGCCGCAAATCCTCCAGCACAAAGCCGCCGCTCCGGGTTTGTGCTGCTGCCCGTCTCGCACGTCTCCTGCTTGCGGGAAGCTGAAATAAATCCAAACACACCTCGCTGGATCGGGCCTGAGCTCATTAGTGTGAATGACATTAGAAAGATGAGATTTGGAGCCAGGGCTTACTGACTTTTTATTACTCAAATGAAAAAAAGCCCAATCCCAAACAGTCTTAAGACGTGCCCTACATTGAAACAGAACGATCCGGAAGCCACGGGCGTTACGGCCAAGGTGCCGTTATCAGCGCGTTGAGCGCCTGCTGAAGTTCTGGTGCGGCTCTTTGCCTGCAGTAACGCCGCCCTCGCGGCAAAGCCCCCCCAGGCCCTGTTCAGGGGCTTTGCCTTCCAGAGGAGAAACCGCTCCAAGGTGTGGCACCCTGCCGAGGCCGGGGCAGGCAGCCCAGCACCAAACCCCTGCCTCTGCTCGCTTTAGCAACCCTGCTGGGGTGATGGGCCAACCTTCACCTTCCAGGGCGAAGCAGAAGCACACCAAACCCCATCTGCTCCTAAAACGCCGTTTCTCTGCACCACAGACTCTGACACTGGACTCACAGTTCGGCATCCCAGTTTCACACGAGGCACCGACCGCGGCGCATCGCTCCCGAGGGAAGTGCTCGCAGAGAAGGACAGAGGGATGCTGCCTCCTGCCATCCTGCAGTGAATAATTCCGATCTAGCAGGGGACGAAGCGTGCACACACAGCTCAGTCACTTACCGTATGCCTTTTTGCAGAGGGAAAGGCTGTGGCATCTGTTTGCAGGAAAAAGTCCCTTGCAGGGCGGAGAGGCTGCAGCCTCCAGCTTCTCCAGGCTGTAGAGCAGCAACTGGCAACGGTGCGGGAAACCCAGATTGCTCCGGGGCTGGTGACAAAGATTTCAAGTCACTTCAGTGGCCCCCCCCCCCCTTCCTGGACCCCTCCTCTCCATCCTGCCGCACAAAATCCGTACTTGGCCCAGCTCACTCCTGTCTCCAGAGAAGCAGCACAAAAATCTAGCTTTGAGCATCAATGTAGAATTGCAACATGGCTTTACAAACCAGCAAATCAAGAGTGATAAATAACCAACAAGTAACCCCTTTTCCCACCTACCCACCCAGGAAGTCACTCCGCTAAGAAGTTCCCAGCACCACCAGATCAAGCCCTTGGACACTCCGTCCATCCAGGGGCTGCGGGACCCGCTGCTGCCCTGCCCCATCATGTGGTCAGACCTGCTGCTCCGCACTCGGCAACCACGTAACCTTTAAGTTTTGAACTGAACCCTCTTTAGAAAAGGCCTGTGTGCCTATTTTTTATGTGTTTATCTTGTAATTTCTTTAGAAAGATACTTGTATGATTTTTTTTTTTTTCCTCCTTCTTCCCCCCAGCCCCATTGGAAGAATTTACTTGGGTGATGTGTTGAAGCGGGTTGCTGGAGCATGCATTATGCATGAGATGCAATCTTTATTTTTGCACTGCACCGTGTGCATTCTCAAACAGGAATTGCAAAAGCACAAAACACTGAAGCAGCAGTTCGTTAAGGCTTCGTTAAGCTATCTGCACTACGCGGGGCCAGCGCGACTCGGAGAGCCCACGCCCTGACACTTTGTCCGATTCTGGACCACGCTCAGGGGTGCCATGTCCATCCTCTGCCCCGTCCTCCTGCCCCGGCTGCAGGCTGACCTGGCGCGAGCTCCCCGCGAGATGCAGCCGGGGCATGGGCAGCTATCCGTGTGCTCCGCTCTGGACCGCGCTAGCCCTCAAGGCAGCAAGTGATGTTGGCAGCCTTGAAAAATTATGTCAGAGACGTGAAAAACCAACCTGCTTTGCCTCAAGTCATCAGAGCAAATTACGCATTCTCCAGCAGCCATGTAATATGAAATTAAACACCTCCATTGTGCACCAACCACGCTGCGAATGGGAGAGGCGCGTTCTCAGCTTCCCCCGAGCATAATTTGAGCCCGTTCGCTCGTGATTTCCCTCCAGTGACCCTTGCTGCAAAGTCCACGTTGTGATCCCGACATACTGTTTGGCACAACAGCATCCCGGTGCAGCTCAGTGTTAAACTCCCAGCTCCGGCAGCCCTCCCCATACTGTCCTGCCCTCAAGGCATGGGAAAAAGGGAGAAAGAGGTTGTACCATCCCACCAGCTCCCACCAGCCTTGCCTGTGGTCGCACTGATGCTCTGACAGTCTCCACCAATATTCTGCTTGCCTAAATCCATGCCAGGATTTGCTTTTTGGTTTTTTTTTTATGGGAATATACTTAAGAAATGTGTTTACTTATATGCTGTAAAAGCACAATAAACTTATCTCCAGACATTGCATTACAGAAATACTGTGATTTTAAAAGTTACTTTGTTCTAAAACTCCTCCAGGCAGAAAAGATAATAAAAAATAGCAAGCGACTGCTGGTTACGAAAAAAAAGAACCATGCGGTTATAATTTCCCTCAATGGCCTATCCCTGACAGAGCAGCACACAACATGCACATGTGGGATAATAAGTTAAAATATCTTGGAGAAAGCTATTAATTTATTACAATGGTAAATAGGGGTTGATGGGGACAGCGGAGGTGTTTTGAAGTGCGGTTCGTGTTATTGAGTCCACCAGATGTCATATTGGCACTTAAAAGCCTAAGGTGGTTTGAAATGCCGTACAGATTGCCTCGCATTTGAACTTCTAATCCTGTCTCCATCCATCATCGTCAGCAACTGTCAAGATAACAGGGGACAAGTTTTGATTGGAGCCTGATTGTTTTTTGGTGGGGTAAAGGTAGAGATGCTTATGGCCCTGAAACCTGATGTTTCTACCTCTTCTGCTGAAAAAATGTGACACGAAGCAGAAACAGGGCTAACTTCTACCCCAAAACCAATTTGTCTGATGGAATTCAGCCTGCAGAACAGGAATAATATTTGTATTTGTGTCCGTTTGAATGCAGGCTTGCGTGCACCCGCTCCTTGATTGCTTTTAGTTACATCTGATAATAATGCAGAGAGAAAGATCAATATGAAGTGAGTTGGCCTGGTAACCTCCACAAACAGTGTGGAATTTACACTGGGACTTGACACAGGGAAACTGAGAAACATCATGAATATTTTATGCAGCCAGAGCAGCTTTGTAATGCTCTGCCGTCCGGGGACCCTCAGGGTCTCTGGCATTGGGCTGGTTTGCCCTCCAGGCTCCGCTTTTCAGGAGCGATGTTGCAGCTCCTGCCGGAGTTGTCAGCAGCGCTCCGCCTGCCGGCGCGTCCCCTGGGAGGCCTCCCAGCAGCAGCCTCAGCGGGGCCGGGAGCGGAGTCTCACCGGCCACCTCCACGCTCTCCCGCCTGGAGAGTCGGACCCTGGAGCTTCCCTAGGCTAAACACTCCCTCTGCCCTTCAAAGGCCTGGGCCACCCCGCGCTGCAGCGAGTGGCCACCCCGGGCATTGCGTGGCCGCAGCTCCTCCACCAGAGGCTGCAGCCTCCAGGCCTACTTCATATTTCTACAGAAACCACGCACTCTGCCTCGGTGCAAAAAGCAAAGAACCGCCGCCTTGTGAAGGAGAGCAAGAGCCTATTCCAGCTTTGGGAAAACCACAGCTTTACAGCTGCACCAGTTATGGGTCGGGGGACCCGCTCCGGCCGCCGCGCCCCTGAGCTCGCCCAGCGCCAGCGCGTAGCTGTGGAAGCCTCTGGGGACCTCGGCTCGGCTCCGTCCCCGGGCAGCCCCACCGGCTCCCCAGGGATCGGTTGGGCGAGCGACGGCAACAGGGCTTGGCTCAGGACACCGTAGCAATAAGGCGTCGATTAAAGGTTTTATTAGCGTGAGCTTGTGTGGTGATTGCATCGCTTACAAGTGCCAGTAAAACACTTACACCACGCTATTAACCAGCCTCTATATGCCACATCACTCTTCTGTAAAATACTTCATAAATTGTTCTAAATTTTTCTGTTGTCTTTTTCCCTTGTACCTTTTGGCTGTAAAAGCACTGGCTTTACCAGCTGAGAGCTCAGCTGAACAGAGATTGCTGGAAGGGGGGAGCCACCCTCACTTTGTCGCTTACTTCATGGTCTTAAAAAAAATTCTTTGCTCTGAAAGCATGAAATGGAGTAAAATTATGCAACGTGATCTCCTGTGTAAAAATAAGGAATCCAAAGTGATCTTGTAATTCCTCCTAAGCCTAATGATAAAAGTGCAGATTCACCGTTTATGGCTGGTGTTTCGGCAAGCCTTTGACTTCACTGGTTTCACAGGGCGAGGCAGAGGATGCTCCTGGCAAACTTGGGTTGTAAGTCTGTTTTTACTAAGGGCTCCAAAGGACCGATTCGAATACGCGTGCACGTAGGAACAGCAGGACGCGGCTCCAGCAGCGATGGGAACTATTTACAGAATCTCAGGGAAACACACTGAAAACAGCCCCCCAGAAACCAGCCCGGTGCTGAGACACACACAGAGGCCAGCTGACCTCTTCCCAGCATTCATCAGGTGAGCACTTTTAATTTTTAGAGACTCTAGGAATGAAAAACCCCAGACCCAACCCAAGGTCAGTCAGAGCAATCTGGCTTGTTCCTGAGGGCCAGTGAAAGAACTAACATTAGGCCAAAAGATGTTCACTTTAGCATAAACCTCAGCCAGGATGTTCTTCTGTTGACGTGGGAAAAGATTAGCGTGTGGTCACCCCAAAACCTCTCAAAACGGAATCTTCACAGGGCTGGCGCTGAGGATAACGCAGCTGTGCGTTAGGCAGCCCCGATCCTTCCCGGGTAAAGCCACCACCACCTCCGCAGAGGGGGTGACGTGAGAGCCTGCGCCGGCCTCCTCGCCTTTGCCTGCAGGCTTTTGGCAGGGCAGAGGGCCAAGGAGAGACATGGCCCTCCCCGGAAAGCTGTTGAATACACAGGTCAGGGACTAGAGTCCAACAGGCTCAGCCCTTGCCTGAGGTTTCTGGTCAGGAGGACAGACACACGGACACCTATCACGTCCTGTAGCGCAGGTGTAACACGCTGAGGGCTGCACCGGGCGTCACCTGCAGGTGTGAGTGATGCTGGTGTCCGGCACCCAGCTTCCCCCCTTCGGACCTTCACACCCTCCCTGGTCTATCTTGCCTGAAGTTGAGACATATCTTCATACCTTTCCGAAAAAAACAATTTCAAAACACCTCCTTTTTCTAACCTTGGACTCCTGCTCCTGGCGTGTTGCTTTAACTTTCTTTTTTTTTCTTTTTTTTCTTTTTTTCTTTTTTTTTTTGTCCCTTCAGGAACTGACACAGTTGAGAGAGCAGAGAAATAAAGTTGTGCAGGATTGCCTCCTGCATCGATAGACTCGGATCCTTATTCACACAGACTTAAAAAAAAAAATTAAAAAAAAAAAACAAAAAACACTGGGATCTCTCTTGCTCAGAACTCTGTATTCCATTAACTCTGGCAGAAGGCACAATGCAAACCAAAACAGAAAAAAAGAGACACACTGGTGGGTAGCTGGAAAACAGAGGCAGAGTAAATTAGCATAGTCAATGTGCAAAGCGACCAGAGGACTTTGACTCATATAAAGAGATCCTGATGGGAAGAACAGTCAACCCCTCCTCAGGGCTGCAATAAAAGCCTACGGCCAAGAGGGTCAGTGTGAATTTGGTAGCAGAGATAAGAAGGAGCCAAACACCAGTGAGCATCACTTTCTTGCAATTGATTAGCTGTTCCACTTGAAGCTGGAAAACATGGGTACACACTTGGAAAAATAAGAGTCGCGAGCACCCTGACAGCAGCCCACCATGCACAGACATCTGACGGGAAGCTGGTAAACAAGAAAGTGACAATAATCCCATTATACAGCGACAAAAAGTTTGTTTCTGTCCCTCTGAGGGAAGACCTACGTGGAAAGCGGAGCCGGGTCAATCCGGACCTGGCGAGGCACCGGCTCCCAGGCGGCTCCCATTATGGGGGCTGGAAAGCTCAGCAGCAGGAGGGGCTGCAGGAGCAGCCCCAAGGCACAAACGTGACAAACCCTGCTCAGCCGTAGTTACCGGCCTCGCTGGCACCAGCCCCTGAGAGCTGCTGGGCATCGCGCCCAGCGGCGGGCACGGAGCACCGCTGGGACCGGGGAGTTAAGCTGCGGCTCTCCGGCTCCTCCGGACACGGCACGAGCCGCGTGCGAAATCCTTCACGCAGCGAGCGGAGCACGGCCCTTCCCGGGGAGGCCTTTTGGCAAAGCTAAATTGATGTCCCCTGCTTATTTCACGCAGGAACGAGAGCCTACCATCCTCTGGGTGCTGAAACCCCCCACCTGGATGTGCGCAACCAGAAAATAACAGATAGGCAGGTGGCAAACCAGGACAATTGCTAATGATTTGGCTGTGCACGGCTACCAGTTGTGCTGCCAGCCAGCCTGCCCGAAAGCCTGCCGGCAGCAAAGGGCCCCCCTCTACCCCCCGCATTTCTCCACCTGTTAGTTCATGCTGGTACAAGCATTAGCGCAGAGGAGGACGATGCTTATCGTAGCCTGGGTCCGCGTGGTGCTTGGCACAACAGGAGCTCAGCATCGCCGAGGTCTCTGGGCACGGCCAATGGCTAATTACGAATTCACCTGCTGCGGCAGCCGACGGCGTCAGAGCTGGGACCCCAGGCTGGTCTTGATGTCCCTCCCCCCACCAGCCCAGCGACCTATGGGGACCAACTGACATTTACCATGCAGAACACTCCTTGTTTTCTCAACGTGATGCCCTAGGTTGAAAGCATCACCCCACCAGCACTGACACTAATAAAGGCCCGTCTCCCATGGATTTGTGTCTTAGGGCAAACCGCAAGATCTGTTTGAAGCTTTTCCCACAGCTGGGACATCCATAAACACCTTTCCCACATGGACATGATGGGATCTAATGAACGGCTGAGCCTGTCGGGCAGCTCTTTCTTTAGCTGAGGCATGAATATTATGTTTTTCTGCAGCATGACTCCGTTTCCACAAGCATTAAGATAAACCGATACACAATGTTTGCACAGCAAGGTGCAGAGCGAAGGAAGGAGTTGCAGTGGTAGGGAGAGGGGAGAAGAGGGAGGTATAAGGCGGCGGGAGAGCAGTGCGGGGGCCTCTCAGTGCCCGTGCAGGATTCTAGCGCTAAGTAATTTTAAAAGGAAGGCAAGGTACCAGTTTGCAGAGACACACCATGATTGGCACTAATGAAAACATGTTTGGGACACCTCTGTCGAATTGGATTGAAATCCAGAACAGCGGTTAAGATGTGTGTACATACATGTAGAGAGTGATCACGTCAGCCTGTTTCCTGACAACATCTGGCTTAAAAGATACTAAAAAAAAAATTCCCCCCGGGTATTACAAAGTACGCGTTCCCTGTTAACAAATTCCCTTCATGCGCAGCACGTAAGGCTTACAGCACTTCGGTGAAGTTCTGCACAGGGGTGAATTTCACCAGAAGAGAAAGGAGGAAAGAAATACTGCAAATCCCCGAAAGACCCTTGCAGCCCCAGCAGTCCTTGTGGGAGCCCTGTCAGAGACTAGCCAGGCAGCGAGACCGGCACGCAAGCCAAATGGCACGGTTTCCAGCGGTCCACACAGGCAGAGGTGATTATGGGCTGCATACACGGATCTTTCCAGCTGGAGGTATTTTAAACACATAGAAAATAATGTCAGAATCATAGGACTGCAATCTTTAAATTATATTCAAAAAAGATGCTCAAAGCATATATCATTGAATTATGAACAGCTTTGGCAGCTTTATTGATGATGTTGAATCTGGTTGACAGATGCATTTACACTGCATAAGCATTTGAGATGCTAGAGTAATTGCTTATTAGTCTTGTTGTGAGGCAAAACACCAGATTGAAATAAATAGGAGCTCATGAACACAGAATTTTGCTGCCTCTTTGATTATTTTTTCGAGCTAACCATCTGCTAAGCATCTGGGATTCTTAGAATCCAAGATCCATACCACACACAGGTGGGAATTAAAAAATACAAATAGAAGGAGCTTAAGAACCCAAACAAACTATAATATAAAATTGTCCAAAATGACTAAGGAGTTTCTCTCCCAGCTTGCATACAAATGCGGGAAGGTAGGGTCTTGCCGGCTGCCCTGCACGCCGAGCAGATGCCTGGCCGAGCAACGGGGCCCGCCCCGTGCACTAGCGCTCTCCAACAAGCGCCAGGGCCAGCAATGGTCTGTAGCGCAGCCCGGTGTGGGGCTTGGCGGGGCTGCGGAGGGGCAGCCGGGCAGGGTGCGCAGCAGCAGTGGTCCCCACAAATGAGACACTCTAGGAGACGCCAAATTCCCCTGAGGGCACCAGGAAGACTTCCAGGACTCTCGAGGGCTTTGCTCGCTTTAATTTTGGTAGACAATGTAAGACTTCAAGTTATGCCTCTGCCCCTTGCTAATAGATTTTTAAACATTCTACCAAATGTCAAGTATGTTTCACAGAAAAATAAAAAAGAGAAAAAGAAAAAAAGGAACGCCCGTAGTGAGGGAAAGGCTGTGCTCAACCCTTTCCTCCGGTCCATCCTTTCCTCTGCTGAGGAGAGGGCTGCGTGCCGACACCCCCTTCGTGATGGGGACCCACTCCTTTATACCAGCTGCCCTCCCCTCATCTCCAGGCCTCGCACATGCACCGCGCCTGTCCTGGCCGTGGTCCCACATCGGGACTGCCCCCCAGCAGAGGGTGAGAAGCTCCCTCTGGCCGAGCACTCGCCCTCCGTGGCCTTTTTGGCCCGAAGACAGGGGAGGAAGGGCTCGGCAGGGCAGGAGCTCAGTCTCAGCTGGGGTGTCGCAATCCCCACAATAAAAAATAAACCATGATCTGAAGCCCCGAACTCAAGCAGGACAAATTCAGGAGTCAGAATGACGTTTGCTATGCAGTTTATTGCGGCCTGTGGGATGGTGGCTTTGATAAGAACATAAAATTGATATTTGAATTTTCCCTAGCTGCCATTGCACTTGATGCTGAGAACACGAGTCAATAAAAACAGCCAGCTAAATAACTGCCAGCCTCTAGCAAATACCCATAAAGCAAATGTTCTTTTAAGAAAAGCAAACTAGACGTGCATTTTTCTCCATGAAAAAGTGCAATTAGAGAAGCTTTATAGCTAATATTTGGTTTTGGTTCTAAAATATTAAGGACCTAAACATAGCACAGTAAAGGGTTTCAATTAATCTCCTTTGAACACATGCATTCAGGTGTTTAAAAAGGAAAAAGAAGAATGATTTGTGCATCCTGACCCGTCATCTCCAAAAAGCTGTAAACAGTATCTCAGAGAGCAGAGTTTGTGTGACAAATTTGAGATTAGGCAGATTCCGATCTAAAAATTAAATTGCTTATCAGAGAAATAATATTAGAGTAAAATAAATTAGAATCTCTACTGAAGACTCTAAAAGTAATTTTTAAAATTAATTAGAATCAAAAAGATGGATCTCAAAGGATAGGACAACTCTAATTTAGACAGACGGTAATTAATTCCTTATTTCAGAAATTCATTAACAGGCTGTAAGAGCAAATCATTCCTTTGCTGGAGTTAAGCTCAAGAGAGAAAAATTCATCTGGAAAGGGGCTGCAGGAACTCCCCTGCTGTCTGTGGGCGCAAGGGCAGGGAGAGCCTCGCCAGCAGCCTCTCACCGCCGGGCGCGCGGTCGGGGCAGCAGCCGCCTAAGGGGGGTCGCGGTGATTTATTTTTGGGTGGGCACCATGTGCCTGGGTCCCCTGGGTGAGCAGGGGTCGCACCCGCAGCTGGCCACGCTCCCGGCTGGGTGGTGAGGGAGCTGCCAGCACAGAGGCTGGGCTGAGCCACGGCCCCTGCAAGGGTTTGTGGGTGGGGAAAAAAAAATAAAACACAAAACGTCGCTCTTATTTCTTGTGAAAAGCAATAGTGTGCTTCCCCTCTCCCACTCTTGGTTGGGGCAGCTGGTTTTGCCATCCTGTTTCACCTTCACTGAGCTCCTGCCAGACCAGCACAGAGCCCACCACAGGTCCTCAGGCACTGGTGCGGATACCAAAAGCCTAGATATTTGGGGGAGTTTTACTACAGAACTTTGGCACGCAGCAACAGGGAACGGAGCTCAGCGGGGACACATTTCCATCCTCTTTCTCTGCTCCTACCTAAAGCTAACATACATTTCGCAGCTCTACAAAATAAACAACCCCACCCAATTCACAGAGCAATATCCATGAAGAAGATAACTCGCGCATCTCAATAGACTTAGTGTACGAGTTTCTATCGCTGATAAATAAATGCACTGGCAGCCTGGTCTGCTGCCAGCCCCCCCCGGAGCAGTTTCACAACTGCCACTCCACTCCGCAATCCTTTGGAGAGGCCGAAGCGCAATGCTGGTCCTTGCCAGCAAGCACACTCGGCTAGCTGGCATCTGGATCCCTTTGATAACTAGTTAGACTTGGAGCTTATCCTCCGAGCTGGAGGGTTTGTCAAGGGGAGGATAAGCAAGGCATGAATCTGTTGCCTGTACCCAACTGGAGAGAAGCCCAAACCCAAATCCTTATCTGAAAAGACCTGAGCTCTGGATCTGGATCCAAGGAACATCCTGCTGGCCTTCCCATCTGCGAGGGAGGCAGCCCAAGCCCCGGATCCGCAGCGTGGTAGGAGGGAGACCTATGAATATGGATTTAACCCTCCAGTCTGAACCCTTTGGGCTGAGGACTGCCACATACCACACGGCAGCAGCAGCCCTGGGCTGTGCTGGCTTCTTGGCCCTGCTGCAATAGAGAGGATTAAGTGCACATTTCCCCAAGGAAGAAACCTAGTGACCTGTGGGGTGCACGGGCAGTCGGCTCCCAAACTCTTCATCCAGACACCGGAGGAAGGAGATAGAAATGCAAGAGGATTAGCTAGTGCTGGTTGCAAAATAATCTCCTGCCGTATCTTAATACATGGTCTCCAGCTCCTAAAGGGAGAAGCAGCTTCCAGAGAGGACAACAGACCCCCTGGCAGCGGGACTTCATGTCTGGGACCTAAAAGGAGCCACGCAGCATGACATCGATAGGAAAACGTGCTTAGGACAAGATCCTACAGCCTGTTCACACTTCCCTGCCACAAGCTTACAGGCGAGTTCACCCCTCCTCATCACTTTTGTTTTGCAGGAAGTGATGGGACTACCCAAAAGCTGAAACCAGCCTCCACGCTGCACTTGTGTCTCTAGTTTCTTCTTCCTAAGCCGCAAGTCAGCAGAAACCTACTTTGTTAGAAAATGCAAGTTTCTTTCAGTCACCGAGTGCTCAGCTCTGAGCACTGCACCCCAGGGTCTCCAGAAAATAAAGACAATTAGTGGCTACCTCTGAAAAATTAATTTAAGTGACAGACTGTGAAGCTGCCAAAAATTAACAAGCATGTGAAAACTGACTTTAAAAGTAAAATGGCATTCTGGCTGTTTTTCTTCCACAGAGAGCCATGGCTACATTGAAAGTCCTTGCTCAAAGTAAAAAAAAGAAATATTAGAATTACTAGGTTAGACAGCTGATTAAAAAAAACCCCAAAGTAAAGGAAGGATCTCTTTCTCTCACTCTTCTCTGAAGTTGCCCGGGGTGTTTTAGCTGGAGGCAGACACATTGGCACAGAGCGGTAATGTGCAAGATTGATACAAAGCACTAAAACCAGGAAGATCTGGGGGGTAGGTGGCACAGTCTCGTCTGCATGGCTGCACATGTTTGAAGAAAGCTTTGCATGCTGGAGAGCTGCTTTTCCTTTCCCTCAGTGGCATTAACAGGTTAAAAAACACTGCCCCAACTTCCTCACAAGGCTTCCTCATTTCTGTCTTTAGAAAACCCCAGCTACAGGAGTTGTACTGCTATAATGTCATACAGGAATTACACGGCTATAGAGATACCCGTGTTTACAGACAAAGTCACTCCGAAGGGAAGGTAGGAGCTGTCGTGACTACTGGAGTTGTGCTTGGGGCCCTCACGAGCCCAGGCTGCTGCTGTGACCTGGGTCCTCTCATGGCTCCGGGGAGGAGAGGAGACCCACGGAAGATGCTTCGGTTGTCATAGATGCAGCAGCAGCTGTGCTCCTTGGTGGCGATGTACAGGAGAGCAAGGACAGGAGTTAGATGCCTGCTCTTAAGCATCCCTAGGACCGTGTAGCTAATATCCTCAGTTTCTTTGGGGGTGTGGGTGTGTGTAAATCTACATTATTGCTTCTAGCCAGTGTCAGCAGTTCCTATTTCATTGCCACATGCAAGGTGGGGGGAAGAGCAGTCTGATGGGGTTCTGCTGCAGCTGGGCCTCGACACATCAGCACGAGCCGCAGCCGAGCAGAGGAGGTGCTGCTGACCCCACATCTGGCCCAGCCTGAGCGATGTCCCCCAGGCTGCACGTGGGGAAGACCACCCGGAGACGTCCCGCTGAGGCCAGTGCGGCAGGCAGGCTGGCTCACAGGCGCCCCGACGCTGTTCCAGGGCTCCCCGCGAGCCAGGGGCGCGCCGTGACGCGCGCGGGGAGCAGCGGCTGCAGCAGGAGATGCTCGACATCGCGTGCCACCGGCACAGGGCAGCTGCTGGCTTAGAGGTCACCCCTCCGCCACTCCAGCTGCAGCGGAAAGCCTTTTATATCTAAAATATGCTGCCAGCCTTCAGCTGTGGAAGGAGCCTATCTTAAACAGGGCTTGTGCCACAGACTTAATGTTTAGATACGTTTGACTTTTAACCTCCTCCGACGCCGACCCAGCCCCTGCAGCGTCCCAGCACTCGATGCAGCGGGCAGCGTCGGGCCCGCCGCGGCACTCTCCTCCTCCCACCGGCCGCGTCCCTCGCTTCTCTCCCCGGCAAGTGCTTGAACACGGTGTTGCAGGCAGCTGCCTTTACACCTCAGCGAACCTGCCTGCCGCTGCGCTGTCCGTTTCATTTACTGTGTGACAAATGCCGGGAAATTGTTTGGTTTTCCGTCCGTGCGGCCCAAAGATATTAAAATTACATCAACCCAACAGCGAGAGCACGGCTAGGGAAATGGAACATTGCCTCCAGAGCGAGGGAAGGACAGGCGCCCCTGGGAATGCACAGCGCGGGCCTGGGTTTCTGCTTTTCCTCCTGCCTCGTCGCCATCTCCCAGGCTGAGCACAGGCAGCTTGAGTTTCCTTGCAGGAGAGACCTTGTGGTCTGGCCAGAGCATGAGGGGGCAGGAGGGAGGATGCTGGAGATGCATCTATCTCAAATACCTTTCAAGCCCTGTACGCCCTGAGACGGCAGGCGCCGTCCCCAGCACTACGTCGCCTCCGCGGTGAAGGCACAACTGGCATCTGCCGTTCTGTTGTCATCAATGGAAAAAAAAGCATTTCCACTGCAGAGTAAGCTCCTTATCTCACCAAAGAGTGCGCTCGATGTCTCTTATCCCATTACCAAATACGAACAACTCCCCTTCCTCCACCTACCAAAAAGATTTATTTTTTGGTGTGTTTACAGCTTTGTTACCCAAATATCTCCCTCCCACCCACCTTCTCCCAATTGTTGATAAACATGGAAATCCGTTCCCCTCCTAGCAAGGGGAACAGGAGATCTTTTATCCTCCCCCGATAAACGGTAATAATCTTCTTATCCTCTCACCAGTAACTGAGAGCATTGCAAATCCTGTATCAGACACACTAGGGTTAGGGTTGTTTGCATTACATGAAGAGATTTTGTAAAGTGGCAAGTAAAAGGTGTATCATTTTGTTCTTTTATCTGAAACTGCCTTCTAGGAGGGAAGGCAGAGTTGTTTAGAAGTACATTTAATTGGGTATTATTCAGGATCAGGTTGAGGCAAGTTCTCCCGTCTCCCACAAAGAACTTCTGCACTAATTTGTTCCTGCTCATGGATGAAAGGTCGCTGTGCTGACTAGGAAGTTAAGTAAACAAAATTAGCATCTGATTTAAGAGACTTCTTATTCCCTCTGGTGTAAATTAGTGTAAAAATTAGCAAGACTTTCAGTTGCTTCTGTTTTCTGCATTTGAAATACATCTGTTCCCTGAATTTAATGGTGTGGAGGCTTATTATTTCTTTATTTCTGCAGTTGCATACATACGGGTGGTGAGATGGAAGGGACCGAGTATATCAGCTTCAGAAATGAACGTTGTTCAAGGTTAGCAAAAGCAGGACGGAAGAGCTCGCAGCAACGCTGGCGCCTGGGTATGGAAGGAGTAACACCTCCACGCTCACAGGCAGGAAAACGTTTTAGAAATGCCACATGAACTTCAGCTGTGAAATTCAGTGCCACACAACAACACAGGGCAAAGCAAACCCACCTTTACTGCAAAGGCTAACAGGGTGCTTCATTCAAAGGTTGATTTTTTTTTGAAGTTGAAATGAAAAAATACTCTCTCATTCAAATCAGTGAGTGCTTTCCAGAGAGCCGAAAAAGAAAAAAATGTATCAGCCTTGGGATTAAGGTAGAAAATCTAAACAAATATGTTCCAGAAGCAGGTTCCTGATAAGTTGCTTATTAAAAAGCTTTAAACTTCTTCCAAATCATCTATTATTGATTATTGCTGCCCATTCTAATAAATAACCTGATGTTACTGCAGCTCTCCCTGACGAGCTTAACTTTGTACTGTGTTCGTGAAAAGAACTCCACAGAGGGACAGAGGGCTGAAAAATGCAAACACATCAGAAAATAACCACAGAGAAGGTAGGTGAGAGAGGTATATTTTTGTACCTGCTGGGTAGAAGAGCCTTCCAAAGAGACAATTATTCCTGGGGAGGGAGAACAGTTGAGCTGGCAGGAAAGGAGCACCTGAACCTTGGTACCTTCCAACATAAGCGTGGGAGAGATTTTTCTAATCATGGCTTCATTGGTTTAAAGACTATCCCCAGCACATCACACATCGTATTTCAGCAGCGGACAGCAGGCATGAAGACACCGGTTAAATTGGAAAGCTAAAAAGAAAGCCCAGAAGTGGGCCTTTTGGGAATGCCTTTGGCAGAAACCTTCAGCTACCCCATAACAAAGTGAGGGGCTGGACCTTTGAGCCTCCGGGAGCCACGGGACTCACATCTGAGGGACCTCTCTCCCGAGACATTCTTGCTTGGAAAAAAAATCTCAAACACCCCAAATCAGGATTGGCTGCAGATATTGGCAATAGATGCTGCACCCGACTCTCTGCAGAGGCCCACTGTGGCCCCATTGCACTGGCCCCATAGGAGGTTTCTCCTCCAGAGTGACACCGGCTGCAGCACTGCCCAGGGATGATGCTCTGCCAGAGCCTCGAGCTTCCCCAAGGGCAAACATTATGCAAAGGGAGCAAAACCACCTCCCCCAGCCAGCCTTGTTGAGGTGGGGTTACACTGGTCTCCAGGGAGGTCCTCCTACCTTAGTATTTTTAATCTTATACGCTACTAATTTGGATGTTGATTTTCTACAGTGCAGTTCAAACATACTTCTACTTTAATTGGTAAAACTCTGTCCCCAGACCCCAAAGAGAGGTGCAGCGTTTTCAACCAAGCTCATATTTTGAGCCTGCAATTGCTTGTTAAACCAAAAAGATGTAGAACTGAGACCAATATGTTAAAGTTAATAACATGACTATTAATTCCCTGAAGAGTTATGGAATATATCTATTCCACCAGCTAAGCAAAGGTAACACTCCTCCAGCCCCATAAGAGAAATGCAGGCACTGAAGTAATAGTTTGCATTTCTTACTGACTCAATTTAACACATGAACAAAACCACTTGTTTTTTTAGTTAAGAAGAGAGCAGCTACTGCAATTGCCATGAAAGGCTTGCTGCAGGAGAGCTTTGGGACCTCCCTGGTTTGGCTGGGCGGGCCAGGGGAGGACCACCGATCCCTGACTTCAGAGCAGAGATGAGAGCCAGCCCACATGCTGAAATTAGGGTATTCCCAACATCAGAGTTGTCAGAAATCAGACAGCTACTGGCAAGGCCTTAGACCCGAGTGCCCAGGTCTAGTTTGTGCGTGCCAGGTCCTTTGCTTTCTTTGCACAACAAATCCTGGACTCCTCCCTTGCACTAGGGCACTGATTCTCCCAGAAAAGCTACACCATCAACTTTTCCCTCTGACTACAGAGACAGCATTTTGTGGGAATACCAAATTTTCTAGAGTCTTATTATGCATGCGATAAAAATGCCAGCCTCCTCAGAGACTTAAGTAAAGGGTTAGTTTCTGGATACAATTGGGGGTAGAGACAGCGTAAGCACAGCAGTATTTCTCGACTGAAAGGGATCCCAGGAAACACCAGGACCCCAAACCAAAGGGTTCAGGCAGCTCTAGGCATAGGTGGCAGCTGAAGAGGAGTTTCAGGCAATTACTTCGAGGAAACGGTTTCTGAAGTCCTCCCAAATCATCCTTGAGGGGTGCATCTTCCTATGTGAGGTCCTACACCCAGAGTCATCATACAGATCATTTCAGGTGCTAGAAGATCCAGTTTAAAAACAAACCCAAATTTGTCTTCTCCCACGGGAAGAGCAGTAACGTCCCAGCTGGCTCGGGAATGTTTCCTCCTGCTGCCCAGACCATGCTTGGGTCCAGCAGCCCTCTCTAATGGGTCTGGCCTTGCTCTCGCCTTGACCAGCCCTGAGCTAGGCCTTCTTGTCGTAGCCATTTTCCTCACTGATGTAGCCTTCCTTGCAGTTCATCAGCCAAAAGCAGTGGTAGAGGAGAAGGCAAAAGTTCAAAGCCTGTCACAAAAGGGACCTCTTAGGAAAAGGTCTGTAGACCTCGCAGGGAAGAGAGTTTGCGACTGCTGTGGCCACAATGTCTTACAAAAACAGATTAAAACCACAGCTAAAAAAAAAAAATGAGCAGAAGGGCCGTTAAGCATATGTTGGGTACAAGCTAATAAACACATAAACAACAATTACTAGTTAACCACAGGCGAGAACTTTCTACAAGCCGCAGGTACTAGGCACAAATTGACAGTAATCAGGCTTAATGGGTTTGGTTTACAGTCTCACTGGTTTGCATGTTTTATTATTTTCTGCAATATTAGCCAGTAAAATAAAGTCTCTCTGTACTTGCAAACCTGTTGGGGTTGGAGAGTCCCAGATGTTGTAAGAGTCACAGTCAATAGAGATTCCCAGGGACTTGGAATTTTGGTTCCGTTGTAATGCTGAGGCCTCAGGCAGAGTGCAAAGAGTGCAATAACGGGGATAAAATTGGATCCAAACCAGAGGTGATAACTAACAGAGGTGCTTTAAGTCCAAGGGAGTAAACTCAAACTTTTATTTCCATTCAGATGGAAAGCCCTTCGCACTGGAAAAATGCAATGTTCCACACAGAGGGGTGTTTAAAACACAGCATAAAAATTGAAGCTCTGCTTTGATTGGAGTAGAAATAGAAACAAGTGAAGCTCATTTGAAGAAAAACATACATCCTTTTAGCTCAGGCTCCGAAGGAGGCTGCCCAGACCAAGACAAGCCGTAGCTGAGGTCTCCGGAGCAGCTGCGTGCGTTTGCAGTGTTCCTCCAGGATCACACCAAAACCAGAGAGCGCTGCTCTGCCCGCTCCCGAGGAGGAACCAAACCCTCATTCCGCTTTCCGTGCGTGCGGCGGAGCCGCTTTCCAGAGGCAGTTACGGGTATCCCTGCAGAGGCACGCGCGCACAGCTCTTACCCACAGCCATGCATCAGAGGCACCACGCTGCCTGTAGCACGGGGAGCTTGGCATTCGTTATGATCAGAGCTCAGAGAATGCACCGTAAGAATAGGAGGCAATGCCGCAGACAATTATTACTATTATAAGACATTTTTATAGCACTATGAGTTTGTTTACATTTCACAAACAAGATCAGAGACTCCGCCTGACCCAGACAGGCTCTAGTCAATATTAGGGCAGAACACACAAGCAGAACAGAATACAGGTGTCAGAGCAGCAGGGAAAGAGACTCAGAAGAAAAGAGAAGAGGGAGGACTAGCCGTTCAGCAGAACCTGGCTTAGTAAGAGATTTCAAACGATGTACCTGTTTCATCAGTATCTGCTGCCCAGTTTCGCAGAACGCACATGGATACCTTCAGCTCTCTGATGAGGAAGCAGAAAGCAATAACATGACTTGCCTGTTTCCATGAACTGAGTCCAGGTTTCAGGCAGGTCCTTACTCCAGGCCAACCACAACACCCATAAAAGCGGGGCAAGCACCCAGAGCAGTCCCAAGCAGCCCCTCTCCCACAGCAGAATAACCTTTCCCCACCTCCCCCTCCAACTGATTTGCCCTTTGCTTCTAGATTGGCCCCAAGAACCTCACACAGCAGTGTGTGAGGAATTAATTACATCCTCCTTAAAGGCTCCTGGTTAACATTTCCATCACATGCTAACGAGACACTTCCTGGCTTCAATCTGCTTTCCTTCATTATAGCTTTCTGGAGACAAACTTTATACGTTTATGAGAAACATTAAATGCACAATCGTCTAACTGCGATTTATAGCCATCCTGGCTCTGTGGCGTTTGCGTAAAGACTCAATATATTATAGTATGAAATGTGGAATGGGCTCCTTAGAGCTCGATCTCCATCCACATCTGTTTCTTAGGTCACTTTGGAGGTTGCCATCACCATAAACAGCATCCAAGCTCAGAAACGTGGATCGGTGCAGCCTACCTGCGCCTGCTGAAAATGGCAGGGAACATCCACCTCTAAAAACAGCAGCAAAGTGACAACTCCAAGGCTTCCAGCAAAAGCACAGGGTGATCTAAGTACTAACCATATCTCCAACAGAGAGAGCTATCATCGGGAAAAAAGTTAGGATTGGCATTTTGGGCAATATGCTAAAAAATTAAAGAAATAATAAACAAAGATGATGGAGCAATACTGTGTAAAGATGGGAATGAAGGTGGGGACCTGGGATATTTCTTGCATTTAATACAAGAGAAAGGTTCCAAGGTTTGAATAAAATTACTTGCTCCCTATTAGGGTTTTGCAGTTATACTGACTGTAATGCTTATTAGCCATCACATTTAGCATGTACATTCAGCACCCAGAGTCTCACTCCAATACATAACACAATAAATACACAAGAAATTTCCTGTAATAAATACAACACCACTACCAAAGAAATAATAATCAGAAGCATCATTCAGACAGATTTTAGTTGATACCTATTTACTAGGAGGTGCTAATGCCCCAAATAAATGTCCCAAGTATATGAAATGTGCCTCCATGCTCCCAGCTTCCTTCTGTCAAAGACTGTTCAGCTGCTGATTGGAATTTAAAAACCTGCCCCATTTTTTGGAGTGTGTTGGCAACAGCTATACCAGCATTTGGGAACTAAATGCTGCTGAGGCGAACAGTTTAGCACCTCGCTTGTGAAAGCTGGTGTGGGCAAAGCAGTCCATCCCCCTCGCCCTCTTCCAGCTGGGTCGGGATCCACTGCACCGCTACGCCCACTAGCAGGAGTCGATGTGGCTGAAAAAAGCTAGCGATCCTGTTTCCTCCCTCCTTGGCCGATTCCCAGCGTGGACCCTCTCCCAGCCAGCACATCAGTTCCCTGCAAGGCTGTGGGTTTAGCCATTAACAAGGTGCAGGGTGACCTGCAGGCTGGAGGGGCTGGGGCCAGTGTGACGCCAGCCCAGCACACCTCTGCCTGTTGGGTGGGTGGGCAACTGGAGGCGCAGGAGCTTCTCTGCTCCTTCCCCGTATTAAGACCCGCACCAGCATGCTGCATTTCTGCTGGGTCTCTGGGGTGGCTCAGCCTTGATGCCTGAGCTTCACAGTGAGTCTAGGAATTATTTACAAACTTGGACTAACAGGCAGCAGAGGGGAAAATTGTTTATTCATACTAGAGTGGAGCCCAGAGGTCCCAGCGGAGCCCAGGGCTCGCCTGCTCCTGTCACTGAACACATGCAGAGTACAAGGCAGTACCTGCTCGGCCCCACACCAACAGGCCAGGCAAAGGCAAGAAACAAGGACGTTTATTTGCCTCCATTTGGAGAAGGGAATCAAGGGACTTGCCTAGATGCACAGCCAGCCTGTGGCAGGGAGGGAAGCAGCTCTTCCAAGTCCCAGCAGAGGATTCACACCTCCGAATTATTCAAGTCCTCAGTGAAGCACTGCTGAGCCAGCAAAAATGAATTACAGCCTTTGCCCAGGACTTGACCCTTGTTCTCCAAAGGAAAGATTAAAAAGAGTAACAAGGATTAACCTTTACTTCTCCTTTACATGTGTCTGCCGTGGCTGTGAAGCCTCGCCCTCGCTGGGGATGGGCGCACGGGGTGCTGATGTGACCAGAGGAAGGCTGTGCTCGCAGAGGTGCATCCTTCCCAGCGGAGAGAGAAAAGGAGACCCAAAGGGAGCTCACCAAAGCTCCTGGGAGCAGCAGCCCCCCCCTCACCCCTCTGGGGTCTGGGAAAAAAAGCAGTTCCGTCCTATTTCCCTCCTCAACACCTGGAAATCCCCCAAGATGCTCAGGTTGGAGGGTGAGCAGGCTGTGCTGCAGAGCAAGCCTTCACACTCACGGACATGTGTGTACCAGCAATTGCCACCGCTGCTCGAGCTGGACCCAGAAGCACCTGTCAGCCCTTGATGAAGTAAAAGCACAAATCACCATCAGCTGTGACTGCCCAGGGATTGATCTTGCCCTAAGGGGACAGCGAGAGGGCAAGGTGGAGAGCGTTAACCTACATGGACCATAATTCTGCAGCCCCAGGCTGTGCATTCATTGCTGTCTTTTCTCCCTCCGTCACTGGGGTCATGTGCAGTAAGGAATTTTATCCTGCAGGGCTG
Organism: Phalacrocorax carbo; assembly: GCF_963921805.1. NCBI lineage: Eukaryota > Metazoa > Chordata > Aves > Suliformes > Phalacrocoracidae > Phalacrocorax > Phalacrocorax carbo. Next base: position 7,929,184 of record NC_087530.1, read on the forward strand.
CCAGCCTTTTAATCCAAGCAGTTCATTTTCTCCTTGGAATCCATCTTCTGGACCATGACGCACTAACTGCGAGACTGCATTTGTGATAAAGACCATGAGACATAAATATTTTACGCTGGTAATGAGATATTTAGCATTGATATACAGCTCAAAGCCCAGTGCAATTCCAGCTTTGTTAATTATAATGAACTATTGTAGAACTCGACTTCATCTGCTCCTTGTAAATCTTGCAATGCTCGTGTGATATGCTGGTGGCTTCTTTCCAGGGTGAGGCTGGAGCTCAGCCTGGTGCATGTTTAATCAGATGCTCAGGCCTCTGTAAGAGCAGTTTAATGGTGTGAATGGTGCGTGGGTTGCGTTATGCTGCTGCCTGGCTCCCTTCTGGAGATGAAGATATAGTCCTGTGCGCAGGGCCTGAGTACAACTCTATTGTAAATCCACCATTTTCCTCCTCGTAGGTCTCAAGCAGGGAGTGAAGCTGCTAACCCGTCTAGACTGTCTTCTACTGCCTGAGCTGCCATGACTGGCAGGACAGTAAGCCAGCTTTGCTCATATAGCTTGACCTCTGGAAGAGGATATAGACCTTAGCCATAATTTTTGAAGTCCTTTGGACACCTTCTGTCAGCTGCCTCCTTTTCATGTGGCAATGAAGTGTTAGAGTCTTGTCACTCCTCCCGAAGGCTGTGATGGACAGGAACTCTGTCCCCATCCCCTAGCCCTGCACCTGACACATCCCATCACCAGTTTTGGCAAGCTTAAAGTTCACCTTTATTGGAAGTGTGGAAATAGTGCAGAGACACCATGTGTTGGGGTAAAAAAGTCTGTATTTAAAGCAAAGCTCACCTAAGCCCCCCTGCATTTTGAGTGATGCCAGACGGAGGCTAGGAGGCAGAAGCATCCTCCCTTGCTAAGAAGGGACTGTCCTCCCACATTTTCCTTTTGCTGCCTGCGGAGGAGGAAGGGTCTGGTAAGGCACAATGCTTCTCACACTGGATAACGTCCCTGAAGGGGAGGTAGCTGTTATATCCCTCCCTCCTTCCCTCCCTACGTGCCTAGGAGCACCCATCGGTTCCTTTGCTTCCCCCTGCGTCTTTTGGGGGAAATGGCTCTTGGTCCGGTCTGATACGATCACTGTGGGCTGTCGCATGGCAGGAACTGATCTACTCCCCCAGCCAAAAATGCTGCAGAGCCTTTTATCCTGAGAAATACCAATCCTTTAGTTATGTTTGCGTGCCCAGAATCACCCAGGATCAGGACCTTTGCCCTGAAGCGTGTGTAGGGCGTGGGAGGACCAGAGGAGAACACACTTTTGAGTTGATTTGATATTGAAAAGTGACATACCTCTGTCCAAACAGGCTAGCCAGCATGGATCGGGCTCTGAATAAATCCTGCCTGTGCTGAAGCACCTGAAAATGGAAGATATCAATGGCAGGAACAGCATCAAGTTAAAAATGTGATGGAGCATGAAGCTGGCATTGGGAACTGCCGTGCAGGAATGGCATGGTTCCGCCCTTATTTAGAATTAGTGGATACTTGAAAAACTAGCTTAACATTTTGTCAGATGCTAAGCATAAATCTGGATAATAATTCACGCTACAGTAGACCCTTTATAACAGTAGTTTGCTAAAACAAATTGAATTCAAACCTATATTCATTTACTAACTTAATGCATGGCATATCTGTGAATAATTTTTCATAGTCTAAAAAAATTCTAGGCACAGGCTTAGTTGGAAAAAGGCCAGCAAATCTAAAATTAATGTACATTAAAGCATAACCGGTACTCTAAGTGCATTTGTTATATGCAACAATAACTGCTTTAAGGCCTTCTTTTTGAGAAAGATATTATTGTGTAATAGCTAAAGAAGTTTAGATCTGAAAATCCTGGGGTGGAATGACAAATCAGAGCTTCTTATATTTCAAACTGAGGTTGTGCAAATTCGGGAGGAGGGAAAGACCCAAGCAATTTGGCACTTAGAAGATGCAGTGTTATTAATGGAACAACTTAAAGTTTTCCTTTTGCTTGTTTAAATGGTTACTGGGGGTGGAGAGAATGAAAATTCTTTGCTTTTGAAGATGTGTTGAAACATCTCCACACTCTCCCCATCTCTCCCCCACTTGAAAGCATGTGACTTCCAAAAAAAAAAACAACAAACCAAACCCAAACAAACCCCAGACCCAGAAATCATTCCACTTCTATGCCTTGCATTCCAAAACTGAAGCAATTCCATCTTTTTTCTTGAGGGATAAGAGGAAAAAAAGTGCTAAGTTCTGTAAAAGTGAGGGCCCACTTCTACACCCCTTCTGCACAAAAATGGTCACTGCAGTCCTGCAAAAACAAGACCAGATAAGGTTTGACCGCCATCCCCTTGCTTAGCAAGCGAAAGCCTGCCCGTCAGTGTGACCTGCTCACAGACGGGGCCATTTGGGCAACAGCGGTGTAATCTGTCAGGGCCACCCAGAGCATGAAGGATGGAAGACACCCAGCAGTGTCTCCTGTTTTATGTTACTACCTCACAGGGAGATTCATATTTCAGAAAGCAAGAACACTCACTGCACACCATCCAAAGGCTGCCTTACATTTCACCTCTGTGTCAGCCCCTCCAACACCCATTAATATTAATCTCTTCTTCCTCCCCATCCCAACAATTATTTACTTTGCAAAGGATTTACTGTGACACTTCAGCTGAAGGCAATGTGTATAAGCCCCACTCCTGCTATACAAGAATTAATTTTTTGAATTCTTAATTTATTACCAATTAATTTCTTCTAAATTATAGGAGAGGCGACCTGCTGTAGATAACTGTTCCTTTCTAATGCCTTCCTAGAAAATCTTTCATTAATGAGCCCATTAATTTAATGGTGGCAGGGGCAAATCATCCAGAGAGAACCCTTCAGTTGCAATCTGTATGTCCCACCTCATAGTCTTGAGAACATGGTAAGAAGAAAGCTGGGTTTGTTTGCAATAAATGCTGGTATAAAATATGCCCGTATATGTATGTATGCAAATAGCCTGATCTAGCATCATTAAACCTCTTAAGGAAATATGAAGTTTTGAAGCCATTTCCCACTTTAGAGCTCAGGCAATGACTGGAGCATCTGCATTAAATGTTTAATGTTCAGCGGAAGTGCAAATCACCATTTAATTAACTTCTTCCATAAAATATGATAGTTTAGTGAAGTGAGCACAGATGAATTATCATTATTCAGGAGGATGCTGAGTGTGTTCGTGAATGCCAGACTTTGCAAAGCTGACAACAGTGGATCAGGGGGTTCCTGGTATTTAAAACAGTGGGGTTTTTTTAAGGGACCGTTTATTATTCATGAAACTGCATTTTTCCACAGCAGCCACCGTTATCAGACCTAGGCATGTAAACGCACAATTAAAGGCAAAATAACTACTGCCAACAGCTGGCAAAAAATAACTTCCATTCATTAGCTTCTGAGCTGGAGCCTCTGCAAAGCCACTGTTTGATGCTAAAAATGAATGTCACTGTAATTCTCTCATGGGGGAGTCACTGTTCATGAAGATCATTTGATACATATCACTGGGGTATGATGTAGGACAAGCCGCCCTTGACTTCCCTCTGAAGGGCACTGTTGCAGAAGCCACTATGCAGGGAGCTGAGCAGAATTCCTTCTGGTGTCTGTGAAAAACCAGGTCGCTGCATCAGGCAGAGTATAGCCTGCAAACTTTGACCCTCTGTGTAGAGTCTATGGAATGGACCCTCGGGGTGGTGGAAAGCCTGGATATACAAATGGAAACCAGGAACTTTGCCACTAGATGCTCTGGTACTGCCTCCTTTAGCAGTCTTTGGTGAGACCTGAGCTGTCCCAGCCTGTGCTTGGGCTTCCCAGAGGGTCAGAGACACATCCTGCCCTCCAAGGCACTGCAAAGACCACATCACGTTGCTTTGCTAAAAGTGCCCCTGTTCCTCCATGGTCTGGAAAGCTAAAGGGTGTTCAGCAGTCTCACTGACTTCTTGCTCAAACTCCAGCTTTGTGGGCTTCTGTTCATCTCCCAAGCCTTCTGGAAAGAATTAGCCACTTTGAAGGGATCCATTTTATCTGATTATTGCCATCTACCACTCTGCCACTCATCTGTGCTCCTCTGTGGTCTGTGGAGATGAGGACAAGTCCATTGAGCACTCTTATCTTAGACATAGCTCACGGTGAGTCGCCCCCTTGAAATACCTTCCCTGGTCTCCGTTGATTATAAATGGAGCCTAGCTGCTCATTTTATGTGGGACAGTTAATTTTATTTTTTTTTAAATACTACAGGTGTACTATACATTGCCAAAGGGCCAGGCCAGACAGGGCTACATCTCATCTCTGGGGAAAGGAGAGCCAGCTTGTCAGCTTACAAGGCAGCTCAAACCTGAGCTAGTGCAGAGAGTGCCCCTGCGGAATAGTGTTCAAAATATGGTGAAAAAAAAAAAAACCTGTGCGAAGATGACCTGAGGCACTTCTGATTGTTTGAGAAATGAAGAGTAATGAAGCCAAATGTTTCAAAGTTGGAGTTCTCCTATTTTATTTTCACTCTTCCACTAGCAATGATCCTGCACTTCATCTCTTGGGTTCTGATCTAACGGTGCTTCTGCTTGCCAAAACCTTTTTTCCCCCTTTTGATAGATGTTTCCTTGAAACAACCCTTCTCAATATAAAAACACATTCCATTTGAGCAGTCACTAAAACTGTCTTAATGTCTCTACTCTTCACTTGAAGAAAAACCCCAGCCCCAGCGAGGTGATTCTCTTCTTACATAGAGGTAAATACATCTGTGTCAAAACCAGCCTAATTTAATGTCACTTCAGCAATCATTTAACTCTGGTTGGCTGTCAGAAACCATCTCCTCTGCCTTGAATACTTGCCATTAACTTCCCATCGATAACTCCCTAATCTGTAACAATCCTGCACTTCTCCCCCCTGCTCCTTTCATCAGCCCTCCCCAGTCCCTTCTCCTGCTCTCGGTGATGCTCACCATAGTGGGGTCACAGCTGACAGGGGCTACAGGCTGAGAAGTGGCACTGATCTTTCAAGGTAATTTTTTATCGTGTGTGTGCTGCTGACATGCTTACACGTGCCCACATACCCAACTGCTTCTTGCTGGAGGCTGTGTCCCCGAGCTGCCCTTTGCCACCTTCAGCTGGGTTGTTTAAGTCTGAGGTTAGAGGTGGTTCCTATCGCAGAAAGGCAGGCAGCTGGCATACACAGGGCTACAAAAGGTTGGTTTTTTCAGTTCAGAAACAGGACGGATAGTAACAGTTCTGTGTCCAGAAAATAAAGTGTTATTGCGGTGCTTAAATATGAGCGTCCAAGAGAATCCTGGATGAAGTTTCTAGAGGCACGCAGGGCACAAGGACAGTTAGCTGCTTGCAGAAGGGATTTACAAGACCCAGCGTGCTAAAGCAGCTTCCTGCTGCCCAGTCCGCCCAGGTGAAAATACCAGAATTCAACCAAGTGCAAGTCAGGGATATCATGACACAGCACATCCATCATGACCACGAGAATGAAGAATGTGAATTTTCTGCAAGCACAGAGCAGAACAGCAGGCTTTGCAGTACTCACCAGCTCCAGAGAAGCTCTGAAGATACCATGAATGCAATCACCTGAAAAGAGCATGAGAGTGTTTATGCAGGTGGCAGTTTATCAATCGATCATCGCTTTCATCAACAGCTTTTCATTCCTTGTTCCCATCAATAGGGACATCTCTGAAGGTTCGTTCTGATCAGGACAGACTAATTGGTACTAGAAAGTTCAGTGTTTGAAGATTGTATGATTAGGGAAATGTACAAATTCAATTTCTTTCAACCAGATTCAATTCTAATCTAATCAGAGAGATAGAAAACTCCAGTGTAATAATGACAAAGAAAATGACTTTGTTTCAGGCCATTTAAATGTCCCTTACTGCAAACACTCCAACAGAAGAGGCTGTGTTTAGAGTCAGAGACAGGGTATTTGCTTTGAATTCAACAGCAAATGGGCCATTTTCTGTGTCTAAATTAACATTCTCTCTTTTTGAGAGAGAGAGAGAGAGACATCATCTAAGTCAAATGTGCATTTGTGACATTTAATAAAGCAATTATATCTAAAGGCTAGGGGCTTGAGACAGAGTAGACTGGCTAATGTTGTCTCAGAAAAGTCTCGATAAAGGAATGATGCTTCTCTGCAGGCTTCTGATGACCTTGAACAGATTAAAATTGGTAGTGGAGAGCATCTTCCATCAGCACTATTTAAGTCAAACCCAGACAGAACAAAAGCAAGTTATTATGTGTTCCTAGGTAGATATTTCAAAAAAGCCTAGAGGACTGAGGACCTTTGTTGGCTCCCAGGCTCTGAAGTGCTTGACAGCATGGCTAGCCAGCAGCCCCAGAGGGACCGCACCACCTCTTGACTTGCTGTTGACTATCCTATTTGGTACTGATTATATCACAGGTGGCTTTTATACCTTGAACTGAGACCCAAGCTGTGCTGATAGACGGCTGCAGACACCTGAGCAAGTTAGTTTAAAATGAGCTTAGGCCTATCTACATAAGCTTTGCTTGCTTCTTTGATTTTCTTGACAACACAATCCTAATACTGAGCAGTTCAAGAAGTTTAAGGATGGACATTCAAAGCATACTGAGCTTTTTGGAAAAGTTACTTTTGGTATTACAGTAATGCCTGGAGTTTCTGAGCAGGGATCAGGGTTCTTGAAGCTGCACAAGCATAAGTAGGATATATCTGGAGGTAAAAGTTCACAAAAGCAACCCATTTGGTCTAGCTGCTCTCCTGGAAAGAAATTCCCACCAAATACCATGTCAGCAGAGCAGCACCTATTTTGAAAACTGTTGAACTCTCTCACTTGGTACTTGTGCTTGACTCAACAACAATAAAAATCAAGGAGAGGCCAAATTACAAGATCACATTTTAGAAACTCAACATTTAAGTGACTCAGAGCTGGCCAATGAATCAGTGGCACAGCTGGAAATGAGCTCTAGGAGTCTTGGCTGTACAACCGTTCTTTCCTTGATGTGACACGGTTTACTGTTAGAGCTATAAAATTCCTTTTGTTGTCCCCAGAAACAGCAGCTCATTTTCTCACTGCACATTCAGCCCAAATGGGCCAGCACCGCTTCAGAGCGGTCTCATCACACTGCGCCGTGGTGCCGAAGGGAAATGCTCCCGTGCTCATAACAGCATGCATTGTCTTGAGCCGGTGCTGGCCAGGGTCAGCAGAGCTCTTCTTTTCCTTTATACTTTTTAAAAGTGAATTTTCTGCTTGTGAGAGGTACTTGATTGACAGGCCTGGAGACTGAAGTCCTTAATTTAGCAGGAAAGCAGGGGAAGAATGGTTACAATATGAGCTCTAGTTCTGTTCTAGCGTTTTGTTGGGCCTCAGATTTGGACTGAATGGAGCAACGCAACGTATGAGAAAAATTTTCCTTTACTTCCTGGCCTATCCACATGCCAAAAAGTTGGCTAATAGGAGACTTGCTGTTTTTATGGGTGACACTGAGGGTTGATTTCAACCTAGTTTTTATATCAGCTGCAACTTTAGTGACAAAGATCTGTTCTTTTACTTTCTTTTTCCAGCTACTAAAAACCGTGGCCGACAATAGTGACCCAGCTGTGAGAAGTTCAGTGCTTTTTCTCTACTCCTACAAAACTGCTCCTCTTGGTCTGGCTTTGCTCGCAGCTGCTTGCTTACCAAGCACCAAGGCTGAGGAACCTCAACAGGGAAGGCCATCTTGCTCAGATGACTACAAGGACAAAAGGATGAAGCCGTCACACCTGTGTGATGACAGTCAAGTTGAAGCATTCAGATGGCTCATGTGATGAGAACTTGGTCCTTGCACGAAAGTGTTCCTTTTGGCAAGTAGCAGCTAGACTCTAGAACTGTCACAAGGAGACAAGAATTCAGACCAGCGCCAGGGATCTCAGAGAAACTGCCCCAGGTTTATCCAGTTGCCCTACGAGTCCGTGCAGGTACGTGTGATATAGACAACAATAATCGATAGACCAGCACAGCACCTGGCAGCCACTCCCCCTGCGCAAAGTGCTGCGCAAACACATGAAAATGTTGTCTTGGTTATTACCAACCTCCATTTTAGCTCAAAACCTTGGCAAAAAATGCTCTCCCTGTGTGATCGCGTTACTTGTTTGATGACCCAGACTTTAATCCTGCAGATCCTCACCAGCCTGTCTTACTCTACAAATCCCACCAGCCTGTGGGGATCAGAGACCCGTTGGCACCTTGGAAGAGCCTGAATCCTTCCTAAACTCATCCAGCAATGAGTCTCCAGCTGGCTGAGATTTTAGGAGCTTCAGTTTATGATAAAGGAGTGAATACTGTTTCCACTGAATTGAATAGTAATCTTAAAAAATATCCTGATTCAGTGCCATGGAAAAGTACCTTCCAATCAGAGGGCAAGTTAAATCAATAAATATTACCCTCATTTAATGACACTAAAGAATCATTTCAGAAGAGAAGGTGAACCAAAACTAGCAGTCTTTTAAATTTAATGACCTACGAATGAAACTGGATAATCTGTGCATTTGACATAATCATCTATGGTTTATTCCATTCAATTATTTGTTAATAAATGCAGGTCCTACTATTGTAATTTAGTACTCCCAAATTATAGATGAAGGTGGAGGCTACCCGTCTTTTAAGTCATTAAATTATTGCATTTGGTTAAGGAGGCTTTTATTACCCCAATAATACCATTTTCAGGACAGGTTTTCATAAGCTTCATTTGCATGTTGATTTTTTATAGTAATTATCAGTAAAAGGTCAAATATTTGCTTTATCTATATAATTCAATTTTTAAAATGCCTTTGGGATTCAAATTAACTCCCTTGTAATATCTTCATTGAAAAAGAAGATTAATTATGCTTACAAGAAACCTAATTTGGCTTATCAGACCTTTAATGTTACAAGGATCGTTAATGCATTTAAATTTAGGATTAGTAGAGTGATCTGGTTCCATTATTTTGGTGACTTTAATATTTGTCATTATTTTTATGCATACAGTTTCTTTTCCCTAAAGTGAAATTATAATGGCTATTATAAAGGAAATAAACATTATATATTTACCTTAGTAATTACGCTTCTGGTTTTTAAGAGTGGATAAAAAGATGTGTTTGTGACTCACATATAAATCCAGCACTCATACGTCAGGTGGACTCCGGGTGGTAACACCGCAAAATTCATCATCAGCGGAGGACTTGGGACTGCCGGCAGGGCCAGGGAGGAGGATCCATGGCAGCATCGTAGTAGGGACTCCCAGAAGGAAAAACTGAGCTTCAGCTCAGGGCGTCGGGGAGCAGCACCGGCGGTGTGGGCTGCTGGGGGAGCTGGAGGATGCGCGGCTCTGGAACAGTGGCTCTCGCAGGAGTTTTTCACTTGCACTGACTCTGTGGGGAGCAGAATTAGAGAAATAGTGAGTGCTTTTGAGAATACTGTCTGCAGGACTGGGTCCATCCCACCTGCTTAAAAATACACCAAACCCACCTAATTTCCTCCACTGGTTTTCATCCCCTCCAGAAATACTGTGTGCACAGACCACAAATCTGATTTTGTGGGTGGCTGCAGGGGTTAATCTTGCTGGCTGCACGGGGAAGAACTGGGAGCGCTCCAAAGCTGATACTGCTGTATTTACCTCTAACTGTATTAATGAACACATATCAGCACTCTTCTACCTGTCTTCTTTTTGCCTTCGTTATGCTGTGGTTGTTGGTATGGGATACGATTATTCATGCCATGCTGATTGCTGGGATTTTGGGTTATTTATGCCAGGCTAATTGCTGTGGTATCGCAGTGTTCATGCTAAGCTAATCACCATGGTATTGGATTATTTATACTGAGCTCACTGCTGTGGTATTGGGTTATTTATGTTGAGCTCATTGCTAGGGTATTGTGTTATTCATGCCGTGCTCGTAGCTGTGGTATCGGGTTATTTATCTTGAGCTTATCCCTGTGATATCTGATTATACTGATTAAACAAGTTGCTGCTTTTGGTAGGCTATTCCATTGTCTGATCTAGTATCAGAGAGGAAAATCGTCCCCTCTCTGCTCTTCAGATCGGGTTCACATCAATGCTTTCTTTTGGTTGACTCTCTGCAAAACCTCCTGGCCATGTAACTCCACCAGCGAACGTGGATGCAGAGTCTCTAAGTGGTTGCACACGCAGTGAAGATGCCAGCGCTGGCGAGGCTGCCCTCTCTTGTACCAGCTCCATCTCTGAATTGGCATTTCTATAGCCGCGTGATGGAGGCTATGAGCTCGGTCTCACTGATATCCTGAGTCCTGCATGGGATTTGCCTTCATTCTGCTGTTCTTTGGCATCAGGACTCCTGCGAGCTGTTCTCTTCTTAGAAATTTCTGAATATACTATGTAAGGTCCTCTATTTTTGCAATTCATTTGCTGCTAGCTCTAAATCCGTCCCTTTTGATCTGAGCGGTGTTACTGTCTTCTGCAGTTGGTTTACTCATTTGGTAGAGTCCAATGAGAAAACCAACTACTCCTGGACCTTGCTGGTTAGCCTTTTGGCGACTGGTACGGTGCATAACACAAGCAGACTTGTTGCCCCTGTGGGACTTGAATCCAAATGGTTGCTTAGAACTGGGATAATTTCAACTTATAAAGTAGCAGGACATCCACATGCAACTGAACTATGTGATGCATCTAGATCTTCAGTACTTGAAAAGGAAATATGGCCAGGGCTTTTCACCCCTTCATTTACCAGGTGTCTGACGCCCCATACTGCCTGCTTACATTGCGTCCCAGAGACGAGATATTTACATCTGAGTGACTCCAGCGGTAACATGCACGTTGTCACATGGTTTTGCGCTGCCTGACTGTCCAGTGCAGCTGGGGGAAAATGCTCATACTCTTTCAGGGCCAGATCTACCATGTTCTTAGCCTTCAGACACTCTACACCTTGAGAAGTGACTCTATTACAGCCCCACTTCGTAAGTGACGAGCCTCTCTGAGAGTGACCCAGTTGTTACAGGCTAGCGTAAGTAGGGGCATCTGACATGGTCATTTTTCTCCCCCAGCCCTGCAAACGCAGCAGTAAGAGGGAACACGCTGCCGTCTGCAGTTCCAGGAACAGGCGATGCTCTCTTGGCAAAAGGCCTTTCATTTGCTTGTGGGACTGCAGCTGCAGTAGGGCTTGCGCAGAGCAGCAGATGCTTGTGCCTGACCGATGCCGTTAGATACCTACACAGATAGCACCAGCCCAAATCACTTCATCTAACCTCGGCCACCGAAAGCCACCAAAGCTCTCCTGGAAGGCGCTGCTCTGTGGTGCTGTCCTCTCCTTTGCTTTGAGAAGCCTCACTGATTAGCCTCAGCTGGATGCCTAACTTCAGCAAGAGATTAATTTCATCCCTAATCCATGTGTCCAAGGTCAGACAGAAGGATTCAAACCCTTCCACCTCAGCCTCCTCGCAGGCCCCTACATTCCTGTCCATTGCTCCTGCTTAGCCGTGACTGCTGCTCATCTCTGCCTGGAACGCACAAATAGAAATGATCAGCTTAGTGGCATCTGCTTTTCTTGAAATTGTTTCCAACATTTTTTATGCCTCAGTGACTCGGTACTATCTGTGTTTCAATACTGGAAACTTTAAAGGTGCTTAATACATTAGAAAAAATAAATCATTGCAAGAAATAAGCACTGATGTTAGCTTAGGAGAAAATCTTTTAAAGTGTTTTTGTTTTGCTGACAGAATGCTGCTATGTATTATTCATTACAGCCTCTGAGATTTAATTATTAGTGCTACTGATGATTACTAGAAAAATAAACCGTAGCAGAAGGTGTCCGTCATTGTGTGAAGGGCATATATATGTTGTATAACTCGGTATACCCATTTGCATTAATCTCATTAGTTGCTTATAATGCAACTCCTGAACTGCTTCTTGCCTGGGGAACTGGGAGGGTGCAGAAGTGAAGGGACACACCTGCCCCGCCTGCTCTGCGCTCTGTGCCCGGTCCCCATGCGCCTTCCTGGGCTTTGTGTTTTGTAACACGAGCAGAGGATGAGTTAATTAAGTCCATCTCTAGCTTCTTGCCTACACTCAGTCTGTACCTGGGGTGCCTCTTGTGGGACAGCTTGACCATTTGCAGCCCTTCCCACCCCACACAGTCTCATCCTCAGTATTGAGGCACTTGCAACAGGAAGAACAAAGCTGTTCTGTCAGGAGCAACCCCTGATCTCTGCCCGGTGGCTTGAGGCAAATGCAGGAAAGCTACCGGAGTGAGTTTAAGAGGAAATCTTGATTCAGCAACAAGCAATGCCTTTTAGCGTGCTCTAAACAAGACACACAACCTCACAGGCAGAGCATTCAAAGGCTCTGCCATTCCACGCTCTCTCCCAGCCTCAATCATTGAGATTCATAGACGATTGGTATTTTCCTCACTCTACTTCAGTGTAATACAATCCAATGTTAACTCCGTTCAGCCCTGCACAGTGCATCATTCGTTATCGCACTGGCCACACAAACAGCATCTTGCAGCATTTCCTGGGATTAAACAGCACAGGGACGTAGATGCTTGTGCCAGGAGCTGTGGTGGTGAGGGAGGGGGCAGCATACTTTTCATCCCTCCCTGCTGTGCTGCAATTCTGCATCCGCCCTTCCCATTCACCCAAGCCCTCTATGAAGCTTGAAGCCTCTCTGCTGGCACCTAATTTACCCACCGACTTGAACGTCTCATTAATTGCCTGCTAGATCTTGTATGGCCTCTCTCAGAGGTACTGGGACTACGTATGATGTCTGTGCAAGGGTCTTAACAAAATACTGCTTATATGTTGCCTTTCTGTTTAGTAACTCTGTCATCCCTGGCTCCACATTTGGGGCTCTCATTAGAGTCCAGAGATAGGAGAAGAATGTGACTTCTTTAGACTTAAATTCAATCTCTGCCCCTTCTATCTTACATGACCTTGTTAAATCACTTGACTCTTTGAAGATTCAATTTCTCCGTCTGCTCCATTAGAGGAGGGGGAGCCAGTTATGTCAGGCTGAGCACAGCAGAGCTTATGAGCTACTTGTACACAGGCAGGGCGGGGGCTGAATAAGGGCTGGGACAATGTGATCACTCTGTCTTTTGAATATCTGCAGACACACGGGGCAGTGCTGTGACAGATCAAGTCTCTGGGCTCAGTGTTTCCTACCAAACGGCACTTCTTTCTCAGCCCTCTTCTTAAGCCTCCTGTAAGTCTCAAGAGGTTCTCATATGGTCCCATACCTGTATTAAATCTGTTGCCTCCTCTTTAATCCCCATTCCTTCTCCCTTCTTAAAAGCATCCCTCTGTGGGAACAAAATGAAGGCTGGAAAAACAGCCAGGAGGCTATAAAGAATCAGGAGGTATGTTGTGAAACATGTGCCCCACGATGGGCATGTAGATGTTAATGGGTCCGAGCACACGCAGTCTCTAACCACGGAGGCTGAACAATGCTCGATGAAATCTAGAGGCCTACAAGGCTCCAAAAAAGGGAAGCGTATTCTAGTAACTTGCTTTTCCACTCCAGCTCCTATTGTGAGATGAACGCATTAACTGCACGGAAGCACATCAAACGAGGAAAAGCAGGAGCTGAATCCTTCAGAAAAGACAACAACAAAAGAGATCACAGGACAGCAGGACTGAATGGAACCAGGTATCCGTCGGGGAGGTGGGATATGGAGGAGGTTTGGTGTCCTCGATTTGCAGGAGATAACTTGAACACAGACATGTATTGGCAGTGTAGCCAGCTCAGTGTATCTCACCCAAAGCAGGCACAGAGTTTGACAGTATTTATTTTGTGTGAGTACAGAGATGAGGTCTCAACAGTTAATGTCCTGTCTCCTACGTGTAGCTATGGAGGACACTGATTGTCCTTCTCCTGCCTTGGCCCAAATACTTGGATCCAGTTTTCCCCTTTCTATGTTTTATGTGGGTTGCTGTCTTTAGCCTCCCCAGTGGCAGCATAAAATCTTTACTGGATTTTACGTTACCCTTATACACGAAAAACAACTGCTGTCTTCAGCAAAGATTGAATGAAGTTCTCAGGATTTAGCCCAGCGGTTTCCTAATCTGCTTCTGGGACCCTTTACAGTGAGAGGCAGCAGATAAATATGGGGTGGTTAGCTGAGTGGGGCACAGGTGGCAGGTGGATGGGTTGCTACAGGTCATAACTCAGTGCTTCCCTACTGCAGCCGGCAGCCCGCTCTGTCCTCGGAGCCACGACGCCGATCGTTTTTATTGGGACTTGCGTGTTTAAAGGCTGGAGCTAATCTCGTAAAATGGATGTGTAAAGTGCTGGACATTTACACTTGGATTGTTGAGAGCATATGGTCAGGGGGCCACGGAGGGTGTTTCTCTGATTCTAACGCAGAAATATGCATTACATCTAAATTGACACTGAAAACTGACCTGAGCCTGGTATTAGAGAAGATTAAATTAACCCCCAGCAATAGCTCCATATTACAAAAATGGTTAGATCTTAATAAATTGAAAATGATAACAGCGGCAAAAGCTGTACATTTTCCCTCATGTTCCTTTATTGCTGTAACACTTCTTTCCAGTTTGTTGCTTCCGTGGGTTTTATTAGCACATTTCAGTGGAGTAGATTTGCTCTGAAGTGATAAAAGCCGACTGTAATCAGAAAGCTTTATGTTATCTGCAGCAAACAATGGTGAATGCCACCTGAGAAGGGCTCCGTTCAATGCCTTCATTACTGTGATTAGTCTAAGACGCTGGAAGATAGCAACAAACTTCAAACTTGCTGATAACAGACTTTGTCAAGAACACAATAAACATTGAACACCCTCTACTTCAACCAGTAAAGAGACAACCCTGCTCCAAATGTACCCATGAGGAATCAATACCCCACAGAGCTGGCAGAGTGCAGTGTATAACAAGGTCTCCTCACCTGTGCTCGCGGGGAATCCAGGGTAAAAAGGCTACGTACGGGTGAGAACTGATGCTTCGATTCAGGCGAAGCACTTGCTTCAGTGCAACGTGAGCATGTGCATGAACTACAGCGCGCGCCCCCGCGCTTGGCTCCCCCCGGGGCACAAGGGGGGGGCAGGACCTGCCTGCTGCGCCGACCTTCCGCGGAGCCGCTGCAAGAGGAGGGATATTGCTCCTGGTGATCAGGAGGATTCAGACGAAGCAGGATGTGCAACTATGCCGTACTAATAAATGCTCCTTCTCCTTCTGTAAAACTTTGTGGGTTTTTTTAAATAATGTCTGTGTCAATACAGAAAGGTTTTCTGGTGGTTTTTTTTTTTCCTGGTGTTTTTTTGTTTTGGCTGAAAGCCACAATCATTCCAGGTGAAAGCGGTGCTATGCTTGTTTACAGCAGGTGTGGTTTGGCTCTGGTGGAAAATAACAACCACCAAAAGAAAAACTTTCTGGTTGGGCAACCGGCCCTACTGGGCCCCCCCGGTGCTGCGTGCCAGGGATGGGAGGGACACGGGGTCCAGCACACACCGGTGCAGGAGCCAAGGCTTGGCTGGGGAGCCCTGCTGCTGCTGAAGGGAAAGGTAATGCAAGCCAGCGGAGCTATCACTCTTCTTGGCACTGTGGCAACCTCTCAGAATAAAAATACTTTAACTTCTAGCAAGAAAAATTAATTTTGCGCCTAATTTCTAAATACAAAATTAATATTTTCATAGAACAGATAAATCTCATTGAAATATCCCTTAGAAAAACAGCAGTCAAAGCTCTTTGGAGAAAAATTGGTTCCAGTAGAAATATTCTGCTCAGGCGTAGCTACAAGCTGCTGAGAAGTGTTTCCCCTTAGCCCAGGGAACAGCGTTGGGCTTCCTAGCCAGTGCCGTCGGTGCGGAGGAGTCTGCACGCTGGCTGCAGGTAGTTAGAGGGTCTGTGCCTACGTGTTAAGAAAGACAGATTACCCTTATTGAAATACACTTGCTTCCCAGTTCTGTTGACAAATGCAAAAGGCAGAAATCTTAAATAGATCCAGGAAGAGCAATCCTGCTGCCAAAAGGTTAGTTCTGAAGTGTTTGACATTTTCTACCAGAGCTGAGCAAATAATTTATCTGATTAATTTAGTTTCCTCTCTGTTCACAAGTTGTCCAGGAGCTGTTGCTGAGATTTGCTCAAATTAATTTGTTATCTGAAGTTCCTGCCTAGGTCTGCGGCTTGTTTATGGGCAGTTTGTAATAAACAGTCACAAAATTCAGGGCTGTGTTGATTGCTCTTGATTGGGCATCCGTGGCAGGATATTGTTTTAGGTCTGACAGGGTGATCTAATCGTTTGAATTAAATCTCTGATGTGAATGCAAGTGAAATTGGTTTCCTACAAATAGCCTTTGCTGTTTGCCTATAGGTCACTGAAGCTGTGAACCCTTCTGCTAGTTCCCAGCACTGCTCTTACGACTGCACAGCGCTGTCTTGATAGTCCAGTCTGCTCACGTAACACCGACCACAGGAACACCATGCAGCTGCAACAACACTGAAACTTTAACAAGAGAGTGCTTAAAAAAAAAAGCCCACCCTTGGATTTGAAGACCATGAACTGGTGGAGAACAGAGTATATTTTGCTACCCAATCTGGTAGCGATAACTGGGGCCCTGGAAATAAACATAATTTGGATTTTAAAGTAGTAAAGCAGATCAAGAAATATTTAAATAAAAAATTCACATGCCTTTTGAGAGGGAGAAGGTATTTCTCTAACTTAATCTTCCGCCACCTTTTCACAACATACATGTCCTACTAATTAATAGGTTAAATATATCCCCCCAAAATAGTGTTTTCCATAACGAACTAAAAAGTAATGCCGTGTGATGGGAGGAATTACAGCAATATACTTGTATGCAGTATGACATCAAAGTGGGGAAAATGAAGCCAGGGTCTGCATAACCGAGACGTTATATACTTGGGCTGGAGGGCTCATCTCATTGTTCAATACTCAGCAAATAATTTTATAAAATTACATCCATATTTTTCAGCTTTGTAAGAATAATTTAAGTAACTTTGTTTATCCTTTCATTAGCTCTTGGCACATCTTGCTGATCTATGCACTCCTACAGCCTCAGCGCCTGAGCATTTGGGTGTAGGGGAGTGTAGGCTGAGGTACTTTGTATTAGAGGCAGAAAGGAATGGGAATTTCTGGTCTGTGGAAAATTCTGACATTTTGAAATAAATAACTATTGCAAAGCATGATGAACAGTCACTCTTGTGACGTTTTCTGCCAACTTTTTTGTCAGAAGTCTTGGTTCAGCGCCGTCAAGACACGTTTCTTCAATAATGTCCAACCGCTTTGGTTTGGTAATGCTAAACCAAAATGAGCAACGTCCGAGCGGAAGCTGCAGACCTTTTAATTAAGATATGATAGATTATATAAACCTGCTACACTTCCTGCATTACAATTAGTGTGCAAGTAGAAGCTCAAAGGCTGGCAACACATTAAACACAGAAACATTTTCCTTTCTGAGAAGCAAGTAGAAGTCGAGGTGGTGCCTTTGAATCGAGCTCCCTCCCGAGACCAGCAGCCCCGGCGCGGCAGCAGCTCTACGTGCAGCGGGTGGGGGAAGCAGCGCCCTGAGCAAAGTCACGTTACGGACCCGCCGTGCTCGGCACTTGGCTCTCCTGAAACCCATGCCAGTGCTCAAAACAGAAAGATTGCCTCTACCTTACACCACCGCTCGGCGTGGAGGTAAATTTTACCCCAAATGACACTGTTTATGCGTTTCTAGCTTCAATTAGAAATTGTGGATCCCTTGATCTTCACAAAGTATCATCATTAGAAGGTAAATTAAGTATTTTTCTTCCATTTTATGTCTTTTCTTTTTTAAAGATCCCATTTCTTTGCTTCACTAACTGACATTTTTCATGCATTCCCAAGGAAGTAACACAGCACAGGCATTAAAACTTGGCAGCTTCCAAAGAGGTTCGCAAGTACCTCCCTTTTACAGCATTCAATGGGACTTCACCCAGTGACGGGGCCTTTCTAGTTTTATACCCAGCTGGTTTTATACCCAGAGTGAAAGAGAAGGTGTTTCAGACTGCTCTAGCCATATGGGGAGAATTTCTGTGAAAAGTCACAGCTGGACTGACCCTATTGCAATAACAAAACCTGCCTGTTGAACAGAAATATCCCAGTAAGCACGCAGTATATTGCATAGGCAGCGTCTCTCCACCTCGTGTGCGTTACTCTCTTGCTCTGTGGTATTACTAATATCAAGAAATCTCATATGAAATTTTTTATTGCTTGTGTAATACCAGAGGGGGACAAAACCCAAATCCCTTCAAGGCTTCATTATAGGTGGATGCGAGTCCTTGGCAAAACCAAAATCACTATGTATTACAACAGTTGGACACATGCCTTAAACCATATTCACAATATCTTAATCAGGGGGTTGGCGTTTGTACTAATTGAACTTGCCTGACACCTCTCACTATAAAAACAATGCTGTCAGCTGATTATAGTTTTGCCAAACTTTGGCAAAGCTTGCTGGCAGAGCAGGGTATAAGACGGTGAATGATACCCTGCCTTTCTGCCCCTTGCCTGCTGCTTACCTCTCATCACACATAGAGTATGCAGACAGGTACAGAGCAAATGCCATGAGGCTATGTAGGAAATCAAAATCTCCAACTTGTCCAGCTGCAATTTTCATTTAAAATTGGACCTAAGATTAAAGGAAGGTTGGAGCGAAGGACTTAGAAAAAGGTTAAATAAGGTTAAACAACCCAAAGCCAAAACATTTTATTTCACTTTATTTGAATATCTTGGGTGGAAATTTTTTTAATCTTGCTTTAAAAAAGCAACAACAACAAAAAGAACCCCAGAGCACTGCCTTCCTTTCTCTTGTTCTCCTTCTCCTTTCAGGTCCCCTTGCCTGTCTGACTCCCCCCTGCTTGTTTCTAGAGTGGCTTTATCAATCTCTGCCTCTTTTCTTTGAAGTCCTCATTGCCTCCGTGTTGAGCACACTTTGAACAATAGTTCTCTAATTGCTCTTCAGAGAAAACTTGTGAACAACCTGGAAGGGCCCTCTAGCTGTTTCAGGGGAAAGGGACTTTTTTCTGAAAAGGTTGTCTTTTAAAACTGAAGCTGAACTGTTTTTCTAATATTCAGACTGTGAGCTATTTGTGTCAGTGACAGCCTTTTTATTCTGCCTACATACAGCTCCTAGCACAACAGGGGTGGGGCAGGAGAAAAAGATGCCACATTTTCCTTCAGTTGACCTTGGGATGGTTAAATTAAGGCACTCTGGAGACTATCCTGGGCATACTATGTACTTCTTTTTCTTTGATCAGGACATCAAAGGACACAATGTCAAGGGGTGTCTAATATCTGATTGGGGCAATCAATCATTCACATACAGATTAAGAAGTGCCACTCTGTTGTTTGCTCACCTTTGCCTGACCTTGAAAATCTCCTACTAAGTGCTGAGAAAAAAAGGTCACGTAGCAACTATCATTAGAGTTTCTTGGTTAGGTGACCAAACCGAAAGAGAAGGTTTTCTGATAGGAAAACTGAAATGAATAATCTTTAAAAATTCTCTCCAATGGAAAAGCAGAGGAAAATTGCACCTCCATCAGTTAAAAACCCCTCAAGCCGAGTGATTTTGGAAAGCTTTATTTAATACCTGCATATTTAAGTTTAAATTTGATGAGGCTAGACTTAGGCTGGAAACCTTATTCCAGACAAATCCCCTTATAGCGTTTTAACATATTTATCCTAAGTATACATTAATCTGCAATAAATTCCCTGATCCCGATACGAATTGATGCCCCCATGAAGCTCCAAAACAAGGCAAGTTTTGGCTCCAGAGGGCTGCAGAGAAACCTCTGCAGCTGGAGTATTTCTTCAAATTCCACTGGAGGTCAGTGCAGCATTACAGTTCCGCCTGGAACAAGATGTCCTTTTTACTCTGATCTAGTGCTACAGCTAAACACAAACCCCTGTAGAGCTGTTTTTAAACTAGATTTGTATAGTAATAAATATGGGCTTAAGAACTGTGTTTTGTGGTTATATTTGGAACATCCTAGCAGGGATGTGAGAATCTAAACTCATTTGGGTGTTATGTTTTTTCTTTTCTCTTTTTTTTTTGTTGTTGTTGTGGCAGTTGTTTTTCAAGAGCTCAGGGTGTTTTTTCTTGCAAAGTAAAATTATTTGGAATACAAAAGGAACAGATTTTGTGACATGTTTTCATAGCTCCAGAGAAAAGCGTATCTTCTAGTTCCTAGTCCACTAAAGGAGCAGAGATAAGTGGGGTCCAGCACGTGCCCCAGGCACGTGGGGGCTCTGGACCACTCCATTTTTTATACTGATTTAAATGTAAACTCGATCAAGTAAATGTTTTCCTCTCTTTGCCTCCCTTATCTTTCTCCCCTTTCTGGCTGTAGGGCATCCACACACGGCGCTCACTTCTCTTGACTGAGGCTTGCATGGAAAGGGGCAGATATACCTAAGTGACCTCCAGATTATATCCTTTGGGTTATTTCAGCTCAGTTTATGACGTATTGAGGTTATTCCTCCTCAATACAGGTGGTGAAACAATCCAAGAAGCTGCCAACAAAACCTGAGGTAAGTGGTTTAAAGTCAGTTCAGACAAGCTACCGGGGCTGCGGGTGAGCCCTTCGGGCTTGCTGCACGTTTAGCTTTCTGGGGAACAGGCTGCTCCTCTGGTCTGAGCACAGGGTGCCAGGCACCCTGTGGACCTCCTGTGACTGTAGCACAAGAGACCCTCAAGCTTACAGCCCTGTTCTACTGGACATCAAAGACAGACCCTCAAAAATACAAGAGGAGAGAAGAACAAAGAAGGGAAATCTGGGACCCTGACACTACCACAAATGTTTTGTCTAAATATTTGAGGCATGTGGGATGCATTACAGGAACGAGGGTAGCAACACTTAGTGGACACCACCGCAGTAAAGAAAACCCTTAGCCACAGACCATGGAGCCCCAACAATAGAGCCCGTACCAACAGTGACTGGCATGGCCTAGTCCTGCCAGCAGATGTGCCAGCCCTGCTTCAGAGAAACCCAAACAGCACCACCCAGGTGATACGGGACCTGGCCTACCTGAGCTCGGTGTGGCAGCATTAGGCTTGGCTCAGGCACATCAGCGGTCTGCCCGGAGGCTGCCTGCCTGCTGGCTAGGCAAAGAGGAGGAGGAAGGCCGGTGGGTTCAGCACATGCTCTGCTCTCAGCTGCTGTCCAGGAGCAGCCTAGGCACAACTTAGGATGCTTCTGCCCTTGGGGTCTTTGGGCAGGTCCCCAGTCCAAAGCTGTTCTGTTTCTGTTCCACGAACTTTGTTCCTGCTCACTGAGTTATTTTTCAGCTATATTGGCCAGAGAGCTCATTAGGAGAAGGGGCTGCAAACATCAGTTTTCCCCCCAGCCTCTGTAAAAAGGAATGCTTCAGATCTTTGGTTTGTATCCTCCCTCCCCTCTCTCAATAGGAGATGGAGGTGGAAGCTTGCTCTGGCTGAACTGGCCGTAAAGGACACTATGTCCAGGAGTTTTAGGTTTCAGTTTAATTCAGGGTGCATTTAGCTGAGTCAAAGCCACGTTGGCAGGGTGCTACATTAGACAGTTTCAACCTCCTTTATACAAACACTGTCAGACCATGGATGATTTCTTGTGTTGGAGCAATCTCAAAGAATTGCTGACAGCTGTATCTACTGGTTCATTTAAAACCCAGGTGGAAAAAGGCTTGGGCAAAATATTGTTGTGAAGTGACTCTCATTCGCTGTTGCTCCATTACTGAAGCAACAAGTTTTACCACAAGCTGCCCCCCGTGTCCTTGACCCCTGACTTAATTGCCCTCTTAGTTCCACAGTAATACACTTCTGCTCCGGGACATCATATCGGTGTCCCCCTCCTGCTCCGAGCCGGCTCTGCTTGGGCCATTTTGCATATACAGACCCTCGTAGCCCCTCCAGCCTTCCTTCTGGAGGGCTGAGCAATGGCTCGGAAAGGTTTCCTTTCCTCCACTCTTGCTTGCAGTTTTGCAGCTCCCCTCCATCCCCGTCCTCCCAGAGGGTTGCAAACAAGCGTACTGCCTCTTCACCCACGTTTCCCTGCCCAGCCGAGGAGGCTTGGCTCGCTCTCCTCTCTTTGCAGCTGGGTTTAGGGGTCTCTGGAGAGCCATCGTGTGGGTTCCCATCCCATTCTTTACCCCTTCATTCACCGTCTCCCTGGAACCATGTTATCTACTGGTGTCATATTTCCCCCAAATAAAGGAACCTTTGGCGAGTGAACCAGATCATCTCTCCTTGTCTTACAGGTCTTACAGGTCTCTGCAACAGCTGATTAACATAACAGTATTTTCTGTTCGAAATCCTGTGATTCCCATGTCTTTCTCATGCTTTCATTCAGCAAAAAGCTCCTTATAGGCCAGAATTAGGAAAGCTGGAAGCTCTGGGTTTGTTTTCAGAATTAGCAATTCTCTTTCTCCTAAGTTATTTTGTACAATATATGTTTTATATTTCTCTCCCCCTTTCCATGGCTTATTTTATGCTAATAGTTCCCTAAGTATTATTAATTAGATTTTTTTTCAAGTAAAAGAAAGTTCTTGAAAGTTAATTAAAAGTTCCACGCAGTAATTGTGCAAAAGTAGCTTTTCCATTCTGAAAATTAAACCTTTATAATTAAAATACGATATTCATTTAAAGATTCAAACGGGGTGTTTATTACTCATTTATTTTTTTTTTTTTTTTTTGCCACTTTGGAAGTGTAATTGCTCTAGCACAGGGAAATCAATCCAGTCCCAATACTAAGGTCCCCCTCCCTCCTGTCCCCTCTCTGAGAAATGGGACATTTCCATCACGCTGCTTGGGGAAATGATTGAATCCTGAGTGGAGGGACAGGGTCACGTGCTTGTACATATCTTGATCTCCTCCCCTAACAGCCTGTCACATTTTTTCCCCAAGATGTAAAAAATTTGTTGTCTTGTTATCTCAAGGATGGAATATAGATTTCAGAAGCTATCAGCATCTCATATTTGCCAGCAAGCGGCTACTTTCTGTACACTCAAATAACACCGAGGTTGCAAACCAAAACAGATACTGGCTCAGCAGAGCCAAAGTTAAAGGAACGTGAGGAGGAAGGTTTGGATGCTGGTGTAAATCCTGAGTGACTCCACTCACCGAAGTGCATCTGGGTCACCTCCGTGCCCCCCGTGCCCTGGACGGATGGAGGAGAAGCCGCTGCGCTAAAGCCAGGCAGCCCCGACAGCTGAGGCTGTGCTCCCACAGGGTTTCCAGCACGGAAGTGCTCAAAGGGATGTGGCGCAGCAGGGTCAAGATTTTCAGAGCCGACTCCTGTTTAGTTGTCGACCTTCAGACACCAAGGAAGGGACATGATTTTCCCTCCTTTGTGTTTCTTGGACAGCCAGCCTGCTCAAGGAAGCCCAGCTGGCTGTGTATGCTTAGCGTATCTTTAGAGTTCCTCAAAAATCCAAGTGTAAAATCACACTGCAAAAATCCAAGAGGCCCAAGGTCAGCCAACCTCCACGAATTAACGGGGACTAATTGTCATCGCCCTCTTTTGGCTCTAGAAGTGGCCCAATCTCCGTGACAAAGTCACCCCTTCCCATACCAAGCAGGGTGTGAATGAGTGTGCATAGGACTTCCTTGTGTATCTCAGAGCTCAATGATAAGTAGATATAAATCATTATCATAAAGTTATTAATCATTGTGCTGAGCTAATGTCATCCATTTAGCTTAGAATGGCTTTTGCCTCTGTAAAATGCATAGCATGCCAATAGAACAAGAGAGCGCTGTAACAACCAGCATATAATTAATAATTACCAATAACAAATGCATAATCAACAAAGAACTTCTCGTGATACATATAGGAAAGGCCGGTCCCCTCGTGCACCTTCTTTGGCCGCAATATTATTACAAGCTATTTTTACTGAACAAGTATTTTGGGGGTACCAGAGACATAACAAGGAAGAAGCTTTGCTTAAAAGCTAAGAGGAGTTACTAGGAATTACCTAAACATTGTAAAAGCTGGAAATATTTAGGTCAAATGCAAAAAGAATTGTGTGTGCTGTGAGCAAACACAATGAACTCCGGTAATACAAGCGTCACCAACAGAAATAATCACGAATAAACAAAATCCTTGTTGAATTAGCACAGAGGGAGATCTCATTTGTCCTTGGGCTGGATGATATGAAGGAACTTTTCTAATGATATTATTATTACAACGCACTAGAGCAGCACATTGAGTCCTTCATCAAGATAAGGGCCGTTACTGTGGCAGCTTTCTAGGACAGGATGTGCAAGTATTACAAGAGAAACCCAACTTAAAGAGCTTACAGTCAAAACAGACAAGGCTTCAAGGAGGGACTGTTATCTCAGCGCGGGGAAGCTCAAGGTTACAGTGGCACCGGTGTCTGACCTGGGAACTCAGGGTGCCTCACTGTGAGCACTAACTGCACCGTCCTCTTCCTCCTGGGGGTGCGCGCAGCCATCCCAGCGTGGCGCGGGAGTCCCTGGTGTCAGCTGCAGGCTTAGTGAAATGCCGGTGGAACCTTTGCCGTAGAAAACTGCCCTCCTCCCATCTTGCCTCTGGAAGGTGGTGATTGGAAATGAGCTGAAATAGTGCAAAATAAGGCAACTGCGAAGGCCTGTTAGAGCAGGCCTGCATTTTAGCCCAGATCAGGTCCTCTGGCTTAGTCACTGCAGTAGAAGCCCTGATACGTAGACTGGGACTTATTATGGCCAAATTTAGCCCTTTTAGGGCTGCGTTTAGTCTAAGAGTTGTCTCCAGAAATACCTCCAGAGAGTAGCAACTCCCCCCAGAAATGGTCTGCAGAAGTACTTGAGAAGACTAGACACCAGTTTTTGAACATCACATTTAGGTCTGTTGAATCCCAGCCTTAAAATCCTTCCCTGAGTGATTTTGGAGAAGTCCCTTAATAGCCTCAGACCTCAGTTTGTCTCACTGAGGCTGATATTTCTAACTTTTGAAAGAGAGAAGAATCATTCCTGAATATTAACCACTGTGTAGCAAGGACTATGATAAAGGCGATTACAGAATTAAACAACCAGTTGATAACCAAATGCAAAAAAAAAAAAACAAACCAAAAATGGAGAAATGATTATTCCCCCGGCATTATCAGTGTGCTCTGCACCGGTACATTTTAAGGCAATCTCAGCTGAAAAGATAAAGACATAGCCGTCCCTATAAACAAGGATATTTCATTCAGTAGATAGAAAGCTCTAAAGGGTTCCAGCTTTGCTGAAGCACTGAGACACTGAGCATTGAAAGAGGTGGGGAGAATTAATTAGACTTCTGATATTATGATATTATCCTGGTAAATAAAAGTAATAAGTGAAGCTCTGAAAAAGAAGACTTGATTCATATTCAAACATTTACAGAATAAACAGCTGCTGATTCTCCTATCTAGCCCAGTCCTTATCCTTTAAGGCTGCAATAAATGACCTCTTAATCCCAGGCAAAAGACTGCATGAGCATCCGGAATTGAAAAAGAAAGCATATTTCCTTCACTATTCCAATTTCCACTCAATTTCAGTATAAAGTTGTTTGTGGGTTAGGGTTTTTTTTTTTGGTTCCTACAGCAGCGTGTGGTTGATGATGAGATTTTGTGCATCTGAACACTTCTGCAGCCTCTTTTTTTTTTTTTTTCTCTAAATAAAGACATGCCTGACCTCCCTACATCAAGCAGGAGCACCGCAGTCCTTCAGCTTGGTTATATCTCCATTGTACCGGCCACGCTCTTAAAGCACTTATAGCAATAATTTCTTGGCATGATGGACAGACTCAGCAATAACCTGATCCTGCAATGCACTGAATAAACACTTTAGCATTTAGTACATGGACACTAATGTGCTGGGAAGTAATTGCTTAGAGGTTCTCAGCTTCAATATAATAATGCAGGGATTGCATTTATACAGCACGCAGCATAGGAAAAAAAATTGTTATTGGCCAAACTTCCTCTCTCCCATTTTGATTAGCGCAGTAGGAGAGAGATGAAGGTAAACACGAGGTGATCCTAGGTTACCAGATCCTTTCAGCGCTGGGGGTTGTATTCGGATTTGGCTACGCTTAAGAAGTGGAGGAATTCTACTGACTGCAGCCCATTTACTCTGACTTTACACCGGTGTTCCTGAGAGAAGTGGCTGACCATTAATATCCTCCTTCACAATAGTGATGCTGAAACGAGTGAAAGATTAAAAAGCCTATGCTAGCTAGGCAAAAAAAAAAAAAGTATCTTCTACAGTAAATACATAAACATGCAGGCAGCAATTCCCCGGGTGAGCTGAGCTTAAAAAAAGCTCAGTGGAGTTAGCAGAAGTAGAATGAACAGTGCAGAAGCACCAAAGTTTTGCATTTCCACTTATGCGAATAATTACTCTAGCCCTCATCAACATTTCTCTGCTTAAATAGCGTTTATAAATTAAAGACACCAAAACTTTAAATGGAAACTAATTTAGGTATTTTGTTTATTATTAAAAAACTTTTTCCCTGGACACTTTGGGCTAATAAATGATTATGAAAGAGTTTTGCTGCTTTCTATTTTATGCTTTCCTTCGCCTTTCCCCCTTTCTAAGCACGGCAAATGACTCCTTAATAGCATGCAGTGTGGTTACCTCTTGGATACAGAAATGCTGTTTGAAAACATTTTATTTTTTAAATATTTGATTTTAGAGCTACCAAAAAAAAAAAAATTCAGAGGACCAAAATAAAATAAAAAGAACAGCTTTCCCGATGTATTATTAATACCAATAAATGGGAGCTGGCGGATTTAAAAGCCAAGATGTAATGCATTTTCCTGGAGCACTGAGCCTTTAAACAAGTTCCAGTTATTGAGATTGTGTAGTAAAAACTGGTAAAATGAAATATCTTTTCAGATAGGATAATAAAGACAGGCTATATTAACATACCCTTCCCGGGAAACACAAGCACAGAAGAAACATTAGCTGCTATTCTTTATAGACTTGGTTGTGGGAAGGTTGGCGAGTGACCTGCAGAACTGCGTTTTTAACTCCCTGTTGCAGTCTGGAAACATCTTGATGAAAATACGTGGACGGGGAGAGCCATGGCTCTGCTCGGCTTGCAGCTGTCTCTGGGGAGGCATTTTCTCAGCCGTGCGCGGTGCCTCTGGCTGGAATATTTCCTCTCTGTCCGGAGAGCCGGCACAAAGCTTTGCATCACGTTGATGCTTTACGCCGACACCTTCGTGGGGCTTCAGCGTGTCAGCGTCAGTCACCCGCTGCACAGAAAGAGAAGGGGTGGGAATAGAGGGAACGGGATGCTGAGGGTATACCCAAGGGTATATCCAAGCCGAGGATCCTTGCTGCTTCATTCTTCACCGAGTGAGGACCATGCTCCTGGGTCTGGCCCCAAAGCCCGGCCTGGCACTGCGTTTCTCCAGGGAAACTGAGGCGAGAGGATCAGGGCATTGGGATGTACCAAAGACACTGAATTAAACTCTTGTTAAGCCTTTGCTAGAGTGCAAAGCTGTCAGAACTAACGCAACCAGCGAGTGCTGGGGAAGTTCTGTCAAGCCTGTCCAGAGGCACAGCTAAAGGATGAAGACGGATGGTGTGGAGTGAGGGAAGAAGATGCCAGTGATGGGACGGGAAAGGGTCAGATGCCAGTGCTGGAGCGTAGCCCTTGACCGAGCTGTCGGTCAGAGCAGCATGGCTTGTTTTGCACGTAATATCGCTGCCGCCACACATTAAAATGCACGTTCTCTAACTGCCAGTGTCCCCCTGGTTTCTTGGCAATTTGTTGCTGTCAAGTTTATTAGTTCAAACATCACTTACGACATCTTATGTCTAAGAACATATTTTACTTCCTGCAACACGACTCCCCTCGCCCCCCCCCCCCCAGTATCTACACAATTTTGTCTCCAGTAAAGACTGATACAGAAGTATTGGCGAGTTACTCTGTGCTTTCCATAATCTTCTTAATTGCTCCCCCTCCTTGCGGCCCGTGAGAAGCTCAGCAGGGATGGACTGCTCTTAATGCACTAAATTAATCTTCTGTTATGTACCTGTATGTCCAGCACTTTTTCTACACATTTCTAGGCAGCTTTTCCTGTTTTCATCACATCTTTCCTCTTGGCCTCACTAGGGAATCTAATGTAGATTTGTTGCTGCAGGAGAGGGCAACTAATCTCTTGTAGCTGAGGTGCCTGCCTGGTAATGCCGCGCTCCCTCCTTTGGCTGTAGGCAAACCTTAGCTCACCAGGAAAAGCCGGGCACCAAACCTAAGCAGCTCTAGTCTGGCGAGAAATACCCCACCCAACATCGCCGCGGCAGGCAGATGCCTGGCTCTTGCTGAAATGCAACTGCTTTAAGCACTTGTGAAAATCTCATCTGTGATTGCACAGGGAGCCTTCCCGCTGAGTCTGAGAGAATTATATCCATCCTTTTGACTTTAAAGACATTTTTGGATAAGTTTCCTCTTTTTTTTAAATTTATTATTATTATTTTTAAGCTCCTTTTAAAAAGCAGAGTCCTGCTGCTAGTTTCTGCTCTAATTCTACCTCCATGGTGGGTGGACGCAGTGCCACCGCACCTGGTGGTGCTTAAGGAAGAGGGTCAGCTGCAGCCAGTCCTTCAGCTGCATCCAGGGTGCAGAGCGTGCTACGAGCAGCCTCCCTCTGCTTCCCAAGCTGTTCAGCTGCATGCTAAGAGCGCAACAGCAATGATATGTCTGTAACTGCTGGGGAAAGAGCATTTTAAAGGTAAAGAGATTTAAGGAAGAAAAAAAATGAGGAGAGATAAGGCTGAGACAGCGTCAAAGAGATGGAATATACATCTCAGAGAAAATCTAAAAGCAGATCATTACCCAAAAAATACTAGCTGTAAGCAACAGTTTGCAGTGCAGAAGGAATATTTATCCACCGATGTTTTGATAGCCTTTCTATTTCTATCTGTTTGCTTTCACTGAGAGGTAATATTATTCAGAGGTTAGAAATGGGGCTCTGGAGGTGGTCATGGGATGCTGGTGTCTAATCCTAATTCTGCCCGTGCGGTGTGATGCTAGCTGCCTCCTTAACCCCACCGCGCGCCAGGGCCGGGCGCTGCTGGGCTAGGACGTGTGCACCCCCAAAACAGAGAGAGTACTTGAGCCAAAGGGTTTGTATACACATGGGAATTAATTTGGATATTGAAAGACCAACTGTTTGGGGTCAGACTCAAAGTCCCTTTGAGTACCTCCTCTCTAACAGTGGGCGCATTGAATGGGATATTCACAGAGCGCTCCCTCCCCTGCTGCAACACTCTTTGACCCAGAAAAAGGTATTTTGTGTTTAAAAGCAAGAGATAGCTGTGAATTTAAATTCTGTGGCACCTCTTCTTCTGCAGTTGGCATGCCTTATTCCTGTTTAGTTTAGCTCACTTTCAAGCAGATTAGACTAAACTGGTACACAGCACTCTTATTATAGAATAAGTGCTCACAGAGAGAGCTATTCAGGAATAATTATTCTGATTTAAACATTTCTGAATAATTCTATGCAAAGGCAAGTTCTGAACAGAGAGGCAGCGGGCTGATGTGGCATACAGATGGGGGAGCGCAAGGAGCCATTATACAACGTATGAGTATTCGTGCTGGAGTCCCTGTTCTAAACGTTAACACATCCAGTCAGGAGCAGAAACACACCAGGTGATCAATATGCCCAATGAAAACGAAGACTGTCGTGGTGAATTCTGACCATTAAATACGCCCAGCTAACTCCTCCTGAGCGAGACACGTAACAGAGCTTACTCCCCCAAATAATTTAGCAAATAGGTTTGAATAATGAACGCAATCCAGAAAAATCACCATCTGCTTACGGACAATTTGCAAACAGAAAAAAGCAGAAGCATTCTTTTAATAAACGGCTGTTATGAATTATTCACGCAGCTCTAATTAACATTAGGATTCCTAATTTCTCCAGGCAGCCCTAGTGCAACGATACTTTATGATTCCTCTGCATTTTCCATCCGAGACCCTCTGAGCACTTTCCAGACATTCAGGGGGTAAACCCTCCTTTGAAGGAGACTGAATTCATTTGGCAGGGGATGGAATGGAGACACATCCAATAATGTGCTTTTCTGCAACTTTCACTCATTTATACCAATGTGCATGTCAGCTTCTGCCCTTTCCATTTGCAATTGTTTTGAGCCCTGTTTTACACTGATGCAAAAAACTCTGCAGGTGAGTGAAAGTGGCGATTTAGAGCATGCTCGCGTGTCACAGGGATACAAGATTTGTCCTTTGTATCTCACTGGGCAGTGGATTGCTTTAGCTTTAACTGCAGAATGATCACTGTAACGTCTAAGATCTGAATTTTCAAAGGTATTTTGGTACTGGAGAACACAAAATAGGTGCCTAAATTGCCATGGCAATGTAAGCCACTAATATAGTTGGAAATAAATTCAGGGGAAAATAGAATTTTTCCAATTTTTATAGATACAAACCAAGTGTATCTACCTACGTCCTTTTTACCCTCACTTTATAACAAATGTGGAAGTCTCGATTTGTGACAAGTTGTCTCTTTTCACAAATCTTTTACTAAAGCAACAGTACCTTTGTAGCGACACTATTCCCAACAAGGGAAGCTGCACATTTGAGGTCTGGAATTACGCGGTATA
This sequence comes from Phalacrocorax carbo, assembly GCF_963921805.1. Classification (NCBI taxonomy): domain Eukaryota; kingdom Metazoa; phylum Chordata; class Aves; order Suliformes; family Phalacrocoracidae; genus Phalacrocorax; species Phalacrocorax carbo. Next base: position 7,959,742 of record NC_087530.1, read on the forward strand.
ATGAGTTATGAGTCAGCATTACCCGCTTATTATGGTAAGGGGAAGGCTCCTCTACTGCTGTTTGAACAGAGAGATTTGCACCATAGCAAAAAGCTAATGTGTAGAGAACACTGAGGTTAAAGTCAGCCTTAGTTCCAGCTTCATGGAAATTAAATGTTAGGGGTTTTCATTACAGACAAGTTGGGCTAAAAATGAATCCTCATTAACAGAACGCTGTGATACACAGTTACATCTTCCTTGTTGGCCAGAACGTACCGTCTCTGAATTTAGCTTAACAATTTCATATGGCATTTTCCTGCTCACTCCTCCTCCTTCACAGTTCAAGAATAGGAATAGCTCTTACGGCTGAAGGACAGAAGTTGTTTTTCATGAAAGTATCATAGTTTATAAAAAACAACCCGATTCATCTACTCTCCCTACGAGTCGTTAAACACACTCAGCATGCAGCATCGCGGGTGCCTCGCAGGCGGCGTCCTCAGCCGTCTTCAGAGGCAGATTTGCTGCTTCCCTCATCTCTCAGACTCCTGCCACCCCAGCACTTCCATGTTGCCTTCTCATTTCCAAATCAAACACATCTCTATTGACCTCTGACTTTCCTGAGTAAATCCTGAGGTTTCCTCAAGGAAATAAAAAACCAAAGCCTTGCCATACTTCAAGAAATATTTGCAGCTGGTAAAAATGAAGGCACAATCTTGGTTTTGTAGCTCAAGGAGAGAGGGTTAGAAAACTTTATACCCTGGGTGGGTACCAAGCCACAGTGTATCCGAGGTAACAGCCTGGGGTCTAGCTACGAGTGCTACAGCCTGATAATACAGGGCTCCCTGACAGGGAAGTGGAGATGAGAAGTTCTCTAAGATAGGAGGGAGCCTGAAGGTTATGATTTATAACTATCAAAGACCTATCCAAGTAACAGTTTATTTGGAAACGGTATTTTTTACCTCTTGGCAAATCTGGGACTCCATCCTTGCTGGGAACCTTGAGCACAGTTGTGATGTGAGCTAAATAGATGGTACTAATTAAGTAACAAAAACCTCCCCAGAAGAGACAGCATTTAAAAAACAAAACAGTTCAGGCATAAGACTTCTCCCCTGGGCTACCGAGGCAGACGTCACCGGGCGATTGCATTCCAGCCTTACCTGGAAACTGTAACTATATAGAGAAACTCTCCTTCCCTCTAGACTTACAAAAAGTAAGACGGCAGAATGTAGCTGTCAAGGATGGTAACTATTTCATATTGTCATCATATTCATGGATATTTGGTACCATGTATGAAATGAGGGCAAGGGACTGGCTCCGTGGCTGCTACCGCTCTTGCATCTTGCTGAGATTTTGAGCAGGTGAAGGTAAAGAGCCTCTAATTCCTCATCTGTAAAACTGTTTAATGCACACAGCGATCACCACATGGGAGGCAGAGAGTGAATTCAACATCATAATTTTAGAACCCATCAGCATTTCTAGCTGGGTGAGCCTTTATAGCCTGGGCCATAGGACTCAGCTCAGTGCACACATGCAGATGCCTTTTTATAGCACCGGAGTCACTCTCACTGCCTTCCCATTCTGCTGGGATCTTCCAGTACCCCGACGCCGGGAGAAGCTGCTGTCTGTGCACCGTGCTGCCTCACTCGGTACCTCTGCAAGGATGTTCCAGCTGACAGAAGCTGGGGCTGTGAAGCGCTGTCTCCCGCCCCATCCTCAGGACGGGCACCTGGAATGATGGAGATGAGTGGCCTGGCCAAGACAGCGCCCGGTGAGGGAGGACTCCTCCGGGGCAGTGCTCCTCTAACTCCTGCATTCAGCTCCAAACGTGACCTGATGTCCCCTCAGCTCAGGTGCTGCTCGGTGTGATGCAGTGGCGTGGTCCCCGTGTTGCCACATCCTTGTGTCTGTCGCCGTGATCTGACTTGCAAGTGAAGGGGAAGAAATCTCCCCACCTGGCTTCCTCTCCCCAGCCCCTCTGCTCTGTGTACAGCGAGCCGGTCCTGGCGGCGCTTGAGTTGCCTGGCTGAGTCCTGTATGAGTCTCTCCTCCTCACTGAACTGCTGTGGTAAATCAGGATTAAACTACAGTCTGTGCTGCACCATAAAACCTTTAGCTCTTTAACACCAGTTGAGAGGCAATACCACTCAGCCTCATCAGGAATGGTTTCCTTTTACAAATGTTCACTGACCGTAACCGTCCCCGTCGCCTCTCTTCCCCACCCTCACTTGCTGCATCCAGCCAGCATTGTACTCTGAGGACAAGTGATGCTGGAAGGAAGTGTTGGGTTGTTTGTGTTTTTTTTTTTTTAAAAAAAAAAGATCGGCAACAGTCCATAAATCTAGTTCTCCTGCCTGATCATTGCTTCCCTCCATCTCCCTCCGGCATTGTCGGAAAGTGGCTCTTGGAACAACCTCTTAAAAATGTATCGGCAAGAAGAAGGGAAATTGTTCTCAGTGACAACAATGCTGTACACATATTTGTATATTTATTCTGAAGATCAAATTGATAACAACAGGTCCCTTCATGCCTGCTGATTTATCTGCTGAACAGGTATCTATGCCGTATGCACCGCATGGCTATAACTGTCATGGCTGATATAGGGATAAGATGAATAACCTCTACAGATTTCAGGTACAAGTAGGAAAATGTAATCATAACTCACTTTAGAAGCAAGTGATACATATTTATACTTTGCCTATCACAGGCTAGCAAGCCTTTCCCTTTTATTTTGCATTCATGGACCTGTGATGCACATCAATCTTTTTTTCAGTTTGTTAATATTGTTGTCACTCAACTGAAATTTATCGTCACATGACTTATGATTGGGAGACAGTTTCATCTGAGGAACATTCTCTTAATTTACCGCATTCAAATTTCCTCTCCTGGCTTGACTCTGCATCGCAAAGACTGATACTTTGCTTGGTTCAAACCTATTCTGCTTTTCCTCCCAAACTAAAAGCAGTAAATGTCATAACTATTTATAAACTGAACAGGAACAGAAGTCAAAGTAGTGAAATAAAATGGATATAAACTCTTAATCAGCCCCACAGGATTTAACGGCTGGGCTCAAATGCCCTTGGCTAATTTCTCTTGGGAGACGTGGCCTTGACGGACCCTCTTTGGATCGTGATTGTCTTCCCCGTGGTGAACAGCAGAGACAACCAAGTGCAGCAGCCTTGTGCAAAGGCAGTCAGAAAAGCAGCTTTGTTTACTTTGGGCATTTTTTTAGGGCTTTAAAGGCCTCCTGCACTTCTAGGCTCGCCACACTTCCTCTGGATTTCATGCCATGAGCAAAAAAAGGAGCAGTGCTGCCTTCTCGAGGGCTGTGCATGGGACACAGCTCTGTCTCCACAGGTGAGCTGGCTGGTTTGGGCTCTCTACAGCTATGTGCATTTGGGGATGAGGGTTACCCCGAGCAGGGCCAGCTCTGCTGGGCAGGGCGAGGCCATTTCTCCTGTGCCAGCCCCAGCTCGTGCCAGAGGAAGGGTAGACCTGGCCACTGCAGAAAAGTCTCCACTGTCAAACTTCACTAAAGGAAGAATTTAACTTTTCTTTCTTTCACTCTTTTTTTAGAGATCATAAATATTTATGAAGAGCCTGTCACTCATTTTTAGGGTTTCTGACTGAGTGTGTCACAAGAAAAGGGCTTTTATGAGGATTTATAGTAAATTGCAGTAAATTGTATTCCTGTCAGGGAGCAGAGAGGAGTTACATGATGTCAGAGGAAAGCAAGCAATCTCCACGGTATGGCAACGACGCTATAGGGTGACTCTGTCCCTGCCCCAGGGGTCATCATGAAGCCTGTGCACTTCTCAAGTGCCATGGCAGTACTTCAGTGAGGCACGGTCAGGAGAAAGTCCTGCTTCTTGGGCAGAAATCACAGCAAACCATCCTAATCTAGCAGGTCAATTGCTTTACATGATTTCTCCATGGCACGATACTACCTCTACACAACACTGCAATGCACACCAATGCCAGATATTATATCCAACTTTAACGCTCCTTTAGCTGCATCCCAACAGGAAAACTGTCCTGAATTCTCACACCAGCAGGATTTTGGGACTTTAAGGGATGTAAAAGTGGGCCTGAGACATCAGTGCAACAGCAAGCATTAAAAAGCCACTTGTCCTGCAGTAAAGCAAATCAAGACAAAGCCAGAGCAAGTTACAAGAGGACATTATTGCAACTCTTTGTGGTAAAGAGCAAGCAGGAGGCAGAGGCTGCTATAACCCTACGCTGCGTCAAACCATGCTGTGACACCCTCATCACACAAAAACCCTTAGTCCTCAAAAAATCAAGGTTTTAACAATAATTTAACAATAATTTAACAATAATTTAACAAGTACAGTCCTTGCACCAAATCTGTTCTCCCATCGCATTGTCACTTCCACAAAACAAAAGCAGGATAGCAACATAATTTGCCCCTGGTATTGTAACCAAAGACCCTCTCCCACAAGCTACACCCCAGTTGTACAAAAGTATAAACTTACTCTTTCTCCGTGCCTCTCAGTGCCTCGATCCGAGCAACTTTAAAACAAATGAAAAAGCAAAGTACAACATTTTTTCAACCTGCTACAATTTCATCTGATTTTGCTGCTCATCATTAGGACTACAAAAGATTAAGGGAAAAACTGATGGCACCCCACACTGAAGCAAATCCTCCATGGATCACAGCACATTAACCTGAAAGCGCTTGATTGCATTATCCTACCAGCTCCAGAGCCATGCTATTATTCTTTGGCTGATTCCATCACTTTATATTTTGCTCATTAAAGTGGGGGAAGAATGTCAAGATCACATTTTGCCCAACAAGAACGAAGTGTGAAGATGGGAAGTGCTTTTGCATTAATTGAATCAAGGATGACAGTGCGAACAGCTTTGAGCCCCATAAATCTAGACAGGTTCTTGTCAGATAAAGTATCAATGCTCTTTATCAAACTTTGTCCATAGATTTATAGAGTGCTCAGACCACAGATCTGTAGCTCCTCAACGTAATCACTTCGACATTTTCTAGCTATGCTACCAACCTCCATGTGAAATAATGGAATTTATTGACAGAGAAGCAGGCACTGCAGTTTTGCTGTTGTTTAGAAAAATTGCCCATCAATGAGGTGCCAGTGGAGAAAGGCAAAAGATATTACAGTAAGATGACTATCTCCTGACTCCTGCTGAATTGGTAGATGAGCCATTAGCTTCCATGGAGGAAAAGGAGCAGCTACTCTTCCAGAGAACTGCTCTGGTTTTTACTTACAAATTGTACTGCTCCAAGACAAAAAAACATAAATAAAATCAAACCCCACAACCTAGACTTGTTCCAGCCTGCTGAGTTACTTCAGTCACAGGTTGCAAGTCAGAAGTCTGGGTTTTGTCAGCATTATTTTGGTTAAGCTATCACAATATTTAACCTCTTCAAAATGTAGTTCTGCCTTTGCACAATTCCTGTTCACACTTCACTGTCTATTAAAATGGGTAACTACCCTGATCGCATTAGGTATTATTCTTCCTCTCAACATTAGGGGATACAGAGCATGTGAGTTTGGGAAAGACTGTGGAAATAAGGCTGAATGTAATTTTTTTTTTCCTCTGCTATAAGTCCCCTGACTTCTTGTTTGGTTTCAGGAAGGAAACAAGAGAATCTTAATAGGAATTCTTAGCAAAGCAGGGTCTACATTTACTGCAGGGCATGGGAATGCATGTTCATGTGGGCATCAATTTATAATGCACTGTATGTCTTGAAGCATCCTTTTCAGAGACGGCTGCATGGTCTGGTACATGGTCTGATGCTTTGTGAGCAGGACTTCTGGGTCTTGCTGTGATAAAACGGACTGCAGTCTGGGACTTTAGATCACCTTGATTTAAAAATTAGTATGACCTCCCTCTGAATTGACTGTCCTCTAAGTGTGCTCAAATTATCTTAAAATCTTTCCTTAAAGAAATTCGATTTTCCACCTGCCAACACCTGAAAATATTTTATGATTGAATGATGGTTAGAGCCTAAGCCAGACGATGAGGCCCCCCCCCGCAGAACACACCTATGCTTCTGTTGAAAAGTCCTAATCACGTCATCAGCAGATAATGATGCAACTTGTCTCCCACTGGGTTCTATTAATCCTGCTTCCCCCAGCACACTTTGGTGCCTATTACTGCTCCAACTGTTATTGCAAGGTGCTCAAACAGATCCATGGACTACAGGCTCTGCTGCTATATGAACACCTTGGGACTCCAGACAAGAATCTTGCTCCTTTATTTCTGAAAATACAGAGCTGATGCTCGGGAACTGGAAGGCATACCTGGTAAGCAGACGCTTCGTGCCCCTCATTCTCCCTTGACACTGACTGCAAGACAGTCACTTGCTCATTAACGCCACTTCATTCTGGCACCAAAACACTTTGTGGGAGACACAGAGGTGGGAATGAATGCATTCTCCTGTGCTACAGTAGCTCAGGCCCCAAATGAAATCGGGGCTCTGTCACTCCAGGCAAGATATACATGCTTAGAAATACTGCCTGGCCTCAAGCACACACGTTCAAGCAAATGGTGGAAAGGTGGAAGGCGAAGCAGAAATCCTGAAGAATGAAGTGACTTGCCTCAGGCTGCAGAGAAGGTCAGTGGCAGAGGCAGAGCCCAAGGAGCTTTCTAAATGCTATTCCTGCTAGCAGGGACCTTGACCTAAGAGATAATCAAGACTGAAGCATAAGCAATCTCAAGCCTGTGTCTCTGGGCTAGGACAAATTCCTTATTTTGATGTGACATTTTAAATTGTGCAAAACTCCTGGCCGCCTCACCGTGCCTTGGTGACCCTTAGGGAACAAAGGGGGATACGCAGTAAAGGGCAGCCCAAGCAATGATACAGGCTGAGAAATAAGATACTAGAACAAAGCATCATGGTTTCCTAGCATCAGCAAAAACCCAAATTCCAGCCCAGCCACACCCAAAAGATGTTCAGTCACAGACAATAGATAGCGATGAGGACCATTGCATAACACTGGCATGTAGCGGGACAGGTACAGAACACAGAGGGAACTGATTTCAGGCACAAAGCTCCTGTTGGAGGAGAATGACTGGCTTGTAACGTACCCCTGCTACATGAACATTTCCCAGTTGTGAGGCCATTTGGAAGCACGCCCTTCAAATCTTGTCCTGGCACTGTAGGATATTGTGCTTAAAAAGACATCGTGCAGCCAGGGATGGGAGTGCTGCTCAGCATCTCACAAAGAAAGCCTGTTGTCACAAGATTTCTAATCAAACTGAATAAACCCAAGGTTCAGAGCACTTACACAATCAAACTCCCTGTACGTAAGGGTAAGGCACACCCTACGTCCCACCTGCAGCTGATTCAGAGGTAGCGTCCTCCTGTGACCCTGCTGTGCTGGACTGCCATGCCCTAGTTCTGCCCTAAGAAGCTGGACAGACCTTCAGCAGCAGTTAAATTAGGGTAATTAAAAACAGCTATGGACCTTCTCAGGTGAGGTGTTATATCTGACTGTACAAGCACCCTCTGTCTTTGTGTCCCTGCACAGCACTAGTGAAAGGTCCCATAGACAACCACTACCCTTCCAATTCCAGAGTGCTCCTTTAAAGCAACATTTTTGTCTCTATTTACTATTAGTCAGCTTATTCTCCCACCTCAGTACCACTTGTAAACCCAAACCTCCTTCCTGCCCGCAGTGGGAAGACACATTGCTGAGCCCCCGTGGGCTCTCAGCACAGCCCTGCAGGCAGTACAAGGGCCCGAGGCAGCCGTCATGATGAGACTCTTGAGTGACAGTGCGTTCAGCAGACCAGAAGCTATTTGCCATTTGGAGACGCTACCTGTGCTTTCCCCTTCTCCGATTTTTCCGGCTCCTTGTGCTTGACCAGGCAGTAAGATAAGCCAAGTGCGCTGTGCTCAGGCTTGAAAAAAAATTGGCAGCAAATGACTGCAAGTGCAGTTGAGTGATGACGTGACTTGCTTTTCCTGCTCAGCCAATGTGTGGCTTGACTGCTGGGGAAAGATGCAGGTGAACCCCCAGCTGTTGGTTCCTGCAGGGAAATCCGCCCACATGTTCTGATTTTATTCTGGTCAAAATGCATTTCCTTCATCTCACCTCCACCTGGTCACAGTGAAACAAAGACCTATTTCCACTTCCACATCTCCTATGACCTTGCTGAGTGGCACTGTGTAACTTTAGTATCATTTTGCCTCTCTTTTTCCCCCTCTGTAAAGACGGTGCTGGTGATGCTGGCATGTATAATGCCGCACTCCGCGGTCTACAAATGAAATATAGTCATGATGGTGTTTAGCAAATGAAACAAGGAGCAATGATGTATGCTGGGGAGAAGCAGAGAGGAACATCATAGAACACATTAACAAAGGTCTGACACGGCAATGAGATGTAGAGAGTTTGTTATCAGATAGGAGACTGCAGTATGGTTCCAGACAGTGGTGAGTTAATGCTGCTTTCTTTTGGTTTCTGAGGTCTCTATTACCCTTGTCAAAGAAACCACAGTCATAGCTGCTTCCCTGTGGATAGTTGCAATAAGCAAACCAAGTCTCAAGAAAAAGTGGAGTGAATTCTTTCTGAAACATTGCTAGCCCAGGACAGCACAAAAACACAAAGGTAGGCAAGTATCAAAAAAAGAAACTGTGCTGCGTATTTTTACCTGATTGAAGTTCCTTAAAAAATGATGGCCAACTTGAGTCCTTTCATTAGTCCAAATTTACAAAATAAATAAATTAATGGAAGGAGGTTGTGCAACAGGAGTTAATTTCTTGGTTTCACTATCACGTATAACTGCTTCTCAGACTTAATGGGTTTAAAATGCAGTATCCAAAATACATATTGCGAAGAGATATTACGGAATATGAGCAGTGCTTCCAGGCACACACACAGATGCACTCAAACATGCAGTAGCTTCCTTCTGCTTCATCATGACTCTTAATCAATTCTTACATTAACAATGCTCTTCTTTATAACTAGTCTAGGCTCTTAAAAGATTTGCACCTGGCTGACCGGGGCTTATTATATGCTTCCTAACCCTTCTCCAGGCCTGAAATTACCATCTGGGTGTGTCCATCACTGTGCCCAGAGAAATGCAAACAGCCAGAACGCCTCCTGCCTGGCTCTGTTTCAGCACAAACTGGGGCTAGACATGATCCAAACAAAAGAAAGGTGCAGAACTCACTGGTTGTACGGAGAGCTTTGCTTTGGAAGGCAGTTGATGCTGGAACGCTATCCAAAAGCTAAGGTCCCTTTCAACTTAATCTGTAGGTTTGTAACAGTAGAGATGAGTTGTTAATTCACCCTTCACAGCTTTATTCAACAATCAATGTACAGTCCTTGGAAATTAAATAATGAGGATCAGTGATGTCTCATATTTATTTTTAAGGATATGAAAGGACATTAGCCAGCATTTAGTAGAGAAGCAGAGTGATTTCTATAGTCAGAGACATGGGTAGAAACAACTTGATCCCCTAATGTGGTAGGAAACACCGGAGCTCAACCAGGAGAACATCTCCGGTCTAACACAGAAAACTCTCAGTTCTGCAGGACAGCTGTGATAGGCATCTCTGAGCCGAACTTCGCTAGAAAGAAGCTGCAAAATACACCAGAGCAATGAACAAAAATGTAACACTAACACATCGGCCAGTGAAAAAGCCTGGGCCTCCTCTCATGGAGGGCCTAGATCAATATGGTATTGGCAGACCAATGTGCAAACTGATGTCCATGAAAAGAAAACGGGACAGAGTAGAGTGCTGTGACTTCTCCGTGGGATCTGATCTCTGGTGTGAAATTACCTTCTCTGAGCATAACACAGCTCCTTTAACCCCCTTGACTACAAGAGCATTTTCTGACAAGACCATTGCCCTCTCCTGTATCACATCATTCTGGGAGAAATTTTATCTTGTCACCAATTAACCATCCAAATCTGGAGGATAAAAATTTATTGAAATTTTATTTCTGTCTGTGAGGCTCTGTCCTGCCACTGTGTGCTACACATATCTGTGATATTCTCAAGAGAAACAGAGGGCTCATGTTATTTGTTTTAACGTCTGTGACATTATGGCATTTTAGATGAAATATCCGCATATGCCAGTGAGTTTGTGAGGTGGGGAAGGAAGGCTGATAATATCGACTGACGAGGGGGAACAGAGGTATAATTCAGAAGGGAAAGTTGCAAATTAACTAATATTAAAGAAGAGAGGTTCATTACTGAAAGTTAGACTGACTCTTTCATACTAAGTCACAAGCTGTTCTTAGCGTCATACTACCTTACACAGTGCACATCAAGTAGACTTGATCTCCTGATCAATAGAGAGACATGGATTAAAGTGGAGCTATTTCCATTAAAAATTTAAAAAAAAAAAAAAAAAAAAGAAGAAGAAAGAAAAGGACACGACTATCAGGGGGATTGGACAGCTCAGGGGTCTGTTAATAGGATAGAGCGTTGTTCGCATTTCAAGGTCTCAGGTCTGATTACAGATCAGGTCAATAGGGAGAATGAAAGCCATTGTGTTTAATGGCTGGTTAGTGATGGATGTGAAATAAATTGATGGTCTCAATCCAGTTCAGAGCAGGCTTCACGAAAATACCTTAACCCGTCTTGCATTTTTTTTTAAATAGAAATGCAGAGATCTGAAGAAGGAATAAACTGAGATTAAAGTACTCAACTGGGGCATCTTTTGTTCATTCCTACCTCTGCTCTGCAATTTCTCCCAGCTCCAGCAAATCACCTGGTTCTCACAGACTTGGTTCTCTTTATGTAAAATGGAGACATTTGACTGCCTTTTATTAAGGCATAAAGCTAGAGACCTTGATGTGGAGGCCAGGATGTGGCAGGCCTGGGTACCCCTTACATCTCAAGGGGATCCATGTCTCACGTGCCCCTCTGCCTTCAGAGATCATCCCTTTGCCTGGAGCTCAGGCAGCAGAAGGATGTTCCTAGATGCTGCTTCAAAAAAGCCTCAGTCCACAAGGCCATCAATCAGTCACCTTTCTGAAGCACTAAATTCATTTAAGGGAGGGAAAAATAAAAAGTAGTGCAAAGAAAGAACTAGATTTCATAATATGGGAAGTCTGTGAGTTGGAGTCTGCCTTTGAAGCACCTACAAGAGAATCTAATCAAGGCATTTACTATAAACAGAGAAAATCGATCATGGAACATTTTTAACATTTAAAACATGTCTCTGTTTGGACAGCTGAGACATCCCATTACCGTGAATGACACTGCCGGATCAAGGGTCTACACAATTTGAGAGAGCTGTAAATCATCCCCAGACCTTCGGGCACACAAACATTTACAGAATTGGTTTAAATTATTTGTAAATAATGGGCCAAACTCATCCCTGGGCACAGAGTGTCTATTTGCCATTGGCTTCGATGGGAACTGCACCACCTTACCCCAAGGCTGAGCTGAGCAGGTGGCTACGTGGGGCCAGGTACTGGTGTGGTGCAGATGACATCTGCCTTAGAACCTGCACATCCACTCAGCAAAGCACAAGCTGATGGGCAGTGGGACTTGTACAAATATATGTCCAAAAGCCACGGGTGTAAATGCAAGCAGGGGCAGTGAGCTGCTTTTGTGTAGTTTTACACCCTTGTGAGACACATCGCTCCCGAGTGTTGGCGAGCCAAGCACAAAGGTAGCAGAGCAGGGAATAATTTATAGGCTGCTAAATGAGGGTGAGTGTGAGGGCGTATGAGTTGGATTGTGCTAACATGGGTGGCCTCCTCATTCACTGAATGCCAACCTATAGTCATGCTGGCAGCAGCCGGTGCCTCCCATGCTCCCTAGATGACAGCTATGAGGTTGACACAGTTTAAACAATCACAAACGTGAAGAACCTGCCAGGTCTTGGATACTGCTGGCAAGCAGCTCTCACAGCACTTCCTCTGCGAGGTCAGTGTCATCAACTGTTTCACAACTTAGGCATGGCAGGATGATATGCCTTGAACCATACGTCCTCCTGGATGATATGGGGAGCAAAACCAGGTCTCCTGACTGGGCCGCCTTCCCTGGTGCTCTTCTGGAATCAAAGCATTAATTTGGGGCTAATTTTTCTCCTTCTGCAGGTGAAAGGGTCAGGCTCTTAGGAGCGACCTACTACCGCTCAGCTCATGCAGAGAAACCAGAGTCAATGGCAGTGCGCTCTGCAAGCAGGGATGCGCCACCACCGCCGAGGACCTTGGTCTCAGATCTCCAGGGGCAGGAAAAAAATAGAGGCTGCAGCTTGGTAAGAGCTGGGACCTGAGGCAAAGCCTGTACTTTCTGAAGACACAGTCTATGATGTGACATCTAAACACACTCAATAAGAGCCAACGGTGAGAGTCCACAGCCTGGCCCTCACGTCCTTGACCTTATCTTGATGTTTCAAATTAGAGCTTTTAATAACAGTGTGTTTTAATTTGAGCCAAGGCAGGATCAATGTGGTCACCAATACATTAGAGCAGTACTGGGGAAGAAGCCCTCCTGCTTGGCTCATAACTGCCAGTGGAAGTCGGTCTCTCCAGACTCAACAAGAGTCACCGAAGCAGTAAGATAATGGGCTGCTGTTGCCACTGCCTCTCATGTCCAGGTCTGTTAATCTCATGGGACCTGTGCTAAGGAAAGCCCTATTAAAGAGGATTTTAATAAAGGGCTGATTTGTCTACACATACGACCCTGCCCTCATTTGTAACATAAGGAATACACGCTCTCTTGCCCGCCTGCTAAACTCTAAACAGGCCGTTTGCTGTGATACATTACCCTCAGCAATCTCAACGGGTTTTCCTAGAACATTTCCTACAGACTTTCTATCAAAACTAAATGGAACTCTCCGTGTTGGATTACTTTACAAAATCTCCCTAGAATATCCTGCTGATGCTTTATAGACAATGCTTGCAAGCAGAAAGGAGAACAAAGAACTCCTCTCCCCCTCTGCCTGCCTATGGCTGCTGCCAAAGATGGAGGCAGTTCTCCCTCTGTGGGGAGCCTGTGGAGTTTCTGACTCAGAGATGGCTCAGAACATCTGTAAAGAGCATTTATTGATTTGTATTTGCACATTTAGAAAAGCAAACTCCAGAATGGATATTAAATAATGAAAAGGTTTTTTTCCTTTTTTTATTTTGTACAAATATTAAAGGGCCATATTCTAGCCTGAGTGACATCCCAAGCACTCCTACTGGACCTCCAGGAGATTGCATTGAGGAGGTATAAACCAGCAGAGAATCCAGCCCGCTGTATTTACCTTCTGGTTGAAATCAATACAAAATTTCAAATCTCTCCCTCTTCCTGCCCCCTCCCGAATTGCAGAGACCAAACCCCATGTGATAAACTAAATGCACAGACTTGACACTGAAAAATCCAGATCTTGAAAGGTTGATAGGCGGCCCTATTCCAGTGTCCAAAAGTCCTTTCCACACCAAAGCACTGGCTTAGCGTAGTGTCCTAAATTGAAAAGCCCATGATTACATAGACCGGAGGAAAACGGCCTTAGAACCAGTCTCTCCTGTGACAGCAAGCAGAGGAATAACCTGTGCTGCTACTGTATGGGCTGCTCCTGTCTGTTGGGCAGGTGAAGAATCCTTCTTCATAGCAACTTTGACCATTTGTTATTTAAGGACTGACTAACTTGGCAATAGGCTGTCTGAACTAACACATCAAATGCAATCCATGGTATCTCAGCACTTGGTCCAAAGAAATTCTGGTGAATACTTAAAATTAGCATTATGTTCGTTTGGGAATTTATAAATAAAGAGGTGTCTTCTTCTATGGTTGCAAGAGAGAAATACAGCATCATCACTGGATGGACAAAGCTTTGGGAGGCTGCAATGCGTTGCTTTTTCTGCATCTACTATAGTCATTTGGGGCTAAAAGCTTGAAAGCCAGAGGTGCGTTTCATATGCCCAGATGCTTCACTGGTGGAAGCCTGGCTGCGTGGGTCTGGGAGATGCTCCCAGCGCACCTGCGTGCCTTGTAGGGTGGACGAACTGCTCTGCTGATGCAGCTTTGTAGCACGTTCTGCTCAGGCCCTTTCGCTCTCACTGCACCTGGGACTGGCACAAATATGGTGATGGAGGAGAAGGAGAGCAACCTGCCAGGATAACTCACCTGGCCTTGTTTCCATTCCCTTCTTTCCTAGCCCGGTTACCAGCACCTTCCCTACCGGGCCACTAACGTGCACCCACCACCGGCCAGGCCAGGAGCTGTTGGGCGATTTGGCAGGCAGCACTGCTGCTGGAGCCATGCACGGAGCGAGGGGGGCAGCTTGGCTCCCCTAGCTAGGCACTAAATCTTATAGTGATGACAGCCTGCTTCCAGCCATGCCCCTTCAAGGGGATTCCCCTGAGTGAAGAGCTACATGCCTGCAAATTGCTGGATGTACATGCAAGAGCAGAGTTAATATGCTCTGCATGCTCAGTAAATCTAGAGCTCTCCGGGAGAGCTGGGCAGGCAGTATATATGTAGTTTTCAGGGAGAAATTGCCCTTTTCTGACTGTCCAAAAGTGAATGTCTCGCCTTGCAATAAAGGCTCAGAGTTCTCCTAACAATCAGAGAACACCACAGTTATTTTCATTTTCTGCCTAGGGAAATGTTTTTGGGGTGGTGGGAAGAAGATAGAAAATAAATAGTGTTTTAAAGAAATCCTCCTGTTGCAGTAATGTTGAAAAACAAACCTGGCTCAGTTCTGTCCAGGGAAACACTGCCATGTGTTGTTTGCCACAGGGGACTGGGTTGTCAATGCACAGCTTGATAAGTTTGTTAGTATTAGTGCTACACACATTTATGCTGATGGAAAATCTTACTTGCTCTTGTGCAAGAATCTATGCTGCAGATGACCTTACTGAGTTTCCAAATATGTGGGAAAGAGCCGCTCCTGCAGGCTGATGGTTTCAGCCTGGTGGAAGAACAGTCGTCAGAGCCAGATCAGTGTACGCAGACTAGCACAGCTCAGTTGAAGTCAAAAGAGGGATAACTACTGCAAACAAGCTTCTGACTTCATTTACAAAGCCGGCAAGATGGCCCTTTCTGTTCACACAATCTGAACGGCGTATGCTTCAAGAAATGATGAACTGTAGATTAGTCTCATGACTTCCCTTTAGTAACACCAGCACAGACCACACTAGGCCTGTGCAATCCCCATGACGGACCCACAGGTGCATCATACGATCAGTGGAAGTGAAGGTCAGTGGGGTGCGATGCCTCTTTGGTGGGTGATGTGGGAAAGGTATCATTTACAGTAGAGCCTCTAAACAGGTGGTTGGCAATAGGGTGTGTAGTGACTCGGAGTGTTCAGAAAGGGAAGTGGGATCATATGGCGAAGCTGTAATCATTATTAATTTTCTATTACCAGATTAGAGGTACATTAGTGACCTGCACCACTTACCCAGTGCACTAAACCACGCAAAGGTTCTCATAACATAATAAGGTTAAAACAATAATGAAACGGTACAAGAACATAACACACCATAGCGCAGCACCGTCAGCACTGGTTCGACTCCTGGAAGAGCACTTTAGCTGAATAACATGAGTTCCCATGGAAGTGAATCAGGTTACATTATGGAGATGGGAAGGGGAGCGAATACTATACAAATAATTGCTTGCAAACATACTTAGTGTTTTCCTTAGGTGGTGCTCGGGGTTATGTGAATAAAACTGGAGCTAACCAAACTCCTCCGAATACTCCCATTAATTTCTGTGGCTGAACACAAGCTGCAGAACTTGCTAAAGCAGGAGGTCATTAAAACAGATAGTGAGCTAGGATAAAATGAGAGGGACTGGCCCTTGACCGAACCTTGATCACTACGGTGGATTAAGACAATAGGTTTTTTTTCTCTCTCTCTCTGTCCCTTGGTAAGGATTTGCTGAAAAGGTGATGCAGAAAAGTGGCAGAGTCTGAACACACTTGCTAAATTACATAGCACAGGTTTGCAGCCACGGCATGCAAGCCTGGCCATCAGCCCCGTGCTCAGCAGAGGCTGCCCTGGGGTTGCCTTTTTCTTCATCAGGGAATGCCACCTTCCTCTTCCTCTAACCGCTCAGAAGGAAGCTTTCAAGCAACTGCCTAAGTGTTTGTCACTAGCACTGCTGGGCTCCTGCCCAGACACCCCCGTCACCACCCAGGAACAGGTTTCTTGGTGTGTTACACACTAAAAACCCTCAGTTCTTCCTCTGAAGAGCTGACAGTCGGCAGAACACCTCAACCGATATCTCCTTGTGCTCCTGAACGGCCTGCCCGGTGCTGTTCTCTCCTCGGAGGCGGCGGCTGCCTGGAAAGCCCTGGATCTGTTTGAAATCAGCACAGACTGCAACCCCTGACACGTTAATGAACTCCTCTAGCGAGGTCTCCCGGTGACCGAAAGGAACAACCTCCCCCACACAACCTCTCTTCCTGACACCTGCAAACACGATGTGCCCAGTCAGAAGTATCCAGGGGAGAAAGCGTTTCCAAAAAGATAATTTATAAGCCCAGACAGTTGGCACCAGCTACATGTCCAAAGGCAGTTTGGTCTTAGCCAAAGATTATGATGCCATTGGAAGAAAAAAGATGCTTTTTTTTTTTTAAACTCTTAACCTTGTCTCAACCCAAAATTAAAAAGCAAATAAATAAATTATAAATTGTATTCAGCTGGGGCAGATGGCAAAGATATTAAATATTTTGGCATTTGACCAAGTGCACATATAATGCAAAAACTGATGCCAGTAAAATAACCTTTTCTCCCTTTAAAAACCCTTGCCAAGTTAATTGTTATCCACCAAAAAAAGAAAAAAAAAAAAAAAGAAGAAAGTAAATAAAGGAAATCTAGCTCAGAGATGCGTTAACAGATCACTCCGAGTAACAACCCAGCAGAGTTTATGGCCCAAAACATGAACCTTATTTAGAAAGCATTTGGTTGGGGCTGATAATACACAGTATCAGCAGAGACCAGTGCAGTCTGCCTGTGGCTGAACTGCCTTCCATCCAGCGCTGATTTAGTGTACAATTAAGACAATGTCTATGAGATCTAAAGCAAGTACCTACTTCCAGGGGGACACTCCTAGATCTAGTTATTATCATGCCAGCATTTGAAGTATGTCCTTCCAAATAAGCACCCAAACCCTGCCGGTAGTCTCCTGGCAAAAGGCACAATCCTGTGGAGTGCTGAGGATGCTCAATTCCACTGAATTCACTCAAGGATGAAGGTGCTTATTGCATTGCAGGAGGTGTTCAAAGGCTAACGTTCAGAGCTCAGCATCTTTCAGGATCTGGTCCAAAGTGCATTTCCATCCAGAATTAAGAGCAAGTGATTTTTTTTTTCCTCCTTTTTCTTATGAATGAATCAAATAAATGGACTGAGAGTTATTTTGTCCCTGAATATTTTTTGTGCTTTTGAAAGATTCTGCTAGCAGACTGATTGCTCTGGAATATTTATTTCATTTACTTACTTATTTTTTAAATTTATGCTGCATGTTCGTTCACTGTCCTTTGGGTACACAGACAATGAAAATATATATATCTTTTTTGAAATACACCATATTGCAGATCTAGGGAAACAAGAGTAAAAGAAATGTAGAAAGTATGCTGGAAGGAAAGGCTGGGACATAAGCACAACAATGCTCAGATCTTCTCATTGCTTGGCAGATGGGGTCAATATAAAAAACCAGCCATTACGTATGGGGAAATAGAGACACAGGATATGGCTGCAACCCACCCAACACCTCTGAGCTTTTGGAGCAATGTTCAGAGCATCGCCAAGTGGTCCCTGGTCCAAAGTGGTGCCCTAGTATCAAGACCTTGGGGTTCTTTCCCCCCTCCATTAGAGGCTGTGATTAGGCTCTCTGAAACTCCCCTATGCCCAGCCTGGGAGCCTCTTCCAGGGCTCCATTGACAAATTGCTCTAGAAAACCAAACTATCTTTTAATTTTTTGTCTGTTATAAAATGTAGGTACAAATCAAAATGGTTACCAAAAAATATTGGCTCTGTAGCATAATTAAGTACATAGATATATAAAATCCATGCTTGTGCCAATCATTGATTGCCAAGAAAAAAAAGAAGTAAGTGAGTTTGGATGACTAAACCCTCCCTCCACCCCAGACAAAAAGAAACCCTCAAAAACCAGCCTTTGAAAACAACTGTGTTTAATCTCTAGTAAATTTTCTTTTTTTTTTTTCCAGGTAAAATTAGCAACATACTTATTGATTTTTGTGTAGCTGGAAATGTATAGGTAGAGCTAAAAGAAGGGTAAATAAAACATGATGGACTTTCAGGGTTAGATAAAAGAAAGTGCTTATAAATGCAGAAGTCCATGAGCAGAAAAGAAACCGTGAAGGGTTCAGGCAGGAGGCCAGGAAGCCGGCTGCATACTGTAAGCTATTATTTGTGTTGAAAATCTCCAGGAATTGACTGAGTATGAGCTTTCTTAAGCAAGACTTTTTGCCAAGATCTATACGGTTATAATATACCCATATTATTTATATTGCAGGAATTTCCATGAGTATTTTCCTGCCCTGTCTTTGCAAAGAGGAATTGGTGCAGGTGCACATGGACAGTTTAAGCAAATTGGTTAACAGGGGTCACATGATGTAATGTTGTTAGTTTAAGTGATCTTTGATCAATAACATTCATGGCAACAGCGAGTTTGTTTGTCCTTAATGCCAGGAGGTGTTTTACCACTTCAGTAGTTTTAAAACTAAGGGACCGAGTCCAGGAAAATCAATACGAAAGTGAAACTCTTCTAAGTTCACAGTGGAACTTAGAAAAGGTGAGATGCAAAATGATCAAAAGCTCAACAAGAGTTGGGACTCCTCGGATCCACCGCACCTATTCTTCACGTGGCAGGGGACAGGTCACCTCTCTCCTCTTACCCTCAGTTTACCCACTTTCAAAGTTGATTTTAGAAATTAGATGACCTGCACCGGTGCAGTTGCATCAAGCTGATCTTATCTAGGGTGAGATTCAATATCTGAAGCAGTTAAAATCAAAACATGTAGGGATTTAAAGATCTGTATCACCAACTTACCCCAAAAGCTACAACTGCAGTATGTAACAAATCAAGCCTTAAAACTGTATAGATGTCTAAATATGCATATGTATGTACATTTAAAAACATAAAGTCTCCTCATCAAAACTGGCGTAAGGAGAGAGCTGACTGTAGCAGATAGTTCTCATGGATCAATGTTGCCTTGACCTTTGTGTGTCATGTTTTTGATGCTGTTACATTTTTTTTTTGCAGATTCAGACAAGCTCATACTTCTGCAAAGGAATTTATTATATCTCAGTGATACAGACTGCACAGCATTTAACCTTCCCAGCCTAACTTTAAATGGGGTTGTGCATGCACGTGTGTTTCTGCATTTCCGGGCTATGGATAATTTCTACTTCTCCAACTAGTCTCATAGGGACAGGGCAGATCTTTCACAGAAAGTGACTGCAGAGTCAGTGTACAAAGGACAACACGAGCCACCATGCACAGAAATTTGGTAAATGAACAGTTGAAAACCTAACGTTAGATTCACATAATGAAGTTAAATTAAACCCACTATTCTTACATTAAACAAGAAGACCAAGAGCTGGAATATATGGTCTATTAGCTTGATTACGGTAGCGGGATATAGGAACACAGGACTATATAGCCAGCTCTCAAGAGACAAAGCTGGTGAGTCATTCCCTGCTTTCTTCCCTTATCTACCTTTCCTACGGCATCAGAAACCTCTTGGGGCACAGACTGTGCTCAGACAGGACTATGTGAAGGATCCAGAGAGATGGGTCCATTTTGGGGCCCCTAGTGGTTACTGCCATGTAAATAATTACTAATACCACGAATAAAGCAACAAACTCAAGTAGCAAGCTGAAATGGGAAGTGTTCCAATCCTGCCCTCACTCTGCTGCAGATCCACTGGGTGATGCCGTGCACACCACTCCTCCGGCTGCCTCAGTTTCCACATCTGCCAGGAGGAGATAACTATACCAACCAGCGTGCCTTAAATACTTTGAGATAGAAGTATTAAGAGCTTTGAGATGTAAAATTTGTACAGTAGACTGCAGTATTATTCACCAGCTAGACATAATCAGCAAGAAGGATGACTCAGATATGGCTCTCGTTGCTCCAGAGCAATAAAAAACATCTTCCACAGTAAATTTTAAAAATTAGTTTGTGTCATTTCTGAGTTACTGGAAAAGTAACTTTGCTTCTCCTGTTCTTGTAAATAAAATGCCATCAAATTATCACGAACAGCATGAAACATGATGTTCGGCAGAGACAATCCAAAGTGAGGCGTCTTTTTGTGTTCACAGGCTTGGCTATGTGGTCCTACCACAATTCACCTGTGAATTGAACCATCTGCAATTAACTCAGCCCTGCTAGTAACCATCAGCTATTAAATTCACCCATAAAAAGCATTTCCTTATCTAGAGCATCAAGTGTTTAATCTCAGACGTGAACAACAGCACCAGAAGGTTTTATTTATCGAATCAAGTCACACTGTGTAAGTGTCAAAAGAAAGATTTAAAAATAAGGTTTTAAGACTATCGGGAGAAATTGGAGCATTCCAGGTACAAATAGAGAAACACAGTCTGTCTGTCACATGGCTAGCAGCAGAGAGAAATGTAATCTACAGTAACAGCATTGCTTTCTCTTTATTTTCACTTTGCTCAAAGGGCACTTTTCATCTGCAGTTTCCAGCCTGGTGGGAGGCAGATGGAACACGGGCTTAGAAGTCAGACCCAAATATAATGCATTCCATCCCAATCTCACCCTGCAGGACCTCGGCTCACTTAAGAAGTGGCAGGTGACTCCACCCGACCCAGAGCAATTGACATCCATGTAAGGAGGAATAATAATTAAAAAAACAAAAGCAAAACAAACATTATCCCTGTAATGAGATGGTCACGTGCCAGGGCTGCGCTGCTACAACCCGGGCTTTTCCATATGAGACCTCCCGCGAGCTGTTGTGTGGCTACACGGGAGGGACTGTCCCATGAACCCAGATGGCCTGTGGCACTGCCCCAGAGTTAACATCTTGCCTACAACACCGCAAGGGCAGATAATTTCTAGTCCTGGAAATTTAAATTTGTTAATTTATTCCCTCTATTTAATTTATTTATTATTCCCTCTCTTCTCATAGGAAAGAGGCCAGAGATATGCCCGCAAAGCTCACCCTAGGGCGCTGGGGCTGATTTTCTTACCAGGTCAGATTTTAAATAAATCATCCTCCACCTTGCTGTGCACCCCTACCAATCCTTGGTCTGAAAAGTGATGGGAAGGGCTGTCAGTTGCCCTACGGTGTTGAGTCTCTGCCCATTGCTTGGCAGCAGAGGTTGTTGCAGGTCCAGCTCCCTCCAAAGGCCAGAATGGGTTGCATTTTGTCCTAAAAGTTAAGCATGACTTTCAAGCTGAAGCTACTGTTTGGATTGTAAGGACAGAAATAGGAGTGTGGATATTAACTGCTAGCAAATAATTGTCTGATACAATAAAGCAGAACATCACCTGCTCCCTCTGCAAACTTTTCTTTTTCCTGGTGCCACTGAAAATAATCTTTTCTCCCCTATTTCTGATAATGCAGCAGAGAAGACTCAAGATTTGCTGTCATAGGGCGGATACCAGGATCCATTTACACCTTCTGTGGGGAACGGGGTGCCAGAGGCTGCAGATCAATTTGAATTAGCAGACCCTTTAATTCTGAATTTCCAATTTATTTGCTGTGCAATCAGGGCAAGAACATAAGGGGAATAAAATAAAAATTGAGGTCTCTACTCAACAGTATTTGGTAGTAGATTACCTATGGTAATGTGCATAATTTTCAATTCCTTATCTGTCTTCCCCAGACAGGTGACCCAGAGTTATTAGCACTGTTTATATCATTAAGCACTGGGCTGGGATTATAGTCCAAGTGACTGCACAGCACTGTATGTGAAATTCAGATCTCCCGAGCACCCGCTAATCAAGTTCACTTGGGCTGATCTTCCATCTCCAGGTCTGGCTAATCTAGGATTTGATAATATATACCAAAAAAAAAAAAAGCAGGTAGCCTCCTCCAACTTCTTCACAGCTTAATCCGCGTATGCAGAGACCATCAACAGCGAGGACACACTGTGATGGAAGAGGAAATATCACCTTAAGACGGAGCCAGGGCAGGCAGTGAGACAGCACAAACTCATTTCACCACTGCTGTGTGAAATGTTTTTAGTGACATGGAACTAAACTAGGGGAGGAAAAACATGCAAATACACCTGAGCGGAGGAAAAACGCTCTCTTCAAGCAGAACAGAGCAGCAAGAGACATCAGCACGTGCCATTTTGTGCTTCTGGTTTAGTAGTTGAGGTCAGGCAAAACAGGTAAATGGTGCTATCAGCAGAGATTCATTAATGTCCTTTCTCTTCTGCCACAGACGCTCTCCAGTGGCGAGGATCGTCCCCGCGTTGTGCAGGAGGGAAATATTCACACTGCAGGGGAGAGCGGGCTGCTTTACAGCGAAGCGTGCTGCGGCGCTGGTGCCGCTCAGAGCCGTCCCTGGCTCCCTGTCTGGTCCCACTCCTCCCTGGGGACGGGGGAAGCCAAGACCCGTTATTTCTGCTGCGTCCCACTGAGGGATGTGCCTACATACCTGCAAAGGGTGTAGGGCTGAGAGAGCCAGGAACGTATTGGAGGACTCCTGGCTCCTAATTTAAGCAGCTAAATGTGCTCCTTCTCCTTTACAGCAAAGTGCATCGCCTTTGGACAGTAAACCAGCTCAAATCGCTTATAACCCCCTTTGAGCGATGACGTGCTTGGTGGATAGCTTTGTTTTAGGGACCACAGAAAGCAGTTTGAACAGCTCCCGGCACCGTGGCCTGACCGCTCAGTGGTGCAGCAGGGAAGAGCCTGCACCCCCCAGCTCCCCATCGCACCGCCTCCCTTGTAGAGGGTAGCCAGCTCTGGCTTCGTTAGGGTGCTAACTGGGGATTTATTCTATCTTCCCTCTGTTTCATACATAGATTAATTTAAAATAATTTAAAATAGGATAACATAATACTGTTACTATAGTGATGTACCAACATATAAAATATAACAGGGCAAAGATTATTTTTAAAAAATTAATTATGTATTTAATAATCAATGAAATGTCAATGAAGGTATTATGTCTCCAGAAAGTCTGGGGTATTCCAGTTCAGGCCTATTGCTGACGGCTGAACTCTGGTGTCCTCCACTCGTGTTGGGAGGAACCTAATGAATATTAGGTATTAGATATAAGGTGCTTCTCAGAGCAACGATGCCAGAATATTGACGGTGAGCCTGCTACTTGGAACCACTGATATCAGCAGGAGTACTTAAAGGGAATTGTTTAATCAAAGATGTAATAAAAAAAATGAGTTGCGAGAGTCCGACCCCTTGATATGGAGAATAAGTGGATGTGAATGCCGATAGCTGGGCAGTACAGAGCACCTCTCACAAGGAGCCACCTTGGCAAGCAGATTCACCCCCCTCTCCTTTTCCACTGGGGAGCCAAAGCCACCTGTGCCACCTCCTACCCTGGGAAGGGAGGGACGAGGGAACAGGAGGTGGTCAAAAATGAAGGGAGAAGAGACTGCAGCAGGTCTGAATGAGAGCAGAGCAGCCTCAAACCCAGCTGGGAAGCGGAGCTGCAGAGCTCTGTGAGCCAGGATCACACTTGGTCCTACAGAGGTAGTGGGACACTGCTCTGGGACACAGCTTGGTGTGCTCCGATACCAGATCTGCGGTGTGGGGGGCTATAACCCTCCTGCGCTTGGTGTTAACCCCTTCAGCACCAGGTGATGCCCGGTGCACACGCGGCTGATCTCCCCTGTGCTAACGTGGGGGCTCCTGTCAGCTCCTGCATGAGTCCTGTCCCTGGTAAGGGATAACATCAAGAAGAGAGGTCTGCATCCTGAACAGGCTCTTGGCCTGGCCATGGGATGATCAGGCTCCTTGTGCAGCCCTTGAGGGGCCACCATGGACTCACAGTGAGCCCAAGACACGGCTGAGGAAAGAAGCTGAGGTTTTAGTTATTTCTGCATAGATATCATCTTATTGCAGATGTAACTGGTAAAGTACCTGCAACTCTCACAGATGGTTTCTTAGCAATATAAAGAGTCTTTGCCTCAGTGGAGATAGCTGCAGTTTTACTAAGGATGGCTGCACTCTAGGTGCTTTGGTTTTAACTAGTTGAAATGAGTCATCTAACACACTGCATACACAGACTCCTTCATAACCGATATGGAAAAGAAAACAACAATAAAAAAAACCTCCTGTGCTGTCTCCTCTGGAGCAGCCCAACATCTCTCTCCTGCTCTGAGCTCTCATTTCCACACACGAGGACAAGGAGACGAGGAAGGATTTGCCTGTGCCTCTACCCAACATGTGCAACACAGCACAGAACTGGGCTGTGACAGCAAATGCTTTATAGCTCAGTTTTCTCTTCAACAGCAGTTTGCAAAAAAAAGTTTAGGAACCCCTAATTTAAAGTATTCCTGAGGTGTAGGCCAGAGCTGCTTCCCTTCCCCTGCACGATTGCCCTCTCCAACACAAACAGAAACGCCAGTGCTGGCGGGGAAGCAAACCCCTCCACCAGGGCTGGGAAGGGATGCCCAAGCCGTGGAGAAGAGCTTGCAGAGGCAGCAGGGGGGTGCCTTCAAAAGCCAGGGGTTAAGGATGGGGGCTGCAAGCACTTGGCTCTTCGTAGCAGAGCTGAGGGGACGGGGAGAGGGGCAGGGGTGCATGACCCACTGCTCTCCTCCAAACCAAGCAGCTCCTTTCCCTGCACGGGGAGACGCGAGCCGTGCTGCTCCCTCAGCAGGGCCTGATGCATTTTGGCAGAAGCCGCTCGCCCCCAGCCTCTCGCACGAGGCAGGAGGGCAGAAGGTCTTGCGGGGGCCGATGAGCCAGGCACAGATGTGCTGAGGATGTTGGCTAGACAAACAGATGAGCAATGCTTAGCTGAAGACAGACATGTATGAGAGAGATTTCCCCCTCCCTTCCTTGTTTCTGAAGTTAAATAAATAAACCTTGTTCTTGCCCTAGGCATGTTTCTGCTGGATGTTCAGCTGAAACCTCCTCAGCGATTCACTTAACAGTTGTGAGTATGGTAATAGCAATAATAAAAAACCCTAAACAAACAGCACACAAGAAAACCACAGGGTTTTGCAAGACCTCATAGCTGGTTGCTCCAAGTATCTGAAATGCCATCACACTTTTCTGCTTGGTTTATAGAGATGGGTGAGTTGGAAAGAGCTGGCTTATTTCATTCCTATTCTCTTACTTATTTGACATTGTTTTGATTAGAAAAGAGAAGCTATTGGCACCGGGTGTAATAGCTTTTATACCTCTCCTCAGTGTCAATATTAGATGCAGAATTCTGCTCGCCTACCAGCACAAATTACTCTAACTCACTGAAAAGAATAAAAGCCATTTTGGTAGAAATATTGCTCACTTGGAAGTTATTTTTTATGGATATTGAAAAAGTCTTCATCTAGGCTGCAATCTCCCAGCCTACAAAGACTTCCAGTTTGAAACAGCTAGAAAATCTAGTCTACGGTCAATGTGGTATATCTAGTTTCTCCCTGAAGAATCCGGATGTTCACATTTCTTAAAAAATAAATTACAGCTCTAAGTGCTATGGTTCCAAAAGAAGTCTCAAAAATGTGTCAAGGGAGCCTGCAGAGAGCCCTGGGACAGTGGTTGCAGGCTGAGAGACCTGTTTCCTTCATTTTGGGGGATGATGCGGGTGAATGTCGAGGCCCCTCTCCAGCCCTGCCAGATAGTGCTCCCAGAGCTCTGCAACGTAAGCGTTTTTTGAGCTGCGCGTGTCCCAGAAACTGGTAGGGGGCCTGGGAAGATGAGGGATAGTTTATGGTCTTGGCCACTAGATAAATGTGAGGAACCAGCTAAGAAAGTCCAAGATGTTGGTCGGGACACTACCTTTACCAATCTCACGAAGTAGAAGATGGCCTCAGGATGAACTCTGGCTAACTCAACTGAAATGTGGTCCCCTGATCCCCACTTTGAGCATGAGCAAATTGGATATCGTAGTGGACAGAGTCTCAAAGTTTGCAGTACTGTGGTCGGTGCCGACACCACGTCTGTGGCACGAAAAGCCCAGGACAAGCCGACGCATCAGATCTGATATGTTTCAGCATCACCCTGAGACACCCCTCTTTGTGCATCCACGGCAGGCGCTTGTTATTTATCATATCGCGCTCAGCAAAAGCTCTACCCGTTGCCCTGTGCATGCCGATTCTAACGGGCTGTGTGTTTCAGGTGCTCGTTTTGAGCTCACCGGGGCTGACATTTCCATAGCTGCACTGGAAACACCCGACCTGGCAGGATACCTTTCATTCTTCATAAAGTGTAAACGCTGACACCTTCGCAGCCCGGCCTTCGAGCGCGCGGCTGCAGCGGTGAAGCCGATGCCTGAAGCCTGCACGCTCCCCAGCTCATTCTCCCAGCGCGCTCTCTCTCCCTGCATGCCGTTCCGAAAGCAACAAGTGTCGCTGCCTCTTTTGGGCTGTCAGCTTAAAATCTCACTCAGGCAGGTGCTCAAACACAGGTGACAAAAGGGAGCCCTTTTCTGAGCTGACACAGCACAGCAGCGCCTAACAGAGCTGCGCTGGTGGGAGTGCAGACCAGAGGGAATCAAAGCCTTGCAGCACTTCAAAGCATTAAGATTTACCAATGATGGCGACGGGGAAGAGTCCTAAAAATAATGGTGTGGAAAGGGCCATGTTACCTTGTTATACTGTATGCTGGGAACACACTAGTTTTAAAAGCGATTTGCATAATTTAGCTTCTCCCCTCTTAGAATAGCAAATTAACAGTTCATTTTACAACTCTACCAATCAACACCTATAGCCCATTAAATTTAACAACAAACTTGCCTTATGAAGGAGGTTGCAGCCGAGCCTTTCAACAAGCCCCCCTTATCACTTATTCTTTCCCCTGAATTGTGCGTTTCTTTGTTTTATAAACTATCATTTCTATTTTCTCATTAGCAAGTGCGATGCTAAATTAATTCCAGGTGTTAATTTACACATTGGATGCTCAATTCAAAACTCAGTTCTGCTGATGTCAGTGGAGACTAACCTCACTGCATCTTCAGTTCTCCAGAACAAATCCAGAGCAACCCTCTCCCGCTCTCAGTTACCGCAACGCAAGCCTCTGCTAAATCTACCCTGCACTCTGCTGCTGCAGGGGAAAAAACAAAAAAACCCAAAAGCAGAGTAGCTCCACTAACCCCATTCTGTCCCCAGTTAGTGCAGTGTAATTTGAGAGCAACTTCACAGAATGAAGAAAGAATTACTCAGGGTGTATGTTGAATATAACTGGAGGCAAAAATTGGCACAAGAACTGAAAATGTGCAAAAGCTTATTTTGAAGGTTCATTTTCAGGAACAGCTTCTGAATACAGGGTCATTTCAGTAAACACGCTGCTAATTGAAGGGAATACCATGCCACATGGCTTCATTTGCAAAGCCATTTGGAACGAATTATCAATATTTTATAAATACGTTAAGGTGGTAATAAAAGATGCATGATGTAGTGTGTAGGTAGGAAGCCCTTCTGAAAGGAAATGAAGAAATTATAGATAACCTTGACATGTCGAAGTTATGCAGTTGGAATTGTTAAGGAGAAGGGTTTTTCAGATATTTCAAGGTAGGAAAGTGATAAGAATTCTTTAAAGGAACAATGTCACTTTGTTTAGGCTTAAAGTCTGGTTTGCCACTAGGGAAATGTCGGTATCATCTCAGACCGATACATTTCACCAGTGATAGGCATGTTTTCACTGCATTCCCCATTTCATTCAGATGTGACTAACAACTCTTGTGCTTCTTGCAAAACCCATCCAGAAGTATTTGAACATAGTTCTGCTTATCCCAGATCTCGGAGGGAGTGGCAGCAATGGGTAACACCGCGTGCGCTTGTACTAACGGGCAGTAGTGAAAACTCCTGTTTCCAGCGTTGTTTTGTTCTCAGAAGATGGGAAAGCGCAAAACTTCTGTGGAGCAGCGTAGATTTACACTAGGTCCTCATGAACTACAGGGAGCTGAGCTGCTCAGTCTTTGTGGCTTTCACATCTAGAATGCTTGGCCCAACCTACTTCTGCTACGATGAGCAATGGGGTTACAAAGACCACACAAGGCTGTGTGTGCTATAAAGCCCTTTACGGCTGAAACCTCCACCCTTAACCTCCATAGACTGGAAAGAAAGAGACTGAATAATTTCCAAAAATTTCAGGTCAAAAGGTCATACTGGAGCTGGAGAACAAAGACTGTGGCTGCCCAGCCACCCTTGTGCAGAGGAGGAAGGGAGGGAGAGGTGGATTTTGGGAGGCGGCAGAGGTCTGGCTATCAGTTGGGTTGGTAAACATCTCCAGGGACTTGTGGGAGGTCTTTTGCAGCCACATGTAGATCCGCACGTGTATACAGAGATACAAAGGCATGTTTGGGTGGTGTCATGACTAGTTGCTGGGGTAACACACCTGGGATCAGCCTCCTGTTGTTCTCTAAGACAAGTGGAGGCAGACAGGTCTGATAAAGGAGAAAACAAATTTGGAGACTACTAAACACAAACAGAGAGATGCTTTAATGAGGATTTCTTGTAGGTGGGAGATCACAGGAGGGCAGGTGCCCTGCCTGGCCAATGTCTGTGACCGAGACCAACCAGCTGGCAACTGGGCTCTTGGTTTGGCTGGTTTTATGCCCTTACGCTCCCCGATTTGCTTGAATGCTAGCCTAGCTACACATGCTCCAGACTAGCAAATCTAGTGTGGATGGGGGATTAGAACTTGGAAGCACGTTACCGTTTCCCTGAACTTTGAATCTTACTGCCAAAGACTTCTGAAAACAGCTTCAGCTTTCATCCTTCTATCCTTTGAGCATACACCACAGCGCGCTCGACCTGTATGTTCTTAGAAGAGGTGGTGCGCTTGGTGAGAGCCGCTGCTGGCGCAAGCGCATGCAGCCAAATCTGAGCCAAACCGTGCCAAATTCTGTGGCTTGAATAGCAGGATAACCACGTTATTCACTGAATATCATATATATATATATGCATATCATACACAGCACAAAGACGTGTTTCCCCCTTGGTCTAGTTAATGACATCTCCTGGCCCAGGGAAACACTAAAGCTGGTATCCTTGCCTTTTGGCCAAGTTTAAATCAGGGGCCCATGTAACACCCTCCTTACTGAACTACACCTGAAGTGTAGTTCCTGCCCTCTCCCCCTTAAATGAGATTATATCTGGTGTGGTGTCATTTATTGCCACCTAAAACACCATGAAGGGGCAGCATCTTAGATTAAAGCAGATATTCATGGTATCAGAACTACAGTGGAGGAAAAAAAAGGATGAAAATTGATACTATTTATTTCAAAATTTTATTTTTTTTCAGAAAAATATCCCTATAAAAACATTTTCAGTATTTAATTATAAAAAAGTTGAAGAAATGTTTCCTTCTTTTGAAAAGAAAAAAAAAAAACAAACAAAAACCAAACCCAGTATTTTAAAACTGCTCCAGCACAGACAAAAACCAATCTCCTCCTCATGCAAAAACATAGGCTCCTACGACACGACTAAAATGCTGTTAGCATTATAGAACAGATGATGCAAACAAGCACAATTAAGTAAGTTCGTATCAAGCAGCAGGGGGCCATGGTAAATACACACCAGACAATTTGTAACTATGCTCATGTTTAAACATTTTACGGGTCTCTGAGCCCCCAGTTTTAATTTAAACAAATGCACACTTCAGTGTATGTAGATAAATAAAATCAGAACGATAGCTCTCATTCTGACAGGGACCAAATGTGAGATACAATCTACACTAAATAAAAGAATTATTTATGTAGGTAAATAAAATCTGGTTGGATTCCTTCTCTGTATGCCGATAGCTATTCACCACTTTTTTTTTTATTTTATTTTTTTGGTTCTGAGATAAACAATCCTGAAGGAAAAATAATGGGAGGAACATTGATTGTACCTTGTAATTTTGGGACTAAAATGATTGACATCTCTAAAAATGAGGGATGTGTCTGAAGTATGCTTCCCATAATTGTTTTTCAGCATCCTTGAGGCAGTTATTTCTTTCCTAAGCACAGGGAGAAGGGACCCAACCACTGTTGCCACTCTGCAGCTATTACTGACAAACTGCGACTTTTAAAATGTTGCTGCTGTGTCGGGCGCCCTTCCAGCAGGGTGGCTGGATTTAAACATTTCCCTCTTGGGATTTTTTGATTTAGTTTATTTTTTTTTAAGTCCCTAAACACACTGCAAGATCCCCTCTGCACAATTAACTAACCTGTATCTGAGCTGCAAGAATTAAATGGCAGCGTAAGATACCCTCCTCCATGAAGCTGGGATAATGCTGACCAGGTATTAAATTCATGCAAAAAACACAGACCAAAAAGATTAGAAATTGAGTCAGTGAACCAGGAAAAGTGCTGAGGAGCAGAACAGGCAGATCAGAGCCAAAACCAAAACAAAACCAACAAAAAAAATACTAACCCAAAAAAACCTCAGAGGAAAATCCACCCCAAAACTAAAATCCTCTAAAACTGTGCAAGACAGCTTTTGAATGTTTCAGAATTTGCCTGTCTATATATAAACCCATAATGAGATCTCTCACATGTCTATACAAACACAGCAGTACATAAGCGTTTCCTTCCTAGAGGCACACATCAGATGAGGTTCCCATCACGCTGGATATGATATAAACATACATTTCACATGATCCTCCTCCCCAGAAACTTACTTAACTCCAGGGCCAAGTTTTCCCTTTCTGCAGTGCTTTAAGCAAAGGACTGGGCTTACTTTGGGGTGTTTGACTACAACTTTTCGTACAATACCAGAATCCCTCACTTCTTACAGGTTTAGCACAACACGTTATTCGGAGGAGGGTGGCTGGGCAGAGCATGTATCCCAACTAATCTTGCCTTGGGAATTCCAAAATATTTAGGAATATCCAAACAGTGTTAAAATAGGTGAGACACTCTTGGGCCTGTCGGACTTTTTTTTTTTTTCTGAAAGAGAAGCTTCAGAAAATCTTTTGTTTTCTCTTTTCATACATCCCTGTGGTGCAGGCTGAATACACCTGGAGGTAAGCTAGAGCGTTTGGGGATGGGGAGAGGTAGGAGTCAGATCAGAAACTGGGTTCTTCGGGCTTTATCCCATCCATAGGAAACGCAGGACCAAACAGGTAAATATCTTTCTTATCACACCATTGAAAGACTGTATTTTTTGGAAAAGAAAAAGATATAAATAGGACAATATTCAGCCTTCCTTTTTTTGGCACGCTGCTTCTGCAGGAGGCTTTTCCTAGAGTCCAGATTCTACTGCAGCTAAAATCCCCAATTATAGTAAGAGGTACTTGCAATACAGGTTATTTTGATGGACATAATACCCAAAACTAAGCTTTCTACCATCTGTTCGTCCCTAAAATTTGAAAGCAAAGAGAACATATTTCACCACTACGTCAGTGAAAAGTAAGATAAATGCTATTTAAATGCATGTACAGCATATGTTCTTTCTTCTATGCCACGTTCATCCGTAATGCTTTACTCATTTCTCTGGAGACACAAATCAGTGGGAAAAAAAACCCCCAAAACCAAAACCCAAACCCACCTTCCTCCACAACCAACCTTCCCCCACAGAACCAAGTTTTCTGGACATGGGTAGGTTTGTGAGAGATGAGAGTGCTATTCAAACTGCAAATGAGACTGGACTATACAATTCACATTCTATATTTATTCCCCTCTCCAATTCTCTCCCCAGGTAGCTTCAATGACAGGAGACAGGAGGATCGGGGCGGGGGGGGGGGGGGGGAGGATAAATCTGTGATGGGGTGGAAGGGTTTGCGTTATCTATTCAGCCAGACAGTGGGAAGTTTGTATTCCCAGCAGATCCTTTGGCATGTCCACCAGTTTATAGTCAGAAACTAGAAGGGAAATAAACATCACGAGTGTCACTGCAGAGTTACCGAGTCTTTCACCACTGGTAATTGGCTGATGTCCTGCAGCAGTGCCAGCTCAGGGCGGCAGCTGCAGAGCAGGACTTCATAGTGCTAACTGGCATCTGGTACATAAGGCTCCCCTTGTCCCAGACAAAGCACTAGGAGTTAAATACCTAAAAAAGTATTTTGGTTTTACATCTACCTGGTGCATCTTCACCTCTCCTTGAGCCTAGCAGCGTCAGCAGGTTAGTTCTGATAAAGGCTGCTACACAGGAGGGATGTGCACTCAGAGGCACTCACTCTGTTCCCAAGGCTCCTGCGTTGGCTGAGAGGAGCATGTGTCTGGCACGCAGGAGAAACTGATGGGTGCCTGACTCCCGTGATAGGCACGTGCTTGCATAGCAAATCTTGCTATAGCAGAGCAACTACAGTACAAAGCCAGGATGTGACCCTTGAGTGATGATATGTAAATTACTGAACACTATTTCCCCAGTCCTTCCCCCTCTCTACCACACAGGCACCTACTGCAGCAGGTGCCACAGCATCTGCAAGGAGCTCTGGAGGAGGCACAACTGCTGCTAGCAGAGAACATGAGGGGAGGAGCTCCTGTGCAGTGTGTTTAATAGGTTTGTCTTTGAGAAACTACTCTCTTTAGGCTATATAACTGTGAGTTTGTTGAAGCATTAGCATCCCAAATCACTTGTCAGTTTTGAAAATGTAGGTTGATAAGATGAAGGAATTTGGTTATTGCCTCTGTCGGGAAGCAAGAGCCTTTGCATTCTGCCCATTATTTTCTAAAATCTGCAGGCTCATAACCTATATGCAACAGCTTTGCCAGGAGTTTTAAAAGCAAGCCACCTCCTGGCTACACACACAAGTGCACAGAGAGGTTTTTTGCACATTATTTGGAGATGCTTCAGCAAATCATCTTTGGTTCACTGAGGAATGCTCTGCTTTCAGTTCTTGGTGCTTTCTCACTTCCCAGGCTGCTGACTGCGTCAGAGACATGACCGTGTCTGAAGTCCGGTTACTACTGGGTCAGCCTTAAAAGTTTCACTCGGGAAGGGACTTGAGAGCTCCAGGTGACTGCACCTGCTGAAACGCTCCTGTTATCCCAGTGAAGTGCCCAGCGGTCATCAAGTTGGGTTTTTCTTTCAGCTGTTGGCTTGAATTGACAAAGATCTGCTTAAGGGCACCAGATTAGAATTCTGTTAGTTTTAAAAGAGCAGAAGGAAGAGAACACAGGGCAGATATGGGCTTGTGAGGAAAAATTTTTTTATTTTTAAGAAGAAAAAAGAATTTTTCTTAAAAGAAATCTAACACGATTATATATTTCTAACTCCACTTCCCATCTGTTCACCTTCCAAAGTGACATTTAAAGGAGCTGAGTTTACAATGCCAGAGGCATCAGCAGCACTGGATTGAGTGGATCAGATTCCAGACTGACTCTAAAGCTACTCAAACCTTGCCTAAAGCTCAGCTCTTATTTATTTGTTTTCCTACAACAGAGGTGCCTTGATCTCCAGAAATGCTGGCATCTGCCCTTTTCTTGTTTGCATCCCTTTGTGCTGAGAGCATTATCTGTCTTTTTACAGTGTATGACTTGGTAGAACTGCCCGAATCCCCCTTACATGCCTGAAAGCACTTTGGATGAGGTGGAAGGTTCCTCTGACACAGTGCCTGGAGTTTAGGCCCCACAGATCAAAATGGCGAACGAGTTCCAGGGTTGCTCTTCTCTCCAGGACACACAGAGGTGTGGTCAGGAACAACACTCCGTTAATAACTAGGAGAAGGCTGACCTGGGGACGTGCCTGGACTCATCGACCCTCTAAAACATTGGTGCCCGATGCAAAATGGGAAACAAGCACATTCACCTGCTCTGTAGTCCAAGCGGGAAAGGCTGAGCTGCAGTTGACGTGACCAAGGCATAGCTTTCTCAAACTCTAAAAAGAACTGCAAACATTGATGCCAACATGTCTTTGCAATACAGAAAGGCCCACCTCAGATTTAAACTGGCGGGTCAGTAGGAGTGAATGTCTGAGGAAGACTGAAAACTCACAGGCAATGTAAAAGGAGATAACAGAAGATGTGCCTGGATAAACTGGTGCTCAGCACAGGAGGAGAGAGCCAAAGAGGCATGTGAGGACATAGGCAGAAAGGGGAAGAACATCTTTGCACTTAGCAAGCATAAGGGCTGAGGAATAGAGTTCTCCTTCCTCAGACAGTGACCTAGCCTAACAAAAGGCGAGGATTTAGCCAATACGGAGTCCATTGGGAAACCGTGTCAATGCTACCATCGCCATCTCCATTTCCTCTTCAGTAAAGCAGAAGACTCATTCTGCACCTTCTTTGGAAAGCATTTGTGACTACAGGTACAGAGCCCTCTGCAGGAACCCAAGCTCTGAATTCCCCTGCGTGTGTATCCTAATCCTACAACTGCCTCTACAAAGGTTTAGGTTTTATTGACTAATGACACAATTAGGGGAGAAAAAAAAAGGAAGCAGCCACCCACACTGCTTCTGTCTCTCTGTTTTTCTGTCTCCCACAGTGGCAGGGCTCTGGTAACATTTATAGGCCTGTAATTTCCTGGAAGTTTATATAGCATGAAAGTAGAAGAAGTGATAAAATATGCAGTTTAATTGCAAAAATCCCATGTACTAGTCTCACTAATGCGCTAGATTAAAACTGTAAATGTGTGAGGCTTCAAGGTGGTTACACAGATTTAAAGCAAATTTTCCTTCTAAGTGTTTCTGTCCAAACTCATATTTTATGGTGTTCTGGACCTTACAATTGACTTTTATTTGTTTTATTTTTATGAATGATATTCAAAGTATAATATTGTCACAAGGGATTCTCTTACTCTGTGGATTCTTTTATCATCCAGGATTTCCATTAGCTTCTCTCAGAAAATTTTTGTCACACTAGGCTGTGTTAGTGGCTGCAAGCTCTATTGTGTCACACTGGGTTGTGTTAATAGCTCAAGATGGAGTTTACCCTTTGTGTGGAGGGATAGTACAAGGGCTTAACATGTTGAAAGTCTGATAAAATTCTGTTTTGAGGGCTTGATACCAACTGGAAGACTTCTGCATTGCTCCTGTGAGAGGCTGGTGACCCATTTCCCCACATTCCCTGTTCCTCCCCCACATGTGAAGTCATTGGCACAGGACATGGTCTTTCTCTTGTGTTTATACAACACCTGCCACACTAATCTTTAAGCCCTATTTCCTAGAGATAATAAAATAATCTATATGCAAGCAGTGTCTAATGGGGCTCTGCAAACAGAAGGGGCCATAGAAGTCAACTCCAGTCCCAGAAGATGCTCAGACTGGTTCAATATTAGGAACTCTGAACTGGGTTTTTATACCCATCAGGTTATACCAAACAGCATTTTTTTTTCTAGAATAATGGTTAAACAGTTACTCTGAAATAAAAAGGACTTTCTCTGAGCAGTAAGTGTACTATAGCAAAGTGCTGTTTAGTTTCTTCAGGAAGGAGCTGGTTGAACCTTCCCTGTTCACAGCACCTCTTAGTAACTCCAGCGCAATTATTTCAGAGATTGGGATGGACAGCTGACTTACTACTGACCTCCAGGATCATCTCAGAACAAGTCTGTGATTAGGATAGCCAGGGTCCTCCAAACAGCCACTGGCTGAAGGGACGGGGGCAAGTACCCCCTGGCCACTCACTCAGGCAAAGCCTTCACGTACCAGCACATGGCATGGCTGAGCTCCCAGGGCAAAATCTGTCCTCCTGCCCGTGGCCAGAAAGAAGCCTGTTAAGGAACACATGCAACAGCTCTGGACCCAGAGCTCACCACGGTGGCACAGCTGGGGACTGGAAGATACCTCTTGGGTGCCTTGTTCCAGGAACAAAGACCATTTATTCTCAGAAAAAAGCAGATCTCATTTTAAGTCCCTAAAAATCCTGCAAATCTATAAACCCCCAAACTCTAGTAAAACTCTCAGACTCCCCCAGGCTTCTCCATGTGCAACACACTTTGTGCATCCACAGCTAGGACATGCTGAACTGTTATGAGAATTGACTTTGGGACATGGAAGTCCTCCACAGATCACTCACATTCACTATATACAGTTATATTTTAATGCTGGGAAGGAAAAAGAATCTAAACATCATTTTGCAAATGTTAAGCTATTAAACTAGCAAATGATTTGAGACAAGAGTGAGTGTACGGGGTCAGCTTCTCTTTCAAACACTTCTAGGGTACATTATGTGTAGCATGCTTCATGCAAATACCATGGCCTTGAGGTTTTTCCTTGTGGCTTTGTTCATTCTCTCATTTCTGCAAGGAGGCAGGAGGAATAAATAGATGTTTTTATCACCACTTTTTTGCTTTCAGAAAGTTCACATATTGCATTTTTGACATTATGTAAATTAAAAATCACCATGGCATTACCTGAAATAAACTATTATATCACTCCTTTCACGCTGCTCTAGTTAAGATACTGTCAGCACTTCCATTACTAGCCCTTATTTCAAGGAGTTTGAGACTTAGTTGGTAGAAAGGTGGGGGATTTACTTATTTATTTTTAAAATGGAAAGTTATATCAAATTCCCAGCCTGGGGAAGAATTTAGTTTTCCTCAGATTTGACCAAAAACTACTTGTCCATTTTATTGTTCACATGCAATGAGAAGATTAACCCTCCAGAAGTTTGAACATTAAGCAGAAGCCGTATGAAAGATATCTCTCAAATGCTGAAATGCAGCTGGGAAGTTTCACTGGAGCAGTTTGTGGTGGAGGTTTAGATCTCCGAGCACGGCACACACTGCGCTGGAAAAATGAAATCCATTTATGGAAAATAAATTGTTATGGAATTAGACCAGCTGTAGTCTGACTGAAGCTCTGATCAGTGCGACAGGTCGCTTTGGGGAGATCAGGTACCCCAGGAATTTGCTGTGTTTGGATCCATGTTTACCTGTGCCTGTGTGCTTAGAAACCCCGTGAGGCTGGACCGGCTCATCACTCCATCCTGCGCTTGGTCTGCCCAAGCAGAGGTTTTGTCTAGGACTTCCAGGGAGCAGAACCCTGAAGTTTTCATTACCTGGCCTACATATACAGACGCACAGAGAGATAATTATATGATTATTTAGTATAAGTCTTCAGTAATATAATAAATCATGCCTCAGAATACAAATTCTATTTCACTTAGTGTGTGTACTCTGTGCACATACACAAGCACATTCAATACAGAGGCAATGCACTGTCCCAGAATCCTGTTAAATTTGGCATCTTCTCCTCAGAAACGGCATTTGGGTCACTGGGGTAAGATGACAGCTCTGGATACCTGCACAGGGCACATTGTTATTCCCAGGGATAACTGCTGAAAGTCCCAATGCAAGAAGCCCTAACGACCAGGTGTTCCCAAAGGCCAGCCTGTAAAACCCAAGTCCCATTGCAGGCAGTACGGATACGTACTGTAGAACAGCTGAATTTTGTTTTGCAGCCCCAGGATGACAGCCCACTTCTCTGGGCAATTCACTTTCCAGTTCTGGTTTACACTGTGTCAGTCAGCTTCACCAAACCAGTGCAAGAATCAGGCCAGCTCTGGCGCTGGGGTACAAATACTGGCCACCTTGAAGAACAGGCAGAGTCCTGACATGCAAGTGCATCACCAGCGCGCTCTGGAGCAAGTGTTTGTGCCCCTGCTCCTCCTTGCAGGCTGAACTCTACATACATCTTTTGGGAGATATCCGTTTTCAGAAACAGTTGTGCAGAAAGGAGAATAAATTTGGTCTCCGTGTCGGGTAGAACACGGAGTAATGGACTTAAATTACAGCCAGGGAGATTCAGACCAGACATTAAGATAAACTTTCTAACAGCAAGGGTAGTTAAACATCAGAAAAGATGGCCCAGGGAGGGCATGAAATCCCCACTCTGGGAGGTTTTGAGTACCGATTAGACAAATGCCTGACAGAAGTGACAATTTTGATGTTCCTTTGGGGCAGGGGATTATATCTTGATTTCCCTTCCAGCCCTGTTTCCCACAGCGCTCCATAAATCCTTTCGAAATAAGAAAAAAAATACATATTTTGATGGCTTACGTCCTACCCTGCATTCCTCTGTGTAATTATTCGGACTGGGACACTATGCTCTGGCTGTCTCCTTGGGATCTGTGTGTAAATGCCATTAGCTCTTCAAATCTACCGCCTCCCAGGCTGCTGGGCAAACCCTCCTTTGGCAAACAGCACACGGGGCAGGCTTTAAAGGGTTAGGCTCAGTGGCACCTGTCTGGCAACAGGCTTCACAACGAGTGAGCACCAGGAGTCACAGAAAACATTTTTAAAATTAATAAAGCCTTTAGCAGGTGAAACTGAGCCCCTTTCTGCTGGCTGCATCCAAGATTTCTGCCGAGTCGGTGCTAATGTGTCTGCATTCTCCGGCAGAGAAGGGATGAGAGTCCAATTTGTGAGCCACAGGAAATTTCACAGGCAAAATGCAAACAGCCAATTTCAGGCTTTGTTTAGAAATATTTTCTGTGTTTCCTGCTGCTGCAAGAAACCAGGGAGGGAGAAAAAACCCAAACAGGAATTCACTCAGCCTCTTCAGTGCCACTCATTTTTCCACCCCCAGTAAAGCAAAATTCAAGCTGTAAAACTGGAGGGAGCCATGAGGTACACAGGAAAATCTTAAAGTCTTCATTGGCTGCTGCTTTCTCTGCAGCTCTCTCCTCTTCCTCACTCTGAAGTCTTCATGCCCTCTTTTCTTGCCTGTCCTGTTTCACCTGCTGTATTATCACATCCTCATCCTCCTCCAGCCACTGAGCTTCTCCTGATTTTAAATTCTGCAGGACCTGAGATTGCCTCACTCCCTGTATTATTTATACTCCTGTGTCCCTGATGGGGCTTCTTGCTGGCTCTTCAGTCTACCTAGAGAAAATTAAGCAGTTGACCCCTTCCTTCAGCCTAGGCTGGAATTACTAATTGAGTAACTGCCAAGACAGTCTTGGCTTGATGTAAAATTTCCCAAGGTAGATTCATATGATCACATATTGCCTGGCTGAAAACACACAGAGAGATGGCCGCAGGAGCGGGTATCATGGGCAACCATAGGTTTTAAGTTAATTTCAGCTGGGGCAATTCTTTGAGTTGTGCAGGTCTCCGTGCCTTTGGTTCTGTAGATTACCTTTCAAACCCAAAGAAAAAGCAAACAGCATTTACTTCTCCCACTATCAAGCACCCACCTTCGCACACAGATGCTGGAGGAAGGGAACCCAACATTCAGAGCCTCGGCTACAATAGTCCCTACACCTTTGAGATGCTTATACACAGATTTCATGTTCAGAATATGGACTCAGTTTTCCATAGTCATCTTTCTTATTTTTTTAATCATCCATAGCCATAATCCTGGCAAGTACAGGGACAGACAAAAGGGACTCAGACTTTTATTTAAATGTATGTACGTAGGCACATATATATTTTTCATTTTTGGATGTTTCCCTTAATCATATCTTGAATTAATGCAGGGCTTGTTCATTCGGAGCTCTCATTACCCTCTTAATTAACTGTGCACAGATGGAAAAAGTCGGAATTGCTTCACTCGAGTTGTTCTGCTAGTTTTAAAATGAGATGGCAGATGGAGGACAAGGCAGAAAGGGCTCAGCTCAGAGGTAGGAGACAAGTTTTCAAGCTGTCACAGAAACGTCAACAAACGCTCCATCTGTTTATGAGGAGTACCAGGCAGAGGCAGTTTTAAGTGCCATCCACAGACGTGAGTTCAAAGAACTCCAAACAATTAGCAGCAAAATGAAAGTTGCAGTTTCAGTTTGAGATTTACCAGGACATTATCAATTCACATTGCTAACGTTGGTTTCGAGAGCAGCCAGCACACGACTTGTGGCAATATCCTCAGCGTGGCAGCGGCCAGGATGAGCTCAGGACCCTCAGGGCATGTGTTGGCTTACTAAGTCTACATCCCTAAAGCTCTGCATTCAAGCCTCAGAGAAAGGAGAGATGATTCCCAAAGGCCCTAAAGCAAGTGAGTCTCTTGAGACTGATAAACAACCCTCAAGGAAGCAGCTCTGAGCTTGTTCCCTATAAGCATGAGCCCACAGAAAGGAAGGGTTCTCAGCTGAGGACCCCAAATGCAGACAGTCTTTGTGGAAAGAGTCTTCTCTGGTTTCACCTTTCCAGAAGTTTTCTATAAATGAATGCAGGATCCCTGGAACAAATCAGTGCTAGCCTTTGGGAAGTACAGGCGATCAAGTGTAACTGAAGCCACATACACAAGGTGATGCAGGTAAGAAAGAATAAGCTTCCACCCTCTCCTTTCCTAGAAAAGCCCTTCTTGAACTGCTCCAATGGGGTATTAAATTGTTATCATGTTGGAAATACCATGTACACGCTGATCTTAATGTGGGAGGCCACAGCACTGTTATTAGCATTTTAGAGAAGCAATAACGTAGTGTTAAATAACCATGTCAGGGCTATACGTAATACAGTGGCACTGGGTATTTAAATAACCTAGGAAGCCTACGAGGAACACATCTGTTTCTTAATACAGAAGCCAACTTATGTGAGCAGTGTGCATCTGTATCTAGGCTTTGTTGGTTTATATATGGTTAGCAGGCATGGTTATTTGAAACTGAATTGTACCCATGTGGTTTCCACATAGTCAGAGACGCTAGAAGAAATACACACAAAAAAGCAGTTCTGCACAGCTTCTTGTGATATACTTGCTAATTCTTTTTCCAGTAACTTGAGTTCTTTTCGGGCAACACCATATGTTACAATGATAGGAAGATCCAGGACCCCATCTATATACTCTCATTTCAAAACTGAAACTACGGATTTGAATTTTGCTCAGCTTCAGGGTTATCTGGATCTGCCTCAGGTCCAATACTTTTCATAGCTTTTTTTTTAATAATGAACAGTTTGTAGACACAAACTAAAAAGTAATCCTATGACAAATGCTTATAAGTGACATTCCCAGCAGAAGCTGTAATGGAAGGCTTTCTATTTATTCTTCATATGGTACATTCTTATATGAAATCCTAACTGCTTTTTCCTAGCTCATCGCTAGCCCCCCATCATGGGCCCAATCCATACAGTTAATTTTGTTTAGACCCAGCTAGACATTTAGATATTTTAGTCCCGATTGGAAGGGAACATATGTGAACCATGAAGTACTGTTCCTTCTGAGGGTGCATGGAATATTGTCTGCCACTTGAGAGAGAAGAGCAGAAGACCAGGCTGCCTGGTCCTGTTCATGGCTCTAGCAAAATCTGCTCTGCAGTTTTAGGCAATTACATGCATGCACCTACATCAGTGTTTTTGTTCAGACCAGAAGTGTCTTTTTGAATATCAGCTCTTCCTCTTTACTACACTTCAGCTCACATGGTGAGGCAGCCTTGGTGCACATGAACTGAACTGCTTTTGGATGAAGCACGCTTCCCAAACACTGCTGAGCCGTCAGACTTTGGGATCCGACCAGAGGTAACCTAAAGTAATGCCCTTTGAATGATTATAGCATGGACACTGGTCCTTTGCATCAACTGTTCTGCCCTCTGCAGGTGTTCCTATAGGGCCATGCTACTTGCCAAGCATAGATACTGCCTCTGCTCTGCATTATTCCGTCCACCCTTGTGAGACTGACAGGATACCTTTTGTAAGCATGCTTTGAGATGGAAGGGAATATCCGAAGTGTAAAATGATATAGGATAGGTGGGACACAGCTCTAGCTTGCTGTGGAGAAGCTGGGCAGCTGAGGAGGTATCTTATGTTGTATGGCCCAGAATGCAAATATTTTATCTTGTTTTGTTTGGAGATGGAAAGGGTATCATTAAACCTATGTCTGAACTAACATTAAACGGCTTCCAGCAGGGTGTGAAGATCCACATGCCCAAGGGGAAACCACTATCTCAGTTTTGCCTTCCGTGCTCTTCATACACTATATGTTCAGGCCCCTAAACGCCATCAGCCCATCAAATGATGCTCAGGCTGGAGAGCTAATCACAACTGGGTATATGAGTATGTTGAACTATAAAGTCTTGTCAAGAGCAGACCACCACAGGTGACACTAGGACACTACAACTGCCTGCAGTTCATCAGAAAGGAACCCAAAAATGTCCAAGACCCTGCCAGAAAAAGGATGTGAAAGTGATTGTCTTCAGACTCCTGCCCAGTAAGCTTAAAAGGCACAAAACCTCAAAGATTTTTCTGTAGGAAAAAGAAAAAAAGGAAGAAGAAATAAAGGAGAAACTAGGATAACAGCAGAACTAATCTCTGTGCATGTTCTCAGTCTGACAGGAGAGTACCCTTCCCAGGGGCTTCTTATCAGAGCCTCAGCTCCCTCAAGGTCACAGATCAGGGTAATTACACTCTGATAAGCACAGTCCTTGTTCATTTGCAGTTAGATATTGTGGTTCCTCATTTTCTGCTCTGAATATTGGGACAGCATTACTGCCCCACAGCACCT
Source organism: Phalacrocorax carbo (assembly GCF_963921805.1). Lineage (NCBI taxonomy): Eukaryota > Metazoa > Chordata > Aves > Suliformes > Phalacrocoracidae > Phalacrocorax > Phalacrocorax carbo. The sequence goes on from NC_087530.1 coordinate 8,002,029, forward strand.
GCAATAATGCACTTCTCCAAACTGGTTGCAGTTCAAATGCATGACATGTAATTCTGGCATGTACACCTGAAAAAGCGCTTTAGGGGGCTTAGGTTCTAAATATGGGCATGAGATGCCAGTGTTTAGGAGTCTGATACTACCAAAGGCATGCTGTGGACTCACCAAGTAAAATCCTACAATCCAGACCACAGAAAAAGCCAGCATCTGCTGTGATAGACCTTTCTGGTACTGTCATGAAAATCCTGAAGCACCCACAATAAAAACACCATCAATGACTGGAAAGGGAAAGGATATGCTCATCTCTTGGGAACCCTGCAGTGAGCAGAGGGATTAATCAGTCCGGGATACTTCCTCCTGGGCTGCTCATATTTTTAGTAGCTTCCTATGTGGCTTACAGATTGCTCCACAAAAGTGAATCACACAAGAGCATGTACAAAGAGCCTGTTATATCCTCCATAAATACAGGACGGTCCCGCATGAATCCTATACGAGGGAGTTCTCCTGCTTCTTGGAGCACTTGCACATAGAGGTTGAGGCAAAGGATCTCTTCTTTAGCCATTAGCAGTCCTCAATTTCAGCAAATATTCCCCCTAAGGATGCCCTCTGCAGAAGCCCTCTGAGAATTAATCCAAACAGACCTGCTCTCAGACAGACCACCCCTAAAGTCCTTCTGCAACTTGGCTGGGCTGGAGGTTGCTGTGAGAAAAACTCCCTGAGGCATTGCTGGGTTATGAATTTATTTAATGAGAGAGCAGAGAACAGTTTCAGTTTTAGAATATTCCCCACACCACCACCTTTACTCTCTTTTCTCTTTTCTAAAACAGGTACTTAAATCATCCCAATGAATAATAAGGATGCTCGCCAACCCAATTTAAGGCAATTTCCATTTCAGTCCCAATATCATCCTCAAACATACTTTTCCCTTTATCTGTGGAATGGCCTGTTCTGCACAGCACCTTAAATAGAAAGTGCTACGCTAGCTAAATGCTGCCTTTCAACTATTACAATAAATATCTGACAGTGAAGAAAATAAGAAAAGAGGCAGGCGGGGACTGATCTGCCTTGTCATATGCTAGCAACTTGGCACTGAAAGCTTTGTCAGTCCATTAGCTGCTGTTAATTTCCTTGTTCTTCATGGCAAAGGTGGCCATAATTGGTGGAGCTGCTGGAAATATCACATAAATGGGGTGATTCACACTCAGAACTGTCACTGTAATAAAATCCCATTTAGAAAATGTCCCCTTCGCCCAAGGAAAAAAAGCAAGCTCCAGAGCCTGCCCTCCCCCTGTTTTCTCTTGTAGGAATGCATGACCCATCAGCACCAGACAGGAGCACAGATCTGTCCATCTCTGAAGACTGGTCATAATTTGAAAGGGACATCAAGTCTGATGGCCTATAATCAGTTCAGACACAACAGCTTTTATTTATTTTTTTTTTTTTAGTGGGACCTTTCAGACTGGAAAGATAGCCAGAGGTAAATACAAAATGAGCATAACGTTCTTGCCATTACTCGTATCATTAGTGTGTGCGATTGAGGAAGTGAAGGATGTGAGGAGAAATAAGCAGAGCTGACTTCGGGAGGTGTAGCATACCAGGAGTCAGGTCATTTTATTCAGACCTCAGAGCTAGACTATAAACCCATCTTTTCACCTGTGCAATGGAAAGAGGTGAGCAACCACCTTAACTGAAGGGTGGTACAGCCCTTTTAGACATACAGAAATTATACAAAGCTCTGACAAAGTCTGAGAAGGAATGAGTTTAGTTTTCGTACAGTCCAATATTCATATGGAAAAAATCCTAATTTTTTACTTTTGCACAAATCTGGGATCTGTTTGGAAAACATCATAGATGCCAGCTAGTTTTGTGGAAGCTACCAGAGTTTACAAAGAAGTTGGATTTCCTTCAGAATGTTTAAAATTATATGTCTGTCATATCTGAATTCCTTTGAGAAAGCATGGAAGATACACAAGGGTAGGATCTCCCCTGGGCTATTAGGCAATACTTTATTTCCCAAAGCCTAGAAACTGCCTGCTATCTCTGAATTTCTGCCCAGAGCTTTGGCCCCAACAGCAAAGCTTCTACTAGCTTTGCTGTTAGGACAGTCCATACTAAATTAAGATTTGAAAGATTTAGTTTGAATACAAAGCTCAAACTCGGTTGGGTAGGTAACAATTCAAGAACCCTTCCATACTTACAACCCAGATCCTGAAAAAAACCCAAAATTGGACTGGGATATCCATCCCTTCTGGTGTACCCTGAATATCATGGCTGCTGGGCAGAAACATGTAGCTGTTTGGTTGGTAGCTCATTTAATGTACACAAGATTAACTCTCAAGACTTATCACTCAATAAATTTCCAATAATCAGAAAGAAAAAGCAGCAGACGCATCTCCAAATATTTCCACTGATTAATTAAGAGTCTTCAGCATGCCAGAGGGGTTAATCCCAAACTGACACCAAGCAAGGTGGAGGCCCATGTACATGCGTAGCTTCTGACCTCATGTTTGCCCAATTTTGCCCAGAAGCACAGTACAGAAGACACCAGCAAATGAGGGTATGCTGCTGAGAGGTATCTAAGCATGAATCTAGTCCTTAGAAGGATAACAAGGAAGATTTGTGGTCAAGGGTTTGGTGTTTCCCCTTCTGACTGGGCTGGTTAGGTAAGGCTTGTCATTGAAAAGGTTGGATTTGGAGTGTTTTTCAGCTCAGCTGTGCTTCCTAAAAATATTTACTCAGTGTCCACTGGAGCAGTTTGCAAAGCCATCAGCAATCACTCTAATCTTCCTGAACAGCCTGAGCGAGCAGTGAAATGCAAGACTTCAGTAAAGTCTTCAAAGAGCTGGTGAGATTAACCTTGTCTAGTGTAAACTCTTCTTGACTCAGCAGTGGGTTGGCGTGGGGACCGTGAGGCTGGTTTCCTTTTTTGACAGACCTACAACTGCCAGTTTTCCCAATTATCACAGAAGGAAGACATTGTCTAGATGATATGGTGGGAAAACCTATAATGTTCAGGAGCAAGCTAACCTGCAGAGCTGTGATGTTAAGAGGCGCAGTGTGTTTTTCAGCACTCTACTCAAGCAGACATTACTTCAGTAATGAAACGCTTTCCTGGAAAACAGCACACGCAGGGTAAGGTCTCTGATCCCCCAAAGGCTCCTACCTCCCTCTCAGCAAGGAGGTTTTGTAGGGGGTATATATATGGACAGTCATATTTTCTTGGTTACAGCAGAAAACAATTGATGAGGAATGTCCTGCCCTTTGCTTACACGAGTCCAACCAAGGATAATCCAATAACCTTGGGAAGTGTGCTCTATTTTTTAACCCTTTAATGAGATCAGCCTTGTTGCGGCCTTGCCAGTCTCCCAAGAGCCTGGAGCTCGTCTCCAAGCCAGGAGCAGGACTAATTACTAACAGCGCCAGGTCCAGAGAGATGAGTAACTTCAAGACTCAAGACAAGCACGTCAATTCAGCAAAGCACTTCAGCACACAGAACCAGATGCCATTGACTTCAATAGACCTGAAGCATGCATTACAAGTTAAGGATGTGCAGAAGTGCTTTGCCGCACAGTAGTATTGTGATCAGGGGAATATCATACACCCAAACAACCCCATAAACCTGATGCTTGGGGGCCTCCCTCCTCCCCTTGCAGCTTAGTAGGACACAGTAAATTAAGACAGTCTGAGTGACACCGAGGAATACAAAGCATTCCAGTGAATCGCTACAGCAGCCCATGCCTCTCAGCATTGCCTACACCAGACAAATAAGTACCTCAGCACCTCTCAAACAACATCCTGAAGTGGGGCCTTAAGCACAGCCCTAACAGTTGGTGCCAACTATTGTGATAGCTGGAATGAGCCAAGGAAAGCAGGAATCTGGCTTGAAACCAAGCACAGGTTCTGAAGATTAAGATATTTTAGCTAATGAGGAGGTGTAGCAGAAAGAACAAGAAAAAGATACAGAAAGCAGTAGAGAAAAAAGGCGGTGGGATGGCAGCCTTCACAGGAATTCACAAGGGGGCAAGCCATGGTAGAGTTATTGTGTTCTATTGTAAAGGGCCACAGCAGGACCAGACAGCAAAGGAAAAGCTGTCCTTCGCAGCATCGTTGACCTCTCTTCCATGAAATATCCTCCTTTCTGCCAAGGTGCCTGTGGCTGTAACGCTGTAGTCCGTTTGTGTATCCTTTGCAAATCATTACGTCTTTATGATGACCTGAGTCGAGTAAGAAGTTTCACACTAAGAATAATCCTATTTCTCTCCAGGATGAGATGACATAATGAAACACAATTGGGTCCCACATCTCTGTGTCAGCAGTGTTGCAACTTTTTTGTTTTTAAATTGTTCTAAAGTATTTATCACTTTATTATATCCTCCTCCTTTGCAAGAAGTAATTATCATCGCAAGCAATCTCACTGCAGCGTCACTGATAGTCTGTACTACTTCTGACTCTTCTTCGCAATACACAAAACCAATTCCTCAAACACTTAGTAATTGAACCATCCTTATCCAATGGTGTTTTCTCCTTTTGACAATCTCCAAAGATAAGATATAACCTCTGAGTTTTATTTGCACAGATGCCCTGCCCACCCCCCCCCCCGAGTTTTAAAAGTGAATTGCTATCCAGGGCTACAGGAAAGTACCCGATTAGGAGGAGAGTGATGGATGATGCACTATAAAACAGGTAACAGCATAAAACCTTTATGCCCTCTACTCCCCTCCCCACCCCCAGCACAGTATGCAATAATCCACAGCAGGTCTTTAAGTAGCTTGAGTTTTCTACTGGCTCTCACTGCCTTTTACAGTATGTCTGCAACAGAAGACAAGCATGGCTTCAGGATATAGGTAAGTAGAAGGAACATAATATTACAGAGTAATTGAAGTTGGAAGGACCTCTGCAGGTCATCTGGTGCAACCTCTAACTCAAAGCAAGGACAACTTCAAAGTTACATTAGATAAGCTGATAACAGTGATTATTTAGGACCCCTGTGGTCTGTCTGTATAAAGACAGCTCGGGCTAGCTTGCTTTATCCTGCCTTCAGCCTTGCTCAAGTCAGACCACCTCTTTATCCTAGAGGACTACATCTTCTCTCTAAGTCAAAGACACACACTCAACTCCAAAAGAGCACCATTTACTGCATTTGCTAAAGGAGTCTAAGTTTAGACAATCCTTTCAGAGCTGGGGGAGTGGGGGGGGGGGGGGGGGGGAAAGGCAACAAAGGGAGGAAGAATCCCTCAACCAAAGCCAGTAGGCAGAACCAGACTAGGACCAAGACTTCCTACAACTCCTCCCACTTTGCCACCAGCTGAGCACACATCCTTCTCTCCCAGCAGCACCCAGCTCTGTAAAATCACCAGTGTTCCATCAGAGGGTCTTCCCCCGAACCAGCAAGCTTTCCAAACTAACAAAGACTATCGCTGTGCTTTACCTGGCTGTAGTTTTTGGTCTCCCCCAGCTCAGAGCAGACTGGAACCAGGCACTCCCAGGTGAGAAGGTCTGCAGCCAACTGCAAGGCTCCCCTTTAGAGCTAGCAGAGCTTGGTGTGTTCCCCTTATAGGAAAGAGACTAATCTAATTAGCACCTGAAAACAGCAGAAATGAGGTCACTTGCTTCCTGTGTAAAGCTTAATTTTGTATAATTTATTTTTACATTTTCTAATTGAATGAATATTAATTAACTGGAGTTTAATGCAGAAGATGAAGACATTAAACTCTCATTAACAAACACTGAATCCTATTCATCCCCAAACACTTCACATCTGCAGCATTAAGTTATCAAAGAAAAAAATCTGCCATGATTTATGTCGTTTTCTCGTGGAAAAAGGGAGGCAATGAATCTGCTTTATCAGCTAATTATCTGCAGCGTGACACATGGCTCTGCAAGCACCCAGGGATGGGGCGGGGGTTCTGCCGAGGTACTCGTGCCCAAAAGCCATGGTGTTTCCTCACATGCAGCGGCATCGGTGACGCTTGGAACGACGTGGAGCACAGAGCCAGAAAGCAAACCTGGGCAACGGATGGCATTGCATGGAATGGGTACCAGGGAGATGAATACAGAGATGTTTCAGAACCGGTGTGGGTATGGGCTATCTCTGTGAAAGGCAATGGACCTCACTGGCGGGCCTGTGAAAAGTAAACCTTTCTGGGCTCAGCCTGTGCTATCTGGTTCCGAGGCTTTATTTGTTACCACGTGTAGCGGTTAATGCCATGGAACTGCAAGCCCCTTGGTGCATCATCCCGTTGTTAGGCTCAGGGCTATTTCTCCTCCAGTGTGATGGGTGATGAAAGGCAGTAACTCTTTTCACTTGCAGAAGGTTCCTCCTCCTGTTAAATCAGCTGCAGCTCATGGAGGGATTACGGCTAGTCCAGGCAGAGTTACTGACAGGGAAATGAGGAATGAGCCCAGGCTGTTAGCAGAGACTCCTGCGGCTCCTTCGGCAATCACCCTAGTTTCCTGTGAAGGGAGAGGTGTCAGATTTTTCACTGGTTCAATTTACTTTAAATATAAACATTGGGAGATGTCACTCTGCTTCAGAAAATGGAGCAGAGCTGAAATGTACTAAAAGTGTCCCAAAAAGTTATCCAGTGATTTTAAAGTGTTTCTTTCTTGTCGTGTCATTTATAATTTAATTAGTGGCAGGTTGTCAAGCAATAACTATAATCTATAGATTTATGCGGTGGAGAAAAATAGCTACCTCACTCTTAAAGCAGCAGAGCTTGCTCCCCCCGAGCTTGCTGCTGGTGGAGTTGCCATCTGCTGATAGTTCCCTGGAATATCACCTGTTCCTTTGAGTATATTTATATAAATGAAACAGAGCATCTTCAACACTTATTTTTATTATGCTATGATTTATTTCAGCAAGTTCTACATTTCAATAGCTTTTCCATTTTTCCAGTAGAAATCTTCTCTGAATGTGAAACCCAAGTTTATATCTGAAAGTAAACCTTACGCTAAAAGTGGCAACAATAATCAACAACAGATTCTGAAAATAGGGTAGAGAAGTAAGTCTGAGAACCAAAACCAGAGGTGACAGTGGAGACATTGAAAAGCTTAGAAGAAAAACAACTGAGATGGTGAAGTTTGTTTCATATCAACAAGAACTCAATAAGCTGAAGGAGAGGTAAGGAAAGGAAACCTAGACATATGGTAGAAAACAAAGCAAAGACAGACCAGCTGCAGTGCCCTGCAAACGTACCTCAGATGAAGCAGAAAACTGAGCTGTTGACAACAAATCGGAAACTAGCACTCGAACAATAACCTACTGTGAACCCAGGAACCTGAAAACACAAAATCCCTCCACTGCACTCCTTTGGAGGGGACAAGACAGGGCAGTGATTCAACCAGACTCCGGTTTTGCTCATGTGAGTGTCTGCTGCCAAACCCAAACAGCATGGCTGAGAAATACAACTAGAAAAACTCACGGTGAGAGAAATGAGGATGGAGCAGGGACATGGAGCTGACTGGTGGTGGGACCGAAGCTGGCCAGACCCTAAGGCAGGCTGAACAGCACCTTCTCCTTCATGTGGACACACCAAGAAAGCCAAAGGCGTGTTTAAACATCAGTGCTACATTTTATTTGAACATAACCTGGAATTTTTTGAAATGGAGTGAGACAGCTTAGAAGAGGTTGGAAATGGGCTTCCTTCAGGCTAACTCTCAGTGTGGGGAGCTGCTTTGGTTGTAGCTAACTCCACTCATGTCACTCGTCTCACTAAGGGTCCCTGCAGCACTCAGGCCCCTCTCACACATGGCAGGCACCATTGCCCTTATCGATGGTGCAGGTTTCTCTCCACCCAATGCATGATGCTGCAGCAAGATGGGCAAAGGACTGTGTCCCTGCTACCCAGCCATACCCTTTTAACAGAGCAGAACATACAGCATACAGTAAACATAAAACCCAGCTACCATCTGCTATGGGGATGGCAGAATCATGCCTAGGAAATCCAACAGTTACTGATTTCTGCAGAGGCACAAAGGGATGAAGGAAAAGACAACAGAGAGTAGCTGGGACTTTCAAGAGGACACTTTAATATATTGAAAGACTTTTTGATCTTTTTGGAATAAGAAAGGTGGAATTTCTGAATCCAAAGGATTTATCATTAAAACATAAAAAGAATTAAGATCAGCATTAAACTCAGAAAAATTTATTCCTCATTCAAAATTAAAAACTTTGACCAACTGAAAACATTTTCACTGTGACATTTCATTGAAAGGGAACTAAAAAAATTACACCAAAGGACCTAATCCACTTCTGAATATGTTTATTTTCCTCTAAAGGGAGTTTCCCATGAAACGGAATGCCCGGTGCCTGCCCAGCTCTCCCGTCTCTCTCTGTACTCAGCTCTGTAACACGACACAAAACAGTGGTTGTCCCCCACTTCTTAGAGATGCAGTCTGCTTGTTTTAATGAAATATGAATAGCTTAAAAAGAGCACGTTAGCACTGGCAATATAAAGCCTGCTCCTAAAAATCACATCAAAGTGACTGTGCACTTGGACTTGCTATCTCCTTTCCAGACGCAAACACAGGCTATTGCTTCTGTGTTTCAGGATTTTACAGGACACCTCAAGGATGTTCCTACTGAACTGAAAGGCAGTGAGGAAAACAAAATAAGGATGTTCTCTGCTGTAGTTTCACAAAGGCAGTTGTACGATCCAAGGACTCACTGAAGATGAGCTGCTAATAAAAAAGGCCTGCTAGAAAAAGCCAACTAAAATCGCATAGTTAAATGGGCAATTTGCAGCCTACAAAGTTACCGGCTTGCTCTGGACTTTGGTGATAAATGTGCAGGCTTACGATAAGAGATACATGTTTGTAGTCTTCATGAGATAGGAGATCCTGCAAGAGCCAGCATCAGGTAAACTCGTATTTCTGCAGATGAAGGAAGTATGGTGTAGAATGCAGCCAGCAAAGGAGCCACCGGATCCCTCGGGACTGGTGAGCAGACTGGAAAGACACAAAAAATAAGCTTGCTGTTTGCAACCAAAGGATGTGCAGCTCTGCTGTGGTGATGGGTAGGGAGTGGCACGCTCCTGTTTGAGCTGTGCTGGGGTGAGACTAGGGCTGGAGGGGAATTAAACTGGAGACTTAAATAGCGAAATGAGATTGTTGTTATTAAGCACCATGGTTTAGTACTGCTGTGTGCGCTGGAATGGTTTGCACCACTACAAATGAGTGCAAGGTTGGGGCAGGACATTCCTGTTCTGATATGGTGGTTGCATGTTCTGCTGGTGTAAATGGCTGTGCAATCTGCTGGGCACTAAGGATCTCAGCTGCCAGGTCTGTGTTTTTTGCAGGTAAATCAGAAGACAGTTTCAGCAATGGCTGATAGAAACCAAACTCCAGCTCTGTTTGAGAGGCTAACGGGTGATCACCCCAGCAAGCTCACAGCAGGGCTAGTGTCAACCTTCAGGGCATGTTTTAGAGGAGAAAGAGCAGGGAGACTCCCTGGAGGGGGTAGAAATTACAAGGGTTGGAAGGAGTTTAACAAAGCCTATGAAAGGAGAATTGAGGGGGCAGGAGCCACACGGCCAGAGCAGAATCCTTGTCTTTCTCTATGGGATTAGGGAGGAGAGCTCTAGCAAAGGAGGGTTTTGCTGGGTGCAGATCCCTGTTGCCCTCCCTGTTACTCCTCTCCAACCTTCCCTTTGCCTAGGGCAGCCCAGGGTAGGTTAGGTGGCATGGTAGCGGATGGACCTGCACTACAGAGAATGGTGGCCAGTATTTCTGCAAGAAGAAAAATATTTTTGCCCTCCTGGGAGATGGAAAGCAACTTTGTGGTTGACACAAACAGGCCTGGAAGAAGCCCAGTTGTTATGTGTGAACTGGTCTTTCACAGGGAAAAGATGTTTTGAAAAGAGGGGAAAGCTGTGTGGTACTGTGGTAGTGATCACCGTGATGACCAAAACCAGCTAAAATAAAGCACAGAGTTACCTCACAGATGTGTCTGGAGGTGACCAAGGGATGAACACGAGGCAATTATAACACACAATTTGAAGGATGTAAGCGTATGGCATGGTACCTGGTGTCAGAGCTGCACCCAATGTGGAATTATTGTAAGAGAAGGAAGGAAAGTTTTTCATGAAGAGTATAATTCTGGGCGAATATTTTTGGGCTTCTTTTTTTAAAGATAAATCCAATGTGATTTTTTGAAAATAAATTTTAATAAAGCACTTCTCCAGCTGAGTTTTCAAAAGATGAAAAGCATTTCTGAAAACCAAAATTCAATTCAAAAGACAGAGCAAAAACTGGTTTTGTGTTTTCACAGTAAAGATTTTTTTAGCAGAAGGAAGGAGAGTTGAAAAATTTCCAACCATCTCTGCCAATAAAATGAAATATTAAAAAAAAGAATTAACAACGCATCTGTTAATCATGACACCTTGAATGTTTTCTTATCTCATTTTGGTTTTATGTTACATCTCTTTTCCTCTAAATTTCAGCTGCTTTTTCTGCCTAGGCTGTAAACTCTTCACAGCAGGGACTGTTTTCCTGTAATGCATTTGTCCAGCACCTCACATGTTGTGAACACTAATGCGATGTGAATAATATATGGTACTCCTCTCTTGAGCAAAAGATGAAACTCACAAGCAAAAGCAGATGATGATGGCTTTGTGACAGTGAAACACAAATTCAAGACAAACCTCACTGCAGCATGAGGTCTCCATTGTGGCTCATGAAAGTAAATGCCAAATGGTCTTACTGTAACATAGATGATCTCTAAATCATTTCAGGCTATGCAATTGCTACACATAATGCTCCTGAAAAAAAAACCCAACTGAAACTCTTCTCCATCTAAAAGTGTAGTGCAAAGTTTTATTTGAGTTAGCTCCTGCCAAGAATAACACAGAGCAGCCTCGATGCAACATCTGCTCATATTGAGAGCAAAAACATCTGGCAACAGTATCTCACACCCCCACCTGCCTTACCTATGCTAATTCTCTAAAAAGATGGAAATAACATGGCTTTTATAGTAATCCCACAGTGGTTGGAAATAAAGGGGGAGAAGGTATTTTCTCTAAGGCACCACGTTCTAAAGAAAGCCATGGCTATCAAGGAAACCTTCACCCGTTGGTTTCTCTCTATTACTACCTCACAGTGTACACCCAGCTCCTCGTCTCTTTTCCACTTCATGGCTGCTCTTGTGTGAAGTCTCCTCCATCATTAGCAACAAGCCTGGGTCCCAAAAACGCTGTCATCATGTAAGAGAGCAAAGTGCCTTCATGTATCAGAAGAGATATTGATTCATCTTCCTCTGACTAGAGGGTAGTCTTGCTTCTGTTCCTAGTAAATTCACATCTAGCTTTCCGGCTTATCGCTTCGTGTTTAAAGCAGGACGCAGGCGAGACAGACTCAAAACTGTTGTAGAAGACTTCGTTGCAAAAGGCAATAACAGCTGTAGACATGATAGAATTTTTAACAGAAGATGGAGGAGGAAACAGATCTCCTAATGCAGCAGGGAGAGCTATCATTTAGCAAGGATAAATGAGTCCAAGATACCTTAAATTTGTCCTGTTGCCTAATTCTGGAAGAAAACAGATGACAACCATTCTAGAATCAGTGTTTGGAAATACACAACAAAGGAAAAGCTTTATTAACACTGGAAATGTACTCTTAGCTTGGATTTCCTTTTCAACACCCAGCTTGTTCATCTCACAGCTCAATGAACTGTTAACATCACATATTTCTTCTGTTCCAGCAGCAAGTCCAGTTACTTCGGTTTCCGCTAGCTGCAGAAAGATGAGATTCAGCCTTCCCAGGGAGACAGGGAGAGGGGGAGAGCGATACAGAGTGGGAGGAAGGGGATGAGAGACACTAGGTCTCAATAGATAGCTAGCAACATTGATGAGTTGAAATTTGGACTTAGTGAGATACTATTGAACTGAATGCTGCAGCTTTTTTATTCTTTGTGCATAACATGTGAATCTGACTTTCTTGCATTAACGCATTTTTAAACTGAGCCAATCCCTTAGCATTCAATAAGGTTGGAGAACATTGTATAAATAGCTAAATAGCGGAATACTGTTATGTGTTTCACATTCTGAACCAGATATTTTCCCCTGTCCTTTAACAGCCCGATCCAGTCTGCCCTTGCAGACGAAGACCAGAAAGTGTCCTTGTCCAGTTGTGCGTAAGTACAATGCACAACCACTTTCCATAATAAAAATGTCAGACTCCCCAAGTTGAAATGAAGTCAATATTCTGTAAATAAACAATAAATTACAGCTGTAAACAAAAAGTTCACAGTTAAGTAATGGAAAGATGCAAGGGCAGTCACTGGCATTGTCTATATTTCCAAATAATTTTCTTTTGCTTTTATCCTCCGTCCTTTGCCACAATGTCCTTTGCTGTATGTGTATTTGAGCAACGAGAACATGGAGAAATTAGATGACTCACCCATGCAATCAGGTAGAGTAAGAAGAGAAATGCAGGTGTTCTGAAGGGAAGCCTTGTCCCTCCTTCATATCCACCCCTTGTCTGAGATGGTTCCGATAGCACCAGACCTCATGGAAATCTGTTTAGCTCCAAGAATGCCAATTGTGGGTTCAGTCTCCGCCCTCATTTCTTAGGCAGAAAGAAAATCTGAAGAGAAGAAGGAGAGAGAAAAGCTCAAGAGTCTGGGTTCCCACCTTCTAGCAATAATGTAGGCTTTTCAGTACAAACTTAAATCGGTTTAACATGAAATGCTTGCTGGACACAAATACGTGATAAACACAGAAGATTTGAGGTGACCTTGAAGTGGTTGCGCAGGTGAAGCCTCTGGCTCTAATCCTTTCTTCTAACCCTCTCGGGTTTCCTGTCAAAACTTCTGCCTTGTGCGCCCTAATCTGGTAGTGTTATCTATGTGAAAAAATGAATGAACTTTTGTTTTCAAATGACAGCTTCGGTCATGACCCACTGAACTGTCTTCTCCTTGCCAATGTTGCCTACCTTCTACTTTTGCAGACCAATCCCATGGTTTTTATGTCACTAAGCTGGGATGGAGGCAGCTAATCTTCTATTTTTGATCACTGAATTGAAAGGAAATGCTGCTAACATCCTCCCTCTCTGTTACAGTGACATTCGGCTGCAGTTTCACGCAGAAGATGGAACTCAGCACCAAGTGGGAATTGCAAAAGATAATATTTTTTCTAAACATTCGTTCCTCACACATTTCTCCCAGGAAGAGAGAGAAAAAGGAAGAGACACTTAGCATTCAGGAATGAAAAAAGATGAAATCTGATGAATTCTTCTTCCTCTCAGGGATTAGAGAGCAGTTCAACATTTCTGATTAAGGACAAGAGAAAGACGGCCATGTGTGATGCCATAGCCGCTTGTGCTGCCCTTCTAACACAGAAGTATTTGACATGCTGGAGGATAATCAAGAGAATAACAACGCTACCAGCAGGCAAGAGTTTTGGACTTGTCATCTTATTTGGCTACATGCAGTTAGGTCTCAGTAAAGATGACTTGCTAAAAATCTAACTAACGTATCAAGGCTCATTGGGTTTCGCTAAGCTCCTACCTCTGTAATCACCATTTACCAAATTAGAACAGGGGGAAAATGAGCCACTTCATCTCTGTGTCATATAATGAACTTTTTTTGTGTGTACCAGAGAGGGTGATTGCCGCTAGGTATAATTATTATAATAAAGATCAGTAAAAACTCAAGTTAAAAAGGAATTGGAGATATTGAGCCCACCAGTGCGATTCAAATGGAACCGGTCCCCGTATCTCGCACAGACGAATTCAATCCGCTGATCTCAACAACTGTAACAGCCCATGAAAACCAAAGCAATGATCCTGTCCAATGTTTGCTCATCTGTCTAATGTAATTCAGATTATTGATTCTATCTGATGTGAAATCCACTGATTTCACTCAATGTAATCAAATCAATTAATCCCATCAACTCCAGTCCAATCCATGAGCACAATCTAGTATATCTGACAGTGATCAGCCAGCAGACAGGGAACAAGGCGGGCATAAAGATGAATAATAAAAATCAATAGTTTTATAAATAACGTCTACACTGCACGAGTTGTTTTGCAAATAACTGTAAAAAGCAAGGAGGTTGATATTCAGCCCATACACATTTTGCAGATACACAAAAATCAGTAAAATTAGATGGATTTGTACCATATTAATGTTGGCTGGGAGAGCCTATTCCCATGTTTTTAGGATATGGCTGGTTAGGGTCTCTCCAAATGGCCTTTGGGATAAATTGTGAAAATGCTATTTGCATTGAAAGATTATAAAGAACCTAACAAGCATTGTTTGGAAGATGTGATGGTGAAAGCAGGTTCAGTCCCGAGGATGTCGCTGATCAAGTGGAAAGGAAGATTTTAGATTTATTCAATCTTTTTTAACATCTAGCACAGCTTTATGATAGGAAAGCCTGGCTCTTTCCCTCAGACAACTGAGAGGGGACAAATATGTACAGGCAATTGTGATTTTGATGTGCAGTACCCAGGACTGTTTTCCTTGTCAATATGGAAATATCAAAACAACTTCTGAGAGTGTGTATTTCCAGGCATACTGTATTTGGTAGTTAAGGGTTGCCCCCAAAATTATGTTGTCAGAGAAAGAGTCAGAGTTCATGGCTGCCTTTCTGAAAAATGATATGGAAAAATAGCTGAAATCTACCCTATCCCACTCAGCAATGTGAGCCTGTGCAGCTCAGTGAAAACTTTAAAGTTATGAAGCAAGCAATGATACATGACATATTGCCACTAGTCTTAGCACGTACACTGGCATGTCAAAGTGGGGTGTCGCTTTGATGTACTAGCGTGAAGGGCAGGAGGGAGATCTCTGAACGGGGTGGACACATCCTCAGGCTTAGGAGACCTGGATTCTTTATCTCGAGCTCTGCCGCTGGCCTCCACCTCCAACTCACCTTCCATTTTTGTACAATGGGGAAAGTGACACTTCTATGGTCTATAATGGACTTCGAGATGCATGTATGAAAAGCACCGTGTAAAGTTGGTATTATCAAAGATCTCTTGCCCTTTAATGCTGATGAATATTTTCCTCCTCAGCATAATAGGAGATCTTCTGCAAGTGTTTCTATCTAAGAACGGAACATTTCAAAGATGAAGAAAAAAATATTCTTTTTAACAGAGTTAAGTTCTTCGGAACAGTTTTTTTTCTCTAATTGAAGAGAGGAAGGCAATCACAGTTAAACAGGAGATCTACCACTTGTCTGTCCGCTGCTTCCTGGGCAGAGAAGACTCTTAAATAGAAGCACCATAAACAACCTAAAGAAAAAAAAAATAAAAGGGGAGACTTTTAAACGTGGTAAGGTCAGGCAGGTGTACTTTTCTTATTGCAAACTGATCCTGCCTAAGTCCCTAGTTCCACATACTCTGTAAAAAAAAAATCTTCCCGTATAAAACAGATACTCCACATAAGAAAAACAAGACACAGAAGAGAACTGAAAGGCCATGGTATGAAACAGACACAATTCCATTAGAGGTCTGTTCTCTTGCCCCTTCTGAAGTGTCTTTCCTTTAACTCTGTAATTAATAATATTATGTATTAATAAAAGATCGAGAAAGTGGCAGCTGTACTCCAGCCTCTAATGCATTCAGAAGGTATTGCTGCTGCTCCTGGTATTCCATCTGCTCCTCTGATGTTTGTTCCATGCTGCATTGCTGGAGATATGTGAGGCTAACATCTAAGATAACCTACAGGAACACAGGAAAAAAGAAACCTAGCCTTGTGCAATGCAGGAGAACGGGACAGCTATGCGGCTCTTTGCTCGTGTGGGCACTGTCATCGGGACTCCCTGCAAGCAAGGTCCAGATGAGAGACTCCTGATGGACAGAAAATACAGTGAAGGCTGTGTGATTCAGATTTTCTGTCACCTGTTTGTGATGGCTGCATTGAGTACCCCTACACTTAGTAGACCTACTGTTGTTTTCTTTCAGATCCAGGATCCCAAGAAACATTGTCCTTCAGTTCCTTCATGTGTCCTTCAGTTTTCTGTTTGCCCATGTGGACAAGCAGCCCTTTTGCTCATGTTTTTAAATTATGTTTTATAATAAGGTCAAGGAATTATGCATTCTGGCCTTGATGGGGAGAGTGGCTCAGCCTCATTGTTGTAAATTGTTGTGAATTAGGGTGATACCAATGCTAATTGTCTTTTCCTTGCTTCACTGACTCTTTAAATAATTGCCCTCCTCCTTGGTCAGTTTTTTCCTTGCACCTCTGAGAAATTTGCACCTCAACTCTTATCAGTCTCCTTCCACCCAACCAATGTAAAGTACATTGTGGCCACTAAATCCAATTAATCCTCCCAGCACTCCCTAGTGAATGAAATTAGTTACATTTTACAGATGGGCAGTCAGGGGTGCAGGCAGCTTTCCCAGCGATGTCTGCATTATCTCTCGGCTACTGAAAACCTGATGTGCCTCATGAATAGTTGGGTCTTTGGAGGTACTGAGCGCCTTCACCTGCAGCAAAAGTCAGGGTGAGGAAAGGAATTGGAGCACCATGAAAAAACAAGTGTTTCGGTTACACCCAACGCCAATATGAGTTCAGGTAGTTCTGTCTAGTTTTGTGTGAGGGCTGATAGGATGCATCCATATCTCATCTTCAGACACACAGAGAAAACACCCACCTGCAAGGGCTAGCTCAAAAAAATAAGCACAAAAGATCCCATTTATCTATCACTCCATTTTAATAATAATGTTACTCCATCATTTTCCACAGGTCTGCACCTCCTTTGCAAGATGAGTGGAAAATGAGGTGTTGAGCTTTCATTCAAACAATAGGCTTTGCTAGTTTCAGATCCTCAATATTGGATGCAATAGCTATTTGCAGATGAGCTGAAGGAATTTTTTCCCCCTTAAAAAGTAAAAGTTAGTCGTGATGAACTGCAGACAACGCTACTCAGTGTCTGTGTCTTGAATATATTCAAGTTTGATTTTTAAAAATTCTCCCAAGCGATTAGAAGCCATTGTGGGCTAATCAACCAAGAAATTTAAACATAAAGTTTGCTGAAATCTCTCCTTAATGTACAGCTAAAGCATATTTCACTTTTATTGCTCTGAGATATTTACGTCTATTTTGAATACAAAGAGCCAGATTCTAGGCTGGCACAAATCAGTACAGTGTTACTGGCTTTATGATGATACACAACTTGAGGGCTTGGCCCTTTATTTTATGATCTGTCTTTTTTTATAATGATATTCTCTATTTTGCACAAATCTTCCAGTGGATGAAAGGCGTGGTAGATGGCTTAATACATCCCATGAACTACCCAGTGAGGTTTTCAGATCCCCTGGGTATGTTATTATGTTATGATTACTTTTATGTTTGGAAAGCTAAGTGAACTAAGCACATGAACTCCAGAAAGAAGGAACCTTGGCTTTTGAGATATTTAACCTACTGGAACTCATTTCAGTCTTACTGAATCAAATACAACTTTATAATGGATAAATGCTTGTGCTGTACGTAACAGCTTCCATTGTACAGCGTACAAAAAAAGGAAAAGGTGCTTTCGATACATTTGTGACAGCTTCACTTCAAACAGGGAATGTTCTGTATCATCCGGTAAAATTTTTAATTCAACCGTAACTGAACCATGCTGATAAAATAATTATATGGGAGTGTTTGTGTGTGGAAATAAGGCTACTCAACAAAACTGGCAAAAGAATTTGACTAGGTCTGTGAAAGGCGGAAGAGCGTTGCTATAGTTAACACGTTTCCCATCTCATGAGCTTTATTAATCTTAGTCAGAAGCAGTGGGAAAAAAAAAGGAAATCAAAAAAGTGGGAATGGAATGGACTAGCGAGAGTGCCTGTATGTTCTCCGTCTTCCTATGCCTAAGTTCAGGAAATCACCCCATCACTGTGAAGTGGTTGTGCGCTAGGTGGATGTGCTTGCAGTAATGTTCAGGTTTGTTGGGAGCACCATGGCATGCAGAGAGTTGTCAGGCATAAAGATGCTATATTTAAGTTGTTCACTCATTGCATGATACCCTACTAACCTACAAAGATTTTAGGGGACTTCAGGGCATGCATAATTTATTTGTAGCCAAAACCCAAAGACAACAGTAAGAGGATGGATGACAGCTCTTTTATGGAATTAGCAAGGATTTGTTCAGTTGTTATTGAAACGTTGCATAAACTCTTGATCTTGGCGAGACGCTTGGCTTCAGGCACATGGGATACAGGAACACAGGGTTGCACCTGTTACAAACCACTAAGCATTTCCTTGTATTTGGAAACTAAATCCTATAGTTCAAAAGGCCAAAAGCCACAAAACCTTCAATTTGCCAGAGGAAGACAAGCAGACGAGACTAAGGGAATCAGCAGGCTCTTAGGTTTCTGCCACAAAAGGAGGGAGTGAGTTATTTCTTGGGTTTCAAAAGGGTTAATTATCATTTTTTAAAGTTAAACCTGCAGCTAAATATTTTGCTGGCCTGACCTTTGCTTTCCATCACCCCGAATGGACAGCTGCTCATGGCTCTGTTATTAGGAACAACATACAATTTAAAGAGCAAACAAGACAAGCAAAATAGAGCAGGGAGCTCAGAGGAGCGTGGTCACAAGCACCACCACCCTTGGCACATAGTGTCAGTGTAAGAACTTCAGTGTAAGAACTGCCTTCTGCTGGGGCACCAAGCACAGAGCGTTGGCTGTCTTAATATCAATTTGTGTTGATGCGGGTTCCCCAAAGCAACAAGTGGTGGAGCTTGTGGAGAAATGACAGCGAGACAACTGGGGGTGGATTACAACTGTGAACAGCAAGGGCTTTTCATTCTTTTCATCTCGCCAGACATGCTGTCCCTATTAAAAGCTAATGTTTGAAAATCATCTGTTTCTCTTAACCTCTATTTGTATTTGGTGAATGGAGCAGTAAATGTAACTAGTGCAGTGGCTGTGAGGGATGAACTCCTACCGGCTTGGTCAGTATGAAGTCCGTGTACTAATCGCTTACAAGCCACGCGCAATCCAATGCATTCATTTAAATAGGATTCGTTGTCCTCTCTGTTCAAGTGCTCTGCATCTCAGGCTATCTCCTTGATAATCCTTTTTAGATTAGTGTCAGAGCCCCAGATGAAATCCTTGCTCATTCTCTTGCCATGTTTACCAGGCTGATTTCCAACACTTTTTCATATGGATTAGGCAGAGCAAGTTAGTGCTCATATGTTTTTCAGTGCATCTCAGTACCTCATGAAATTACATTATAGATTCATTGTATAAATAGAAGACTGAACACAATTACAGTCCAAAAGCCCCAAAGCAAAGGACTGGAATCTGAAAGTAGATGTGTCCACGTCTTGCTGTGTGCAAATATCTAATAATAAATTGGTCACACATTTGTTTATTTAATCTCTATTTTCTAAATTTCCTTTTTTTGCACAGAAAAATAACCTTTCTTCACACTTCAGCAGAAAGACAAAGGAAGGCAGGTGCACATTGCCATAACTGCCCGGTCAAATCAAGGATGTCAGTGGTTCAACCCAGATGGGAAAAACAAACTGCATAAAGGTTGTTTGAAGAGAACTTTCTGTTGTTTTTCAAGGTCACGGCATTCTAATCATAGCTATTATCACCACTTCCCTCATAGAATCATAGAAAAAATTGGGTTGAAAAGGACTTCTGGAGGTCATCTTGTCCAAGCCCCAGCTCAAAGCAGGGCCAATTTTGAAGTCAGATCTATCCATAGGAGGATTAAACTGGCTGAAGTGCTGTATGACACTGGGAGAATCATCACTGAAGAGTCACTGAGCTTTTTAGTGCTAGTAAAAATTTTGTGAAGGAAATTAATAATATTGGGGTCTGCATGCCTGAGGACACAAGAGGTCACTACTGATGGAAAAATGGGTTTTATGTAAAGCTGGACCGCACTGACAACCCATACTTTTAAAATACTAATTGATACTGGAAATTTCATTGCTGAAGATTATTGGGCTTCCAGTTGTTGTGAGAAACACGGGCCTTTCCTGTTGATGAATATAGCTCCCTGAGTGGAGATTAGCAGAGACAGCTATCATTGGGCCTGTAGGTGAATGGATTACCCTTGATTTAATAAGAAGTAACAGGCCATTATTTCTAAAGCTACAGGATGGAAAATGACATCTGGATTCTCGATGTAAACATTATTCATCATGTCGGATGCTTTGCTGTTCTTGCCAGTACACTATGCTCTGACGAGGCTGTTATTTCTAGGGCAGATGTGTGGTGAGCACAGCACGGATTTATTCAGACTTATCTGTTGCATCTGAGCTCTTGTGTTCCTGGATACAGCTGTGTTGGCCTGGTCAATCGGCCCAGTCAAGAGCTATCCACTGCTGGTCCACTGGCTAGGAGTGACAGGCCAGATCCTCAGCTGGTGCCAGATGGCCCCAGTCCATTGATGGTGGTATAGCTGTGCACATCCGCAGGCTTAGAGTTTTCTCATCATATACTGGCTTCTTGTGACCAGTCTGGAGAGGCAGTCACTGCAAATCCCCGTCAAGAAATACCGGGATCAAAAGCAAAACAGGAGGAGAAAGAAGCTCCCACGCCAGGGCTCAGTGTCACAGGTGTGACGAGCAAGGACTAAATGACTTTTGCTAATGCATGCAAGGGGTTTTCGGGTTCATGTCACAAAGTCCACTTCTGCCTTTTGGAAGAAAAAAGAGCTGGAAGGTACATCCATAAATCCCATCAGTGTTTGTTTATATTGAACACCCAGTGAACCTACTGTGCTGAACATTTTGAGTTATTTCTATACAGTTTGACAGCTAGATGGACCCAGGATGGTAGATCACAATACGTGGCACTTTCAGCACATATTTCTGACCTCACGTAATGGTAAATTAAATTGGGGTAAACTGTTTCACTTCTATGGGAGATGAAAGCCTTCAGCACCTGTCTAAACTTGGGTCGTCCAAGAAATTCCAAATGAGCAACTGAACTAGTTGATTTTTCTGTTCTCTCAAAAAAAAAAAAATCTTTATTAAAAAAGAAATGTTGTTACAAATAATTTTATTCTTACGTTCTTCAGTAACATGCAAAAGGTAAATGAAAGTTTGACTTAACGCAATAATCTCTCTTCTTTCTTATCTGAGTGGCAAATTCAGGAGGGAAAAAGAGAGAAGAAGAGAAAGAAAAAATAAAAAGGAAAGGAAAGGAAAGGAAAGGAAAGGAAAGGAAAGGAAAGGAAAGGAAAGGAAAGGAAAGGAAAGGAAAGGAAAGGAAAGGAAAGGAAAGGAAAGGAAAGGAAAGGAAAGGAAAGGAAAGGAAAGGAAAGGAAAGGAAAGGAAAGGAAAGGAAAGGAAAGGAAAGGAAAGGAAAGGAAAGGAAAGGAAAGGAAAGGAAAGGAAAGGAAAGGAAAGGAAAGGAAAGGAAAGGAAAGGAAAGGAAAGGAAAGGAAAGGAAAGGAAAGGAAAGGAAAGGAAAGGAAAGGAAAGGAAAGGAAAGGAAAGGAAAGGAAAGGAAAGGAAAGGAAAGGAAAGGAAAGGAAAGGAAAGGAAAGGAAAGGAAAGGAAAGGAAAGGAAAGGAAAGGAAAGGAAAGGACACACAGACAGCAGTTGCAAAACTGGAAATGAAGGTATTTTGCAGGAATTTTCCAATAATAATTAAAAAGGTTTTGCAAAGGAGACTAAAATTTTCTACATTTCTTCAGTTACAATTTTTCAATAGTATAGAGAAAAATTTTGAAACTAGACCTATTATGAAATGAAATGTTGAAAGAGTTCCTGAAAGTTAGGTCTCTGCTTACCCACTTGCTGCTGTGACTAACCCTACCAGACCCAGTTAAGTCAGTCACTTTATTAAAGATTGGTTTGCGCTAAGTTAACTTTTTTGCATGCTGAAGGTTTTGGTATTCAGGCTCTAGCGCCCGTGAGAACGGAGGTGTTGATATGAGATCTCTATCCATGCCTCCCTCATTGTCTCAGCAGATAAGAAGTGTTGAGTGACTGCGCTCCTGGATGTAACTTCCCACAAGCTCTGCCGATGAGGGTAGAGCTGAAATTGCAGGTGGTTCAGAAGCCCTTTGTAGCGGTGTTTGCAGAAGGTGTGCTCTGCATATTAGGCCAATTCCAGATAAAGGCCACAAATGTTTCCATTACGCACAAACACCTCCTTGAACACCAAAATGCCACCAGACTGCAATCATTTATAACAGCACAAGCTTGTTTCCTCCGCTCCCCCACCCCTAGTATTACTGTCAGTGTGTAGTATTGAATTCACTGATTTTACCATTTTTTTATCAAAACAGTTACTTCAGAGATAAATGTCCTTCATTTCCAGTTATTAAATCTGCCATGTCTAGGACAGCTGTTGGAATAATTGTCCAGTGTGGAGAGAAAAAGAAAATATGCGTGTCCTTCCCTTACCTGGGACTGTTAATTGGAGGCCAGGTGCTCTGACATGAGAACAACGCAGTGAGCCATTTTGGGGTCATGGACCACACTGCATCCCTTTCCTCCTACTTCTGGAAGCGAGCAAATGGGGAAAGTGCTGCATTTCCAAGCAAGGAGCAAAGCCAGCCCCTTCCCTCCTGGCTGCTCTTGGCTTTTACCTTTTTAATTAGCTGAGTATCGAATTCCTCCTAGTCGAGGAGAACAGACTGATGGTGGTAAGTGCTTGAATTATACACGGTGGAAACAGAAATGATTTGAAGGGCACAGCCCGTGCACCACGATGATGTGGCAACGGTGCTTTGTGAGCTGCTCTGGGACTGGTGCATCCTTGTCTTTTGCTGCCCAAAGGAGCCTATTCCTCCCTGCATTTCTGTGCTCCAGACTGTCTGTTTGTGGCCAAGACACACAAATCAGAAAATCTGTTGCCCTGCCAAATCACAGAAGGTCTGTTTCTTGGGAGACCTGGGCTGTCCTTTTATTGGAGTCACCAGAGGCCAGCCCTTTTGTGATCCTCATTCTTTACTTCTGAACCTTTTGTTCAAGTTGCAAGCCACACTTTTCCTTTAATCCAATGTCTGTCTGCTGAAAAACCCTCCAGTTTTCATTTGAAGGTTTCCTATAGGCTTCAGTGAGGTGGCCAGGCAGGAGGTAACGGGCTGAAGATGGAGCACCGTGGGGTGGCAGGACGCAGCGCTGTAATGCCACTTTCTGGCACTAATTCAAGTCACTTGGGACCACTGAGGCATTTGAGTCCAGCTCCTCAGCTGGGACTGCTGGCAGAGCCTGGTCTTTCTCAGTTGGCCCTGGAGGCAGCCCCAGAGAAGGCAGTTCTCTCTGAACCACCCTCCAGAGCACTTGTCCCTCTCTGTGGCTGTACAGAGAGCTGAGGACAGCTGGGTCCCCAGTTTACGCATCTCAGTGAGATGAGGTCAGCCTAGACTCTGCTAGACCAAGTGAAATCATGTTCTTCACTACTTTTGCTTATTCCAGTTCATCTCTTGCAAGAGCTAAGGTTACCGGATGGGCTAAAGCAGACACTAACCTCAAACTGACAGTGAAATCTCACCTGACAGCGGGAGTGGTTCCTGGTGCTCACAGTGGTGGTCTGCCTAGTCCGCAGCTGCTTTGCTATGTGATGTACGCAGGAGGTTTAGCTTGTCAGGAAAATGTTTACTGCTCTGAGGCTCAATTCATGGTTTCTAAAGTCCCTGGAAAGGTGGCATTAGATCAGTGCAACATCTCTAGCAGGAAAAGTGAAGGTGGAATAAGTTGGTGGTGAGAACGAGCATGGGGATCATCTGTTGTTCGGAAATGTCAGAGGTGTGGTGCGGTAGGAGGATCTGTTCTGCTTGTTGATTTAATATCCAGGGTCCTCCTTTTAGTGGCAGAGACTGAGAGGTAAGGTCTTAAAACTCACCTAAGATAAGATAATGAGTTGCAATCAGGAGCAATCTCATGGGAGATAATGAGTCGCAATCAGGAGCAATCCCACCTCTCTCATGGGAGAGAGAACTCTGGATCCTCCAACGGAATGAGAATATTTTGGCCATGAGGCCAGAGCAGAGTGACAAAGGTCACTACTGACTTCAGGTTCAAATCCAGTTCATTTTGACACCACCTTAAAAACCGCAAACAAGTAGGAGTCCATGGCATTGCCAAGGGGCAGGAGTCCGGGCATATGCTCCCTTCAGCCGAGGAAGGGGGAGCAGGAGAAAAGAGCTGCCTGAGGGCCAGCAGTGACATGTGCACGCTGACAGAGCAAAATGTCTCTTCTGGGGGAGACCCAGTTCCACATTGTTAACCTCTTGAAATTGTTGAACAGTTGGAAGCTGAATGTTGTAAATTAAAATTACTTCCTTGGCTAGCCAGAACAATCCTTCATCT
Organism: Phalacrocorax carbo; assembly: GCF_963921805.1. Lineage (NCBI taxonomy): Eukaryota > Metazoa > Chordata > Aves > Suliformes > Phalacrocoracidae > Phalacrocorax > Phalacrocorax carbo. Next base: position 8,026,248 of record NC_087530.1, read on the forward strand.
CTTCAAGGCTCTGATCCTTTCCACTGGAGAGGCAGTGAGCTCTTTTTAATAAGGCTGGGAACAGGACACAATATGGGCCCAGAGCTAAGCGAATGGCTGCGGGTACTCCGCGGCCCTGTTTCCCACAACACTGCTATCTTTACACAAGGTTCAGTTTGCAGCCGCTCACCCAGTGCATTCATTCTACCGAGCTGAAAGGATGGAGGCACTCAAAAGGTGAGAGAGGCTTCAATACATTGGCTTGTGCTGACCTCCACAGAGGGGTGAATATATCCCTTAACGCTGCTCATTGCTAGCCTCTCTCTACCTTTCAAGGCCACTAAGGCATTTGTGTCTCACTTCCTCACAAGAGCAGCTCACAAGCTGGAAGACTTCTGTTCAATTTGGACCTTGTCTAGAGCTGGACCACATCCATTACAGACCTGCAGTGAGGCAGTGGTACAGGCTGCTCTCGCTGCAAATGGAAACGGCTGTGAAGACGGCTGCCAAGCCTGCTACCGAAATGAAAAGACTATTGAAAATGAAACAGCAGCCTTGTACCTAAAGGGCTGAACGTGAGGTGAGTCTGAGCCCAGTCCCATCAGTGAGGAACAGCAGGAGTATGACACAGGAGCAGAAGACCATAACTAGCATCCCGAGTTGCTTTGGCTTTGCCAGAAATGAACAGACATCCTCAATATACATATACACCACAGACCTTTCAGGGTGAGCGGCAGCTCTGCAAGATGAGGACTCAGAAAAGATGCTGTGCAAAGAAAGAGGGACTAGCAGAAAAAAACAGAATGAAAATGTGGATTGAGCTTCATTTCTCTGTGGTTCCCTTCATGCTGGCCAACCTTTACAATTTCTTCCTGTTGCACCTCAGAAATGTACTGCACGCACCATGTCTAGGAGAGACCTGCCGAGGGCCTGATCCTGCTCCCTCGGTGGAGCACAGCTAGTGTTTCCAGGGAGGTGAATGGAAGGACAGTCCAGCTGGAAGGATGTAGGAGCATCAGACCTGTGGTCTTTAGGCCTTTTGTGTGTTTTCAGTAAGATCTCATCTCTATGGTACCAGTTTTCCTTCTACCTTTCATCTCTTCTGTCTCATTTGCTCATGAGTCCCAGGCTGTCCCTCCCTGCGTGCCTTGAATTGCCCTGGCTGGATCTCAGCTGTGGCTGAGGTTTGGACATCCTTGGTATTTGGTCTGGAGAGCTTCACTCTCCCAAGGCTGTTTCCCCTACTACATGGCTTCTGAGTGAAATACATGGCCTGGGTTAAAAAATTGTAGGATTCTCTTCAAACAAGTATCCACATGAAGGCAGCAAGGCTGATGTTACCATTTGGCTTAGGGTCAGTGCCTCATTCCCAGGTTACCACACCTCTCAAAGATAAAAGATTACTTCTGAAAGCTAATCTAGTCCCTCCTTCAGCTAAAATGTAGGCCATGCGTGCAGGCTGGCCGTCATGCCACCGACAGCCTCATATGGCAACCACAGATCCCTGTCCCCTTCCAAATCATCTTCATTCCCTATTCCTCTTGTAGCAATGAAGTCAGGATCTGACAACACGGGATAACATCCCCCTGACGATGCTCAGAGCTGATACCGAGGTACGCAGGAATTGTAATGCACATCCACGCAAGCAATAAATAAATAAATAAATACATACATGGTGATGCCTGTGCAAGGAAAATTCCGCATATTCATCCCCCTGCTTCCTTTATCACTTATTCTGTAACAGCTGTTTAATTAATTGCTTGAGCGATTTCCTAATACATCTTATTTACATACAAAATTACAGAATAATGGTTTGCCTTTGAGTTGAGTGAGAATTTAATGTCTGCTCTCCATGCCTCATGGAATATGGTTACTCAACAAGAAATAGAAGTTCTGGTTGGTTTTGGCTGTTTTTTTTTCTTTTTCTTAAAAAAAAAATATTCTTTTCCTCCACAGGTTTTGTTGTTTTTACAGGCATTACTGAATGATGCTAGAATGATAGCAGCAAGGAGGGGGAGGATTCCTTTTGAAGGTGACTCAAATCATTGAGGAAAAATAATAAAAAATAATGTATCTGAATAGGATGGCTTCTACTGAAAAAGAAAAAGTCATCTAGCATCAGTGGAAACAATACAACTTTATCTCTGCTGTTCAGGTTTATTCCCTGGCTGGCAGAGCTTGTCCTGGAAGAACGAGGCTGTGTAACTGGTAAATGTCCCGCTTTGGTGGTCTTTTCACTAAAGGACGCCCCTTTTGCCTTCTGACAGAAAGCTTTTCATTGGATCACAAGAGCATCAGGCAACCGTGTCGCTGCTCCTGATAAGCTTGTGTCAACTATGTTTTTCTTTGATGAAGCCAATTGCATTCAGTCAGCAGCTGTACCCATGGGCACAGACCCGTGAGCTGAAAACTCCCTCCCAGAGAAACACTGGACAAGCACATCCCCGAGCACTTTGTCTTGGATTTTCTTTACTACCCAAAGCTTAACATTCATCTCAGCTAATTTGGGGGACTTGATGTGCCGAGATTAAGGGACTAATTCAACCTGTTTTCTTGTGTAGTCAATAAAAGAGCCCGACACCCTGAGGAGGCAGCTTGCCTATGTCTCAGTTGCCTTCTGGACGAGCCATCTTCTCTTTGTTGACTACAGTGGAAATCTTGAACACTTACATTTCCAACTTAGATGCCTGAAAGTGGAGTCACTAGAAGAGCTGTGGAAGTCCTCATGCTGACTAGCAGCACCGCATGTCTAACACGTCTGGCTCTGCTCAACTCTTCGGGCCGTGCCTCAGGATGGCACCGCCTACATTATGAACCATGGACCAGGTTATGGGCTGGCTGCACTGGGAAGTCTGTGAATCTAGACAAAGTCAGGAGCTAGTTTGCACAGTGGAAAACCATCTCAAATACAGTGTTTCACATAACAGTTCCCATACGGTTGCTGCTAGAACCCAGCCCAGGGTCCCAAGGCTGGTCTTTTGGGTCAGGTTTCTCTTGAATCCCACCCTCCATTCCAGGCAGGGAAAGGCAGGACTCCTGGGCTTGGGGCCTGGGGCAGAGTGGGGATGGCTTCATCAAGGGGCTGTGCTTGGCAGTCAGCCCTGGTAGTACAATGCAAGTACCTATCTAAGCACCTTGCTGAATTGAGTCCTTAAATACTGGGAATCAATGGCTCCTACACGCGTGGCTTTATGCGATTTCCTAGAGGCCTGCATTTTTGGACTCTAGAAGAAGAAATGCCTTCTATTCACTACCTGATCTCACAGGTGAAATCTTATTGCTGTCTTCTCAGAGTCTTACAATATCTTTTTGGTTGTTAATGATTCAGTACTAGTACTGGAAATGTTCGTGTATACAGCATGGCTGTGAGATTCTTTTCCTCACCACTCTTAGGGCAGCTGCTATTAAATCCTCATCAAGAACTATTGCACTTTTTACTAAGTGTAAAAGGGGGAAAACATTACCATTCATTTCTGTTACTCTTTCTTTCTAACTACATTCACTTAACAAGGTATTTGCTTGCAACACAGTCTGTTATATATTCTGTGTTTTATAAAGTATCTCCTGGGAAAAATAACCAAGGAAACACAATTTTTCGGCACCATCTCCTTTTATTAAGAATAATGAAAAGGAAACAAGAGTCATTCCAGCAGTCAAACATCCTTCTACTCTTTCTTATTGGTCTTTTTATGATAACTGGGTCACTCAGCATATAATCTGAGCTGCCTGAATTTGTTTGTGTATTTACATTTGTCCTTTTAGCTACTGTGCATGTATCAATGTAGAGACGATATATAATGGACATATAGTGCATCTAACATCTATATCAACCCACACAGAGACTAGAGATCTATCAGAAACACTGGACAAGACAATCTCAGCAGTGAGGTGTAGCTCCATCCCCAAATTTCAAAGCTTGAACACAGAGTTTGATTATTTTACTTGCTCTGTATACCAGTTCCCCCCAGATTCACAATATAACAAGAGCTACTGCAGCCTGCTCTCTCTGTGGGCTGCAGCAGTCACTGCTTGGGCTATCGGAATTAATTGCACACATGTAGGAATACATCCCAAAGGTCCACTCCTCCACCCTCTTTCGATGGATTTTCTATCTTCATTATTTTATTTACAGCACCTCTCAGGACTGCCAATGGCAGGAGAAAGCAAGCCAGCCCATCTCTGAATTCTGCGTGATACAGTCCCAAGCCCGTCTTCCCTCTGTGTCTGTCTCAACATGATGGAAGAATGTGTTTGTACTCATGAAACACCAAATGGCCAGTGTCTGCCACTAGCAGATCCCGTTTCAAGCCATTGGGTAGCTATTCTTATATTAAAGCTGTAATTTATACACTTGGCTGGTACTTGGGCTTTTTTTTAAAGCATCAGTCATTCCTGAATAGCCATAGATGATTCAGACTTAGTCTATGGGTTCTTCTGCCAGATATTGATCCTGAAAGACATTAATTATCAATTACAAAAGGTTTTTTTTCTCACAACATTCATGACTGAAAGATCTGCATATTTATTTTACCTAGTGATTTATTGATGCAACATCATACATTTGATGGAAAACTGCATTATATAGATGGGAGTGGGGAGAAAAGCCTCCAAAAACTCCCATTCAATTAGAAGGGAGCACTCAAAGAGCAATAACACTGTATTTCTTTGGTTTGCCTCAAATACAAAGTCTGAAAATGTCTTCCATTTCATCCATGCCTTGCAGTTAAAGTATATATCACCACACTGGTTATAAAACTTCCAGTGTTGCAGGTGCTCCCTACCACAGTTTGCGTTAATGAAAAGACTAGAGGTGACACCTGCCATACTCTGGGACAGTCACATGCTAAGGAATGGCTTGAAAGATGCAGTGTCTTCCACAAGGCAATAGCTGGAGTCATCAAACAGATCACATCA